>NC_140493.1:38137133-38702133 GCF_964271855.1 Acomys minous | reverse complement strand
TGAGACTGGGTAGGCCTAACTGAATCTTGAAGAGCCTAATGAAGATTACTAGTCCATGCCATGAGTGAGAAGTAAATGTGTGCTATTATCAGCCATTGGGCATGGAAAGCTGTTTTATTATACAGCATAATCAAGTGAGGACTGACTGTAACAAGCTGCTGAGTTTTACCCATTAGACTTGGTATGTACTTCCTGATAATTAAGTAAAATATCCATCATTTAAATGGAGGCAGGGTTTTCTGTTACTTTCAGACAAAGCTGTCTGCTCTAAATACTTGATACCTTGACTACCCTTTCCTAGGTATTTCTCCCTACCCCCCAAGCATCTTGGGCCTTTTTTTCTTTAAAAGCATAATTTTCTGTCCATGGATCTTTGTATTACTACCTGTTAAGTTTTATTCATCTCTTACAACCTGGATCAGTGCTGTCTTCTTTGTGAAATCTTCTTTGACCTCCTGGGAAAAGTTAGTTGGTCTTGTAAAACTTCAATCTTTTTCCTATCAAAATTGCAAGCACATTGTATTGGCATTACTTGGCCAATAATGTGTGTGTGTATGTGTGTGTGTGTGTGTGTGTGTGTGTGTGTATATAAATTAAAATATAACCATATCATTTCTTACCCTTCCCTTGGGCTGACCACTTGTTGAAGCAGTTAGGAAGGCTGTCTCTCACTCTCAGCATCCCTGAGGTGCCTTTAGTTCTTTGTCTATGAGTAGGGTCCTATGTGATTTCCCCCTTTCATGTTAGCATCCCTATTGCTATTTTGGGTCTTGTTTAATCAGATATACTGTTGAGGTATGTTGAGGCTTCTCTGTCATTTCTAGGGAACAAAATCTTAGCAGCTTTCTTGGTCCTTTTCTGTAGTGTATATTGTTTTCTAGCGTACGCCTATTTCATAAATGAAGAAGAGAAATCTGCTGAGCTGGAGAGTCAGTTTTGAAATCTATTCATATAAGGCATGCTGAGGGGAGACATGTGTTAGTTTAAGCATTGTCCTGGCTTATAGGTTGTTGATAGAGTTAGCCTACATGGGTAGCATTAGACAGAAGCATCTGTCCTTGACAAAAAATGGAAACTATCAAGAATACAAGACTTTCTTAATCATCTGATCAAGACACTCCAGCAGGTCAGCAGGCTCTGGGATTTGGCAGCAATTTTGTTTATTTGAAGACTCACGGAACCCCCCGAGACTCATCCTTGCCAAGGCTATATGCCTTTTGGGTCATTTGCCTGAGACCTCTATGTCATCTTGTAGACAGATGGATTTAACTTGCCATCTAGATTCAGCTTGCAGTAGCATTGATTTAGGTTCTGGATTCATGAAGCATTTCAAATGAAATCCCTCCTGGAACCAGATACCCATTTTACAGAGGAAGAACCAAGCAAAGAGACAACAGAACACACTCAAGCTCCTAAAATTCGTATGGTGCACCTGGAGTTTGAGTTCAGAGTGTCTGACTCTAGGCCCATTTATTTATTTATTTATTTATTTATTTATTTATTTATTTATTTATTTTCTAGCCTATGAACCAGAACTATCATCTGCTATGATCTTCCATGGATAATATAAATATGATTTTTTGCATTTCTTTTCTTATTAATTTATTCAGATCACATCTCAATTTTTTAAAAAGACAAATAAATGTTATTCTTGTCTTAAACACTTAAATTTCAAGGTGATCCAATATCCAAATACTAGTTTATATAATGCTTACAATTTAGTGTTTTTTTTGTTTTTGTTTTTTGTTTGTCTCACCATGTAGGCCTGGCTGGCCTGGAATGCCCATTCTGGACCAGGCTGAACTTGAATTCAAAGACAGCTGCCTGTGTCTGACTCCCAAGAGCTAGGATCAAAAGTGTGTGGCACCATAGCTATCTACTTCAAAAAATAGATATCTGAAATGTTGTAATTTTAAACTAGAGTTTGCTTTCCAATAACTTCACCTAATGGATTGAGGGACATAGAGATCCTCAAATTATACATTGCTAGTGGGGAAACCTACTTGGTGGAGAATATGAATATCTTAGCTACCTTTCATATTTGATCATGGATGGACACTCCCACCTTCCAAAGTGGAGTATAACATATCAACCCAACGTCCTTATGGCTGACAATCAAGGGGACGATAGTTATCACTTAGTACATCTTTGTGATCCTGCTTCTATTTCCAATTTTTAAAATCTTGCTGTAATATTTATCATCATCATCATCATCATCATCATCATCATCATCATCATCATCATCATGATCATTATTTTACCAGAGAATGTGTCAAGTTCAAAGAGGTTACGCACTTTATGGAAACTTACACAGGTCATGAGAGGCAGAGCTGGCTCTTCAACCCTGATATGTCTGAACCTAAAGAGTGTGCTCACCGCCCTCTGTTATTATTCTTTAAGCTAGTGGTTCTCAGCGGTGGTTCTGGGGAATTCCTCTCCCATGATGTATCGTTATGACTTAAGATCTTTCAAAAAAGATTCATTATATCTTATTCAGTTGAAAATTCTATCTTGACCACTGTGCTGTATATTTGGAGACATAGTTGGTGCTGGCATGTTTGTTTGCATGTGGACTCTTTGCACATGAACGCTGTATGTAGGTCAAATAAGGACATTTAATAGTTTGTAAGTTAAGTTGAAAGCACATCGTGAATTAAATAAACTTTTAAGTAAGTCAGACATTTAAGACATAGAAAGGAAAATGGACCTTGGCAGAACAGCTGAGGACACAGCCAGGCTGACCTGCTGTGGTCTGTAGGTCAGTCCAGCTCTTGACTATTCTTGTATAGCCCCTAAGGGACAAGAATGCTTTTAATATTTTTAATAACTAGAAAATATGGAAAGTTCTAGTTCATATATAATCTGATAATATCTGATGAAGCTTCTTGCCCCATAAGATCTGAAGTAGTCACCATCTGGCCTTTCGCTAGCTCCCATCATGGGCTTTTCTTTCTCTTCTGTGAAACAGGAAGGACCCAGCAGCTTGATTTCAGGAATGTTTTCTGTTCGTTCCCTTCCCACTCATGTTAGCAGACATCCCTCACTTCTTGGTAGGTCTTGGTGAGGCGCTGTGTCACACAGTGTGGAAGTGAGGAGGTTAAGGTGGGTTTGTTCAGAGGTTCTTAGACTCTGTGGAGGAATTGCCTATGTCGGGACAAAAGGTTTTGCTGCAGACGGAAGAACACTCAGGAGTTCCTAAATGAACTCTGTAGAGTTCCGGGCTTCACACCATCAAAGTCCCACCAGGAGCCTTCCTGGTTGTATCCCTTTACCTCCGAAGAGCTGGGAGGAACCTGTCTTATTTGTTGGGAAAGAAAGACTTTCTATTTTCTACTGGGAAGAGAATTTGATGAGGTCGGGGGAAGTCTGAGAAAAACCACCCCGTGCGTCATGTGAAAAGAAGGCTGTTGTTCGCACTGCTGCAGGCAGGTCCATCTCCCTGATTCTGGGGGTCCACAGCTGGGCTTTGAGCGTCAAGACCCATTGAAGCTTCACGCCTGCTCCTCTTGCACCCTGTCTTCTTCCGAGTCCCAGATGTTTGATTTTCGAGGTGGGGACAGAAGTTCAAAGGAATTGTGCCCAGTACACAGCGTCCTTTGTGCTTTCAATTGGAGCCAGTCAGCAAGAGGCTGAGCAAAGCGTGGAAGACACTTGCATGCTGTGTCTTTGAAATGCCACACACCCGCCCCTCCCCCGCCAGCTGTCTGCTCCTCTGTCCTTATTTGAGATCTAAAAGTGGGCTTTTCAGGACCCTTCTGGGAAATCCTGCATCTTTGCCCTTCAGTGGTGAATTGGTAGCGACTTTTCTTTCTGAAGAGCCTCACTCATCTCAGACAATCTTTCTTTCTTCCCTGCTCCCATGATTCTCTAGTGCTCTTACGAGTGTCTCTCATTTGTTACTACTCCTGGATTTTAACCTCATCTGTTAAATACTCCACAAATCAAAGTAAGGCAGTGACCAGGTAGCCCCACCTTTCCTGTACTCCTGGTAAATATGGAATTCACACAACACCTTTGTTCTCAGGAATATGCTTGTCTATGTTGTGGTGTGCATGCGTGGTAAATGCTTGAAATTTGGGCATCCCAGGCTTATTCAACCTGAGGGCACTGAAACAAAGCACAGCTTTGCTCTTACTCCCTTCTCTTAGATACCCTGAGAACACCCTTCTGCCCTGTGGGGAGTCCTTATCACGGTCTCCTGTGTGTTCAGCTCGGTCCCTGTCACACTGGCTATGCCACTTGCTTTTACTTGGCCCTGTGGTCTGGTCCAGGCCCAAGTTCTGTGAGGGGATGTCTCTTGCTTCTGCCTCTGAAGCTAGGTTGATTCGCTACCAAGGCCACTATTGGGTTGGTCCCAAATTGTATGTCCTAATGAGCTTACAGGGGCACACTAGGCTGCAGGAGTCTTGCCAGGCTCTTCCACAAAGTGGAGGAGACACTTCCTCTCCTCCATTCAGGGTCACCTCCTATCACTCTGTCTCAAAGAAGAAGCCTCGTGTAATGGCTCAGCAAGGCTGGCTGTGGAAATGGCTCCTTTGTTTTCTTCAATCCCTACCAACGTGATCCCAAACTGTAATTTTTTTCTCTTATCTTTTACTCTGTATTTAGGCAATAGGTATGGGCTGGGTTGTATCAATTTCTAACCCCCTAGAGACTGATTGCCGAGTTCATAATAGGTATTCAATAAACACTTGTTGACATTAATGCCACAGAGGAGTCTTTGTACAGCTGGGTCCTCTGAACTTAATCAGAAATAAGAAAAGTGGTCTGGGAGGGAGACTTGGGTGTCCAGGTAGAAGCTGTCAAAGGAAAAGCAGAGGGCAGCCAAGGGATATGAGGAACAGGCAGGAGAGTTGAGGGTGCCTCTTGGTGGGCTTTGATATTCAATAATCCAGGCTTTGATTTTCATGCATGGGGCTCAGTTGCTGCTTCTGTGTATAGGCTGATCTGGGGGAAGGGGAGAAGTTCTTTTTCAAGTGGGATTTAAAAAAAAAATGACATCTGTAAGGCGAGGACAGAAGTTAAGCCTACAGTTCTGGCCTCCTTTCCTAGATAAATTTCAGAGGAGATCCACGCAAGGGTCAGGGGTCACCAAAGCAGAAACATGACTGTGGTTATTAATGCCAGTCAGCGGAAGCTGGAAGACATGTGCTGGCAAGCTCTGGTGGTCAGGGTTGGGTTGTTTCTATGGATTCCCTCCCAGAGCTCATCAAGGCAGCCTATGGCATGCAGCCAAGGACAGCAGGTCTACAGGAGTGCAGTAGGGCATGAAACACACTTGCTCTTCTACCAGAAAGGCATTGTGACTTCTGGAAGGGTGCAGCAACTGTCAAGAGGAAAAACCTAAGTCAGGGACATTCAGCCATTGCTTCTACTGTCTGTGACAGCCTAAGATACTACATTGTCATCACCTTAGGCAGTAAAATGGCAATGAAGAGCAGTGTCTTCTGGAGACCCATGGGAAGTATTCACTAACCTATGGTGCCACTTGCTCCCAATCCTCCTTCTGCCCTACCCCAATATTGTAGACATATTGTGTCCATCATAACTACACATATTAAGGTGAGGGGGTTGTCTTACTGTTGAACAAGAGTTTAATCTGGATATTTGTCACTTACCTTTATTATGATAGAGATACAATGTTGAGACCACTAAGAAATTCAGCCTGTCAAATTTAGCCACTTTGGGGTCATCACTGTGTACAACCCAGGAAAGCCCAGCTAGGAAGCTTGACTTGTTCCATATTGCTCACTACATTGATGAGCCTTAGTCTGATGGCAAGAACATTTGAAGGAGAGTCTAGTCTTACATGTGTTATCAATTAGCCATGTGACTTTGAATAATAAATACAGTTGTCTCTTCACATCTGTGAGCTCTGCATGCATGAATTAAACACATCACAGGTTCAAAATATCTAAAAAGAAATTACACATGCACTGAACATGCACAGATTTTTTTTTGCAATTCTGGCAACAATACACTAACAAGTATTCACATAGCATTTACATCAAGTTAGTCTTATGAACAGCATAGAGGTAAGGAAAGTATACTGGAATTCACATGAAAATATTGGGGACTTGAATGTCTTTGTAGTTTGGTGTCCTCTGCTACCAACTGCTTATTCAACTAATTCCTTGTGGACACCAAAAGACAACTATCTATCATAATGGAAATTTGTGTCTTCTTGCCAAAAGACTATTGGGAGAATTTCTTGGTCAATTTTGTGTGGTTATAATTAAATACTATTTATAATTAAATACTAAATATAATTAAATACTAACTTTTTTTTAGCTTAAGCAGGAGTTAATTTCTCATAGTGCTTAAGGCCAGAAAGTCTGGGACCAAAATATCAACTAATTCCTAGTGAGGGCATTGTCTTAGCTTGCAGATAAGAGATCCTCACCAGGAGTGAAAAAGAGCTTTCTAGTATTCTTCTCTTGTGTGTGTGTGTGTGTGTGTGTGTGTGTGTGTGTGTGTGTGTGTGTGTGTGTGTATGATTGCCCATGTTGGTAATTGAGGAGGACAAAGGTTGACATTAAGATGTCAGTTCTGGCATTGATGACCTTATAAGAAGAAACATGATGGAGGTAGGAAGATGTATGAAGGTTGTGGGAGCGTGTGGTGATGGAGCTTCCATTACTGTGGACAGCAATGGAAGGGGCCATAGACTAGATAATTTCAAGGCTCCTCCCCCTATGACGTACCTCATCAAAGTTCCACCTAAACACCCTATAACATCTCAACATACTGTCAGCAGCTGTGGAGCCACCCCAAACCCAAGCCAAACACATGAGCATTTTTGGAGGATTTTTCATATCTGAACCATAACAGATGTGGCAATGATGGATATTTGACTATTGCTATGCTATGATCAATTCTTGAATAGAGGCAAATTCCTGTCCTGCGAATGTTATGTTGTTGGTATATTGTTGCACAAAACAAGTGTCTCAGGGATGGAGGGTGTTTCTCCTTGTCTCTTATTGGCTTGTGATGAAGAACAAAGTCATGCATGTGGTCACTCTAGGAATGAGTGGTTGGGGCTCCAGGACAGTCCTAGTTTGGATGTTGTCGTGGGAGAAGAAGATGTGGAAATTGGCGTTGTCACACCCTCTGGGGCTGTGGGACTTAGTACAATCCATGTGGAAAGCAACTTGGCACGGGTATAGAGAACCATCCCAAGACTCATATCCCTTGACTCATTTCACTTTTGGGAGTTTATCCCAAGAAAATAATCTTGAAGAAAGAGAAAGTTATTCATGAAGGTGTCATGGGAGCATTGTTTTCCCAAAGATGAAAATTAGGAAATGTGTAAGCCAAAGGTTGGCAAGATTTTCCTGTAAAGGACCCAGATGATACACATTTTAGGCTTAGCAAACTGTGCAGCATCTTTCCGTAATACTCAAGTCTCTATAGATACCATAGATGGTATGCTGCGGAGTGGTCATCTTTGCCATTCTCAACAACTGGTTTGTTGCATGGAACTGGCAATAGGCTAAGCAAGAGAAAAGATGGACATGCAGCGGGGGAAAGTCACTGCATGGTAGGGGGGACAACAGCACAGGGGAGTTACTACAGATTAGGCCAATGTAATTTAGAGGCTCATGAAAGTGGGGAATGTCAGGAGAATGATAAGTGATCTAGGGAGAGTTTAATGAGCTTGGAAAACACACAACAATGTAGAAAAAATTCTGGTGCCCAGCAGAGCAGACACTGGATGGTAAGTGATTCTTTTTGGCACTGAAATAGAGTTCAGTGGACCAAAGTCTGTCCAGCTGTGTGGGCAGGGGCCAGACTTTCTAGAAAAAATTGAGAATTTTAGTGAAAGCTTATGGAAGGGACTGGAGAGGATTATTTTTTAGTCAGGTAAAGGAACTTGTCAAAAAGCCTCTCTCTGAGCTTGTGGGATGTAGGTGACATGCAAAAAAAAAGTCTGTTTTGGGACGTTGATATTGAACTTATGGTTTTTTCCCCCCATTTTCACGTAAATGGTGTGCATGTGTATGTATATTCATGTTTACATGTATATAACATATCTGTGTGTGGTGTGCATCCATGCCTGTGTGTTATGTGAAGGCTGGACGTTGATGTTGGGAATCATTGTTGATGACTCTTCCACTGAATTCACTAAGACAGTGTCTCTCAGCCCAACCTATATGATTAGCTTTGCAAGCCAGCTTGCTCTGGGCATCACCTGTCTCTCACTTTCAGGGCTGGAATGATAGGCAGGCTGTCATGCCTTCTAGCCATTTGTGTGCGTTCTGGGCTCCTAACTCTGGCCTGAGCCTCACACTTGCAGAGTGAGTCCTTTAACCACTGAACCATCTCTGCAGCTCCTGAGCTGCTTTTAAAGGGATTTACATTTCCTTTAGATAAAACTGTTCATCAGGTTCTCAAGGATAATACTTTTGGTGTAGTGTTAGCTAACCACTAAATTAAGTTCTAATAACACTTTATTTATGGAATGTTAAGTTCAAATGCAATATAATTTTTGGACGGTATGAAATTTCTTATGACTTCCTTTCCAACCAGTTAAAGATGTAAGAACAAGATTTCTTTGCAAGCCACATAAAAACAGGGCTGCCAGTACGGCTCAGACAGTAAAGGAGCTTGCTGCACAAGCCGTGTAACTTGAGTTTGAACCTGAAAACTCATGTAAGGGTAAAAGGAAAGAACTGGCTTCACAAAGTTGGCTTCTTACTTCTACATACTCACTGTGCCATGTGTGCACCCCTCAGCATACACACCTCACCATAATCAAAAGAATATAAAGAGAGCTTTGAAGTAAATAAAAAATATACCATGAGCCAGATTTGCTTCCGAGGCTGTAGTGTGTGAACCTTTAGTCTAAACAATAGGACATTATTGAATTATATAACTATGTAATAGAGTATATTTGATAAAATGATGAGGAAAAGGATCAGGCAGCATTAAAGTTATGCATTTAATATGTGAAAAAAAGAAGGGCACAGAATAACAAATTGACCTTAAGATACTGGATGAGAGAGCAATTGAAATTAGGACAACAGAATATGATTATATATGTATCTTAACCAACTTTTCTTCAGGGGTTTGTCTGTATTTCTTTTGCAGTCTGACTAGGTGTTTGTTGGGTGTTCTCATTCTGTTTTCCATGTTTCTTAATACTGGTTCATCCTCCCAACTCTTTCTCTCTATTCTACACTCTTAGAGCCTTCTTTCTGTCTGCATTTTTGGCTTACTAGCTTATCCACTGTATTTAAAAAAAATGAATGTGAACTCTCCATAGAAGGACACCCTTTTCAGGTGACTGACCCAATGGTATTTAGAATGTTCTAAGTGTGGGGTAGCCATCATCTCTACCTATGTCTAAAATATATTTGTTACCCCCAAAGGGGACCTTACAATCATATACAGTCACTGTCCATTTGTCTACTTCCCTTGAGATCTTGACAAGCAGTTGTCTGCATTTGTCAATTTACCTATTCTGAGAATTCCTTTTCTCTCTCTGTTTTGAAATCTTATTATGTAGCTCATGTTTCCCCAGACCCCGAGTGTTGGGATGACATGTGTGTACTACCAGGCCCAGCTGAGAATTTCCTAAAGATGAAACCATGTGATATGTGATGTTTGTGCCTAGTCTCTTTACTTAGCACGGCACTTTCAAGGTTCATTAGTATTCAAGTGTCAGTTCACTCAATGTTGTATGCATCTACCACAATTTGCTTATTATTCATTTGTTGATAAGGTCTTTTCTAAAAACAGACATATAAACACACACATGTGTATTTGTGTGTGTGTGTGTGTAGAGAGACAGAGAGACAGAGAGGGAGTGAGTGAGAGAGAGAGAGAGAGAGAGAGAGAGAGAGAGAGAGAGAGAGAGAGAGAGAGAGAGAGAGAGATTTATTCTAAGGAATTAGTTCATGCAATTGTAGGGTGTCAGCGAACTCTAAACCAGCAGATTAGACTTGCAGGCTGGACACACAGAGGTTTGCAGTTCAAGTCCAATGATTGCCTGTTTGCAGAATTCCTTCCTGCTCAGAGGTGGTAAACCTTCCTGTCATAAGACCTTTGATAAATCCCACCCATATTCTGCATTGTGCCTTTTGGTTTAAATGTTAATCTCATCTAAAATACCTCCCTGATAACATACAGAATAACACGTGATCAAATACTCAAACATCATGACTCAGTTGTAAGCAACCCCGGTCAAATAGTGAAGATTTGGGTATTGGATACTACACTTGAATTAGTGCTTGACAGAAAGAAAGTCACTCTAGGATGAGATGAAATCTCAGAGGCATCTTAATTTCTATTTCCCTAATTGTTGGGGATAATGAAACTTTTTGAGGTGTTTCTTAGACATTTTTATTTCTTCTATTGAGAACCATCTACTTAGATCCCTTGCCAAATTGTTACTAGAATTTTTTTTTGTTCTTTGTATATTCTAGATATTATTCTTCTTTCAGATATTTAGCTGGTTAAATTCTCTTTTATTTTCTGGGTTTTTTCTTTTATTCCTCACTTGATTGTTTTCTTGGCTGTACAGAAGTTTTTGAATTTTATGAGGCCCCACTTGTCAATTGTTGGCCTTTATTCTTGGGCAAATGATGTCTTATTCAGAAAGTCCTATTTTATAACTATGTCTTGTAGGGTACTGCCTATGTTTTCTCTTAGAAGTTTGAACATTTCAGGTTTTAAATTCAGGTCTTTGTGTGTGGTGATAAATATGGGTCTGGTTTGATTCTTCTGCATATGGACATCTAGTTTTCCCAGCACTATTTGTTGAAGATGATGTATTTTCTTTAGAATATGTTTTCACCTCTTTGTCAAATATCAAATGGCAGAAGTTTCATGCACTTATGTTTGACTCTTATATCTTATGTGTCTATTTTTGTGTCAATATCATGTTTTTATTACTATATCTTTATAATATATCTTAAAGTGTGGAACGGCAGTCTCTCCAATGTTATTCATTTTTCTCAGGATTGTGTTGAATATACAGGGTTATTTCTTATTACATATGATTTGGGGATTTTCCCCCCTCCCTATTTTTGAGAAGAAATTTCATGGGTGTTTTCATTAGGAATGCATTGAATCTGTAAACTGCTTTTGGTAGGGTGGTCCTTTCCACATTGTTAATCCTACTAATCCATGAGCATGGTGTATCTTTCCATTTTCGAGTGTCTCTATCTCTTTCATCCAGGATTTGAAATGGTGACACCTATGAGCCCCACAATGATCAGCACGGCACAATAAAAGATAAACATGAAAAATAAACGTATAAGTACCCAGCACTGTCATCCACATGTTCATGGTAACCAACAGCTGTCTCAGCCTCACTAAGGCCCTCTTGAAAGGAGGGAAACCATGCCTGGAACTAGCAACCTCGCCAACTATCAGGAGCTAGTGAAGGCATGAATCTAAGATGAGAATCTGCTGTCAGCACTTTTCCACACCAGCATAATTGCTCAACAACATTATGAATCTTTTCTTCATACCAACAGGTAAGTGTAGCCCTCAGCCCTTACCAAGGAAGTTTCTCTCTACAGCAACTGGAGACAATTACAGAAAACCACAACTGGACACAATGCAATAATCAATGGAGGAGCTCCGCTCCCAGTGGATACATCTGAAGCACAGCTTATGCATCTGTGGCTCAGGGGACACTGTGGAAGAGGTGGTGGACAGACTGTAAGATCCAGAACACCTGTAAGCCTTCTGTGAGGCTGCATCGCTTGTAAATGACTGCATAAATAAGACCTTAACGATGACAATGTTATTAGACATATTAATATGGAGGGGGCAGCTCTCACAGGTTCTTACCCCTAGACGAAGAACTACAAGCAACTAATGCCTGCCAGGGAGGGAGAGTTAGCTGCTCTCTGCTATCCAATACAAACTAGTATTCAGGTTAGTCCTGAAACCATATACACACAAACAATAAAATATGAGGTCAGTTATTTGTGCATATGTACATACATATATATGTATGTATGTATAATATATATGTAGCATCAATAATCAAAGAAAAAGAGGCTACGAATTTGAGAGCAGAGGGACAGGGGAGGGGTTGGAAAGAGAAAAGGGGGAAGCAATGTAATTGTATTTTAAAATGTAAAATAACAACAACAGCAATAACAACAACAATCTCCCTTTCCCCCCAAACCCAGAAAGTCATTCTATTTTCAGCATAAACAATGAAATTCATGGGATTGAGGGAGGCAGGACTATAGGCTAGGAAGCCATTTCCACAAGTCAGGCAGCTGAGGTTCTTGGCTGAGGGGTTGGAAGGCCTGAGCTTGAGTGCTGGCTCGGCTGCATGCAAGCCCTGTGGCCTTGGTGGGTTACATAAACTCTCCATGACAGGAATATAATACTAAGGGATATAGTCATCCCAATCGCTGACACACAGGGCTTTTTTCTAGCATGGGTTGAGATGGAGAGTGAGTGTATCAGGGGAATGAATGGCTGCGGCCTCTTGAATTTATGACAGAGAACCAGGCAAAGGAGGTGCTGGGCATAGTTTATTCTTCAATAGTTCATCGTCAAAAGTGTGTCTTAAGAAAAAGAGAACAAGGGGCTGGAGAGATGGCTCAGTGGGTAAGAGCACTGGCTGCTCTCCCAGGGGCCCTGAGTTCAATCCCCAGCAACCACATGGTGGCTTACAACCATCTATAATGAGATCTAATGCGCATTGTATGCATAATAAATAAATCAAAAAAAAAAAAAAAAAGAAAAAGAAAAAGAAAAAGAGAACAAAAAGCCTCTGGAACTCTGTGTGTCCTTTCATCTTTCTGGACCACTGACTACTTACGGTGGGCTTTCGAATGGTGGGTGAGGCAACAGGGACCCATATAGGGAACCGCTTGACCTGACCTTGAAATTCTGTTCTTGCTCACATGTGAGGAGGCCAAAACCCAGATATGGGTGTTGCTCCTTAGGTTCTGTTCACTTTGTTTTTTTGAAACAGGGTCTTTCAGTGGCTGGGACCTCTCAGATTAACTAGGCTGATTGGCCAGCAAGCTCCAGGAATCTGCCTGGCTCCACCTCTCCATCTCCGGGAAGATAGGGTGAAACTGTGGTCCTCGTACCTGTCAGAAGACACTTCGCTGAGCCACATCTCCAGCCTCTTTGAAACATGACTAGGCAGGCAGCCACACAGGGATGGCAGGACCGAGAAGCAATCCCCGTGTACTTTGAAATATGCCACATTATTTTGACAATTCTTCAGTAAAATTTCCCCTATGAGCTCAGAATCATGATAGCTATTTTGGGTTCAGTCTAGGCCCGGGTTTGAGTGTATGTTTCAAGGGCATCTAGGGACTGACCATTCATCCAGCTCAAGTCTAGGAAGCAAATGGAGTCTGGCTGCCCGGAAAGCAGAGCTGTGGCTAGTTTCAAGCTATCTGTGAACTTGCCCACTATACTCATTTGAGTAGACCTTAACCGGGCAGTAATTACCCAGCAGGCCTATAAAGAAGCTCCAGAGACAGGTGGGGGTCAGGGGAAGGGTTCTTCCTTAGAGTCACTGTTGGGAGTGGGTTGTGGAAGTAACTAGCTAGGTCTGGCTGACCTCAGAGGTGGCTGTGGCTGGAATGGGGTGACAGTGACCAGGATGTTGCTGTCCTCTGATACACGCAGTGCACTTCTTATGACCCAAGCTACGGGAGTGCTGTAAATAGGGAGGCTGATTAATGATTTCTCTGGGGTCTCCCCAGCAGAGGTTAGAAACTGATGCTTGGTGGGCGTGAAAGGGAAGCCAAACCTTTAGCCTGGCAGGGAATTTGTTTCCTGATCTAACTGCAGCCACATGTGATGATATTGAAAACATATGTGCCTCTGATAAAAGATCACAGCTAAAGACCAGAACGAAACCAACATGCATCCTGCTTCCCATCAAACCCCATGCCCTTTGCCTTCAGATGCATTGTGTTACCAGAGGACGTTTAGAAGCATTTGAGCAGGGATGGCTCAGGTTCCAATAGGGCCCCTTTCAAGTTCTATTACCCAATATCCTTACCTAGTGAAATCAGTCATTTATCATAGCTCTTTCCAAGCCTGGCAGCCGCTCAAGCCACCTGAATCGAATCCCCAGAAACAGCTACCAGAAAGCTCACTGATTCATAGATTCATTTGCAGCTCCCCTTGAAGACCTTCTGAACTAAGAGATGAAAAAACTCCAGGCTTACACTAACTATGTATGAATAAAGGACCGTGCTGAGTTCCTGAGAGCGGGGAGAGGAGGGGGTCTCACAGGGCTACAGAACTAAAGCAAGCAAAGGGATTGGTTGTGAAGAGAAAGTGGTAAGGATGAAACGACAGGCCTTTGCATGAGCAGAGGGCCATGGTCAGAGCAAGAAACACACAGGGGGCATTGTGTCTTTGAAATAATAAATCGTCAGTAGTTGAAAAATCTGTACTGTATAATGCAAGGGGCATCATGCATTGAAGCTCCAAGCTAGAAACTGCATGGTATCTAGAGCATTTTCTCCTCCTCTCTCCTTTCTTTTAATTTCAAGTCATCACCAAGTCTTATTCATGAACTATGCACGTTAGTCACAGCCAGATGTGTAGCCAACAGCTAGGCTCTCTTGACACTGGCTGCTACATCCCTGCGTTGGCTTAGAAACCACTGGTCTTTTGATCAACAGACTCTGCTTTCATTCTTCCTCTGCCATGCTTTGGGAGTGGGTATCCTTAGAAATTCTGATAACCTTGCCTGCTTAGGGAATATATAACTTAAAAAAATGCAAACAAGACAAGACACAAACACCTTCGGGTAGTCCCTAAGACCCTTCTCAATGGGCCTGGATTTCTCCTCCCAAGTGATTTATAGACAGCAGCAATTCTTTGATAGTCTTCCCTAGGGGAAGCAGGTCATGGGTCACTCCTGCTTCAAGGTACCTTTGGGGACTGATTTTCACCAAGGCAATGTGGTACAGGTGACAGTTTGTCATCTCCAGGGCCCAGGCCTTTAGAACTTTACATTTCCTATATCTTTCCATTCCCCCATGCCTCAGCTGCCAGCTCTAAGGTCACAAAATTCTCACTACACTATGGGGACTACTGATAATTCCATTTGTGCTCAGTGATTGCGTGTGCATGTGGAGGAGGTGTGTGCATGCTCATGTCTGTATGTATACGTGAGTATGGTGGATGTGTATGTGTGCATGTGGAAGCTAAAAGTCAGCCTGGGTGGCCTTCCTCAGCAACCATCTCCTTTGTTTTCTGAAAGGGTATTTTACCAGGACATGGGTTTCAGGATTAGGCCTGGCTGGTGAGCTCCAAGGATCAGCATGTCTCCCACTCTCCAGGGTTGAGGTTATGGATGCATGACACCATGCCTTTTGTTGTTTGTTCTTTGTTTTTGTTTTGTTTTTTTTTACATGGGTCCTGGGACTTGAACTCAGGTCTTCATGGGTCCTGGGACTTGAACTCAGGCCTTTGTGTTTATATGGCAAGTACCCTACCAACTGAGTTATCTCCCTAGCTCCTGTGCTCAGTTTTTAAATTTTAGTTGACCACTGCCAGTATGCCAGGCTTGTGAATGAAGTCATCTATACTCTACAGATTGGATTTAGCAGGTGACCATTAATGAGCAGTTGACTGTAATCACACCACTTGGAAAATAAGAATCTCCCAGATGAGCCCTAATCCAAAGGTCATCATCATTTGCAGTGAAGCAATTGTTGATTTAAGGCCCCGAGTCTTGGGGATAGTTGGGTGTAAAGCAATTGATAGGAGCAATCTCCTGTCCATGTTCTTGAGCAGCCTACACCCAGAACCCCTGTTTTGGAATGTGCAGACTTTGGCCTTCACATTTTTGAAGATCCAGTCATGCTTTACCAGCTCTTTCAGTTAGAATCATCCACAAGATAAAACAATAATGTGATTTTTTTTTTGTCTTCTGTGAAACCAAAGACTTGGGTAGCAAGTTGAGCATGCTCTTGTGCTTTCTCTATGAGAAGCACCTTTCCCCTCTGCCTTCACCTAGAGAATTCTTGCTCCTCTTTTGACTTGGATGCTAGCTTCCTCTCATTGTCATTGCTGGACAAATAAAGGAACAAACGAAACCCTTCTTGCTCTACTGTATGTTGTCCTGGTTTTGGCAGGTAAATATGTCATAGCAACAGGGTTGAGATTATGCAGTATTCATCTTTGTAACTGCTAATTCCTGGAGGAGAAGTGTGTGTATCATCTTGGCATACTAAGGACTGATAACAGTGTCTTTTGTGTAGTGGATGCACAACAAAGTAATATATTGAATGAAGAAAAGACAATGCACAAATATAAGCATGGGAAACACTTTGACCTCTACATTGTTGGATAATCAGTTGTGCCTTACTACTCTTTTCGGTTAGAGTCACATGAAACAGAACAGTAAATTACTGGCATTTTTTTCTTTTGTGAAACCAGAGTCTTGAGGTCTTGAGTAGATAAGTTACATGGATGGAATATTGTATTGAGGATTGCTAAGTCCTAAAGAGGTCACAGGATGTGATCCATGTAGCATGCTTACTTAGTAGAGTCTGAATTCTGCAACTGAGGAACCTGTCCAAGTAGCTTCACCTCTCTCTGTAGGCAATTTCCTTCCATGAAAAGAAAGATTTGGTAGGTGATGGCTGCTCACATCTGCTCTGGCTTCCTTAAAATATAGGAGAAGCTTGAACTATTCCACTTATGGTATCTAGGTGAGATGAGCAGATCCCTTGTCTCTACCTGTTTTTCCATTTCTAACTCCAAATCTCTTTGTGCCATGGTGGTGGTTATGGGAACTCTTCTGCTTCTGAATGGAAGGTGCTGTGTGGACTGTGATTGGCCTCATTCACGTGGATTTCCATGCAAAACTCACTTGAGGCATCTCTATAAGCATTTCCCAGCATATGTTCATCCCTTCCCAATATGCACCTTACACACAGGATTGCTAAGAGTCCGAAATTCTTGTCTGAGTTATTTTCTTAGATCATTGAAGGCATTCAGTACAAATACAAGCATCATCAATTCATTAACAGAATTTATTACTAGTCACCAAATTCTTCACGAATAGGGCAACTGTATCAGTTTCCTCACACTGACCTCTTTAGAGATTTTGAGTTTATTATTACCATATAAGTATAGACAATAATTTCTTTTACAGCCATGGAAATTAATGCTCAGTATGGATCAAACTCAGGCAAGTATCCACTTACTTTTCTGAGTTTTTTTTTTCCATACTGTACCCTTCTCAAAATACAATATTGCTCTTACTGGGAGAATGATCAAGATAGGTAAGTTAAAAAAAACATGATTAGATTTATTTAGTGTGTGTGTGTGCATGTGTGTGTATGTATGTGTATGTGTGTGTGTGTGTATGTGTGTTGGCACATATTTGCTACTGCGCATGTGCAGAGGACAATTTGTAGGAATTGGTTCTTTCCTTCTGTTGTGTCTTGGGGGCTGAAATTAACAAGCTCGATGGTGAGTGTTTTTACCTGATGAGCCGCCATCTTGCTGGTACAAGACAAGAAATTTATTTCTTTATTCACTTTGCATCTCTATCTCAGCCCCCTCCCTCCTGTCCTTCCAGTTGCACCCTCTCAGCCTCTTCTTCTCCCTCCTCCCCTTCTCCTCAGAAAAGGGGAGCTCCTGCCACCAACCTGCTTCAGCACATCAAATCGCGTCAGGACTAAGCATACTCTCTTCCACTGAGGCCAGACAAGGCAGGCAAACTAGGGGAAAGTGACCCACAAGCAGGCAACAGTCACTATGTCAGAGACAGTCCCCACATCACTTTCCAGGAGACCTACATGAAGACCAACTGCCCATCAGCTATGTATGTGTAGGGGACCTAGGTCCAGTCCATGCATGCTCTTCGCTTGGTGGTTCAGTCTCTTGAGGTCCATGGTCCCCAGTTAATTGACTCTGCTGGTCTTCTTGTGAAGCTCAATCCTTCCCCCAACTCTTCCATAAGACTCCCTGAGCTCTGCCTAATGGCTGGCTGTGGGTCTCTGTATCTGTTTCGAATCCCTGCTGGGTGGAGCCTCTCAGAGGACAGTTATGCTAGGCCCCTGTCTGCAAGCATAGCAGAGTATCGTTTATAGTGTCAGGAGTTGACTCTCTCCCATGGGTGGGTCTCAAGTTGGGCCAGTCATTGTTCGGCCCTTCCTTCAAACTCTGCTCCATCTTTAACCATGGACACCTGGTCGGCAGGGTAAATTTTCAGTCAAAGGTTTTGTGAGTAGGTTGGTCTCCCCCTCTTCTCACCGGAAGTCCTACCTGGGTATAGGAGGTGACCACTTCAGCCTCCATATTCCCACCTGCTAGGAGTCTCAGCTAGAGTCAACCCCATATCCTCCCAAAAGCCTACCCTATCATGGATTTCCAGCTTAATACAGGTATATTTTGATGAAAAGAAAAAGAAAAAGAAAAAGAAAGCCAAATGCAACTCTGGAGCTTGGGACATTATTAGACTAGAAGTGAGGGGTCTGGGTAAAAATGCCACATGTGGCAGGAGTCTTTGAGAAGGCTTAATGGGGTGAATACAGAAGGCCCACCTTGGCAGGTGAATCTTAAAGAAATCACTTGGATTCTCTGAGTCAAGTTTCTTCAAGAATACAGAGGAGTCATGCATGTTTATAGCACTGTATGCCAGTACCTTTAGCTCTAAAATGCTTTGATCATGTCCAAAGGAGACCTACACTCACTGAACATTCAGTCCCCATTTCTAATTCCCAAAGGCCTCGACAGCCCCTAGTCTATTGTTTGTCTATGGCTTTACCTATTTTGGATAGTTCATGTAAGTGGAATCAGACCAGATGTGGCCTTTTGTGACTAGCTCATTTCACTTAGCATAATGACTTTAGGCCTATCTACATCGCAGCACTATGAGAACATTGGTTTTTTAGGTGATAAAATAGAACTCGTGCATGTGGTGTGTGTGTGTGTGTGTGTGTGTGTGTGTGTGTGTGTGTGTACAAGTGTGTGACTTTGACTAGAGCTCTTCTGGAAACTACACTCTTTTTAATTGAAGAAATGCCTATGGAGTCTCTACCATGTTCCAGGTACCTGAACGAGGAATTACTCTCAGTCAATAATAGTCAGGCTCACCAGATGAGGAAGATCTGAGAGCTCCTACAGTGAGGAGCCCGTGCTTACCCTCACAACACATTCTAGTGGGTTGTGCGATTTAGCCACAGAAATGTTTATCAGTCCTTTAGCAATACTGCAAAAAGGAGCTCAGGCTGGGAGAGTTGTGGGGAGAGAAAGTGCATGAAATTTATAATGGGTACAGCTACCCAGGGTCAAATTGAAGTAGGAAAAAGGCAGCAAAGATGAAAATTTCACAGAAGCCTTTGGGTTTCCCTTGACTGTGTGCCAGGTGGAGGGGGACTTAGGAGGATGGCTACAGTGAGAGCATCGAGCTGCTGTCCTCTTTAATCTGATGTGTGGAGCACGCTTGAGACATGTTAAAGAGGTGAATGAGCACTAGTGTGTGCTAAGCAGCGATTGTGGCCTATGGTTGGACTGATTGCCATTTTCCCTCTTGAGGTTCCTTGAGCATCAGCAGAGTGGAGCCTCCACAGGCCGTGTGTGAAAAGGAATCAGAGTCAGTGAGAACTATGGCCCAGCAGATTCTTGCGTCCGCTTTTGCCAACTGAGAGTTCTCCAAGCGGAGAACTACCCAATTTCTCTGGACAGTGAGCAGCCATCTATGACCTGTGCCTGTGAGCTGGGTTCTGTGGTTGCTGCTGTCTACACTGAGCCAAAGGAAGGGGTCGCCATTAACATTCGGAAGAGGCATCGACATCCAGACTCAGGAAAGTGAGATGGCATCCAGGAGCTCACAGTGAAGTGACAGAGTTAAGGCCCAAACTTCAGAAGTGTCCTTGCACATCTGCTGGTGGTTCTCAGCCTAGGGAACAGTGCCTACTCTTGGTGTCCGGATCCCTCAAGGGCTAAAACAAATATTTTCTTGATTTTTAACATTCTTACATCCAGCCCTACTATTTCATTAAGCATCTGAGGGGGTTCAATTTTTTTCTTTTGAATTTTAGAGGTGCTTCTTTAGACAAGGAACATGAAGTTTGTGATGTAAAAGTTGATTAATACATTGAGACAAGGGACCTCGACATACAGCTGCAGAGTGGAAATGCTTGCCAGAAGAGCCATTCATCATGGAAGTAATCGCATATTTTACTTGGCTTTGGATATTTGGAATGATCTCTTTGGGGAGGGGATTTTAAATTTTACACAATTTTCAAACCAGTGGTGTAGACCAGCTTTTTGCCTGAGTGGAGATAAAGACATTTGTCTCAATAGAGAATGGAGAGTTAATGAGACATAAATTCTTCCACTCAGCACCTTGTGTTGGGTTTTCCTTTCTGGAGCTCCAGATGGAGGCTGCTTTCTTGTGAGGAGTCACTGAGAAAAAAAAACTGCAGCCAGCAGTGCCTGGAAGGGCCGAATCTGGCCCTGGAGGCAGCTTGAGAGCCTGGGATCTGGACCCTTGAGATCTGGGAAAATGTCTCCTACTTCTTGCGCTCCTAGCTGCCTTTTAAATGTCCCACAGCAGGTGAGTCCTGTGAAGGCAACACGCACTGGCTCCCTTAACTTCCGGAAGCAAGATCGATCACATGTCAGGTCTATGAAGTCACAAGGTGTAGACACTCTGGCCTCAGTCATGTGGAAACCTGCATGATTGTCACTCCTTGCTCTCCAATAGATCCCTTCTGGAGTTTTCATTTATTTCTACATGTTTCTTTGCTGCTGCGTGAAGCATGTTTGAAACATGTTAAAGAAGTGAGTGAGGACTAGGGCGTGCATTCTAAACGGTCAGGGTCATCTCTCTGGATTGATCACCATTCTCCCTCGTGAAATTCCTTGAGCATCACCAGAGGTAATGAACTGTATTCTTAAGCATGCCCCCTTTTTGTTCTATTTTTAAAATAATTTTTAAATTTCTTTGAGATTATACTATAATTATACCAATCCCATTTCTCCTTCCCCTTTCCTTCCTCCAGACCCTCCCATGTCGCTCCTTGTAGTCTTTGAAACTTATGGTCTCTTTTTCTGTAATTGTTGTTACATACATATGTGTGCACAGACAGACAGATGGACACACACACACACACACACACACACACACACACACACACACACACACACACCCCTACATACACAGGTACAACATGTTCTACTAGAATTTTTGTTTTTTGTTTTGTTTTGTTTTTTCAAGACAGGGTCTCTCTGTGTTAGCCTTGGCTGTCCTGGACTCATTTTGTAGACCAGGCTGGCCTCAAACTCACAGTGATCTACCTGCCTCTGCTTCCCGAGTGCTGGTCCACTAGTATTATACATGCATTTTTCTGTACCAAAATGCATTCTTGCAAAAATTGCACATACAGATTGAAATCTGTTGGATTAAAGACAAGAATGCCAAATGGATTTTGTGATTTGGGCCTAGCTTACCTCTTCGATGTTGACTTTGACACAACACCTGCCTTACACTCAGGACAGTTTGAATTCAAGGAGTGCATGATTCTGAGAATGCTTTCATCTCAGGTTTTCCTCAGGTTTCCTTGCCTACTACCATTTTCCTATTCTGCTTTGCTTCAGGTAGATACCACTAGTCTGTCTTGGGCACTCCTTTCTCATGGAAAACTTGTTCTGAGTACCCTCCCCAAGTTGGGAGGCCAGTGCACTGTGCTTTGCTCCTTCATGGTATTCTGTTTTCTGGTAAGTCTCTTTCATTAAACCTGGAGTTCTTCAGGGCCTGAAAGTATATCCTTTGCACCTAGAATCTTAATTAATTATTTTAGATTAGTGTATAATGGTGACTACCTTTTTACTTCATATACCTGCATGCCCACAGGATGAATTAAAAAGGCCTTGAACTCAATAAAGGAAATTCAATATTATCTAGTTTGTGTTCATTTCTTCTCCAGATTTGCCATTTTTCTAGAGAGGTGACAGCTTTAGAGGTGAGATCCCGGTAAAGGATTGTGCCAGGACATTTTGTACCTGGATGCTCAGAGCCTCAGAAGGTCTTGTTTGAGACAACTGGCCAGGTCAAGGAAATTAATGTGATCATTAAACTTAGGAAGAGATAACAAAGTAAGAGAATTTACAGAGGTAAATAGGATGCAGCTAGAACTCTTGTTGCATTTGCTACTAACCTACTGTCCACTGGGTCCCAAGACTTGTGAGACAGTAACTATAGGTATGCCAAATGTCTTGATTATATTGGGTGTCAGTGCTGTGGGACTCTGTTTCTTTGACATGTGTGTGTATTTAAACTGGGGTCTTGTGCAAGCTAGCTAAGTGCTCTATCACTGAGCTATACCTTGGACCTTGGGACTCTTTCTTGGTGGTATTTTTTCCCCATGCATTTCTGGTCTCTTAAGGGCATGCTCACTTGGTAGAAGATGGATCAGTAGGAAACACTAATTGACAAGGGTGCTACAGATTGAGGGATTGAGCCAGATTGTAGTGTCTATTGTAATATGAGATATCCCAAGTGTTGGGTAGTAAATATGACTGACTCCTTACCCTGACATCACACCTCTTGAGAACATGATATTTGCAATGAGAGGGTGTGACTAGCTTTGTTGCACTAAACAGTTAAGAAAGCTGGACAGGGTAGCAGTCCAATGGAGGTAGCAGGAAAGTCCACTGGAGAGTAATAGTCTAATTATCTTTGAGATAAAGTTAATGCCATATGAAAGAATAAAGAATACTAATGTGATCCAATTTTAATTAGAGAAAAGACAAGACTTGGTGTGTGTGTGTGTCTGCATGCTTGGTGCTGAAAGCACTGTTGTTGTGCATCAGAGCTGGGCTAGAGGGCAAGAGTGGCCAGTGTTGGAGATTTACAGAAACAATGTCCAGTCATGACTGGATTGCTCTTATTTTATTCTACTTCAGACAGCAGACTAGTGATTCAGAGAACGTCACTGAGATAGACATAGGGCATGCGATCATGCAAGGGGACATGGCTTCTAGAGACTTCCTTGGCTCCTTGCCAGACTGAAGAACCCAATCAGGTCAGGAGATCCCCCAAACTATTTGATTACCTTCATTTTTTTTGAAGAGGAGAGGAAAATTTCACAGGCTGTTGAACGTCAACTGGACCTGTTCATCGGGTTCAGACTTTGCTCTGATATCACAGTTACACAACCAACAGCCTCTGTCCTTTATTTCTTGCTCTTGTTACAGTGTCTGGTTTCCTTGAATGTTTCGTGGCACAAGGCTAGCCATGCCCTCTCACTGACAGCTCTATGTTCTCAAGTGAATGTGATGTAAGGGTAGGGGGCCAAAGGACCATACGGTAAACTTCAAACCCCTACCCAGATCTAGCCAATGGACAGAACATTCTCCACAGTTGATTGGAGAGTGGAGTATGACTTTCACACATACTCTGGTGCCTCATATTTGACCATGTCCCCTGGAGGGGCAGAACTGGTGGCACTCAGAGGAAGTACAGCAGGTTACCAAGAAGAGACTTGATACCCTATGAGCATATACAGGGGGAGGAGGTCCCCCTCAGTCACAGTCATAAGGGAGGGGAGTTAAGGGGAAACTGGGAAGGAGGGAGGAATGGGAGGATACAAGGGATGGGATAACCATTGAGATGTAACAAGAATAATTAATAAAAAATTAAAAAACTAATAAAATAAGGGTAGGGGGCCAGACTTGATGTCTGAACACTTGGATACTACAGATGAATGTTTCAAACCACTTAGCTTAATATTAATGGAAGTATAAAATGTCCACATTTATCTTTACACATGACATATCTTTAAGTAATTAGTGATAGAGTATTTCAAGACATTAAAAACCCAAGTGACCATAAAAGTGTCCTGGGACAAATGAGGGAAACTCAGGTAGAAGAATCACCGAGTGTGGATGAAATGGAGGGTAAAGAGGAAAATACAAGGTCATGGATATATGAAGAATTACACTATCCACCCACTTTAATGATTGAAATGATGAGTGATGGGAGGCTCTTCTGTGAATAACTAAAAGGAGCAAAGAATAACTAAATGAGAGCTCACTTTGACTCCTCGTCTTTAAAGGCCACCTGGTTATGGCAGCTAAGTGCTTGGGTTCTGGGCTGGTAACAGTTTAAGTCCTGGATCTATCTCTTGCTATCTTTAAGACCTTGGAAGATTTACCTGACCACTTCCTGCTTCAGCATCCTTAATTTAAAGGTAATAAATGGGCATGCTTTAAAGGCTCACCAGCAACAAGGATTGCATGAGGTGGTATGTATTGGGCTTCATAAAGCTGGGTTATGATTGCTGTTATGCTAAGGGCCTTGGTGTGGGAGAAACCCTTTGGCTAGGTCCAGGAGCATAATACATAGTTGAGATATAAGTGTGGTCTCTGGTACTCATAGCTCTTCAAAAATGTATGAGAATATGAGATATGAGGATGAACACGTTACCTAAAATCTGTAGGCTCAGGCAGAAGGGTCACACTGAAAAAATTCTTATTTAGTCAGATCACTGAGGAACACACTCCAAGGACCCTGCCCTTTTGTAAGAACTTAAACTGTCACCCAAACAACCATTTTTTCCCAAAAAGATTTGAAGAATCTTAAAGAACATTTGTACTAAAAAGCTAATAAAGCTGAAATCTGACATTAAGACCAAGGGAATGTCAGTTTTAGGCTAAAAACAAAACAAAACAAAACACAAACTTGTGAATGAATACCAAGGTTACACAAGGCAATGTCTAAAACCAAATGAAACATTTTACTCTCAGTTAAGACTTTATGGATTTCAGGTGTCCTGGGGAGGCAAAGAAGGCTGTTAACAGTGAGGACCAGTTTGTCTATGCCTATAAGAAGCTGGAGAGGTCAGTAAGACAAGGAGGAGTAGAGCAGTTGTATGCCATATGGGTAAATTGGATGATGCTAGCATGAAAGTGTTTCCTTCCCTTTTTTCTTTTTCTTTTTTCTTTTTTCTTTTTTTCTTTTTCTTTTTAGCATTTTGAGACAGCTTTTCTCTGTGCAGCCTTGGCTGTCCTGGACTCCCTTTGTAGACCAGACTGGCCTGGAATTCACAGTGCTCCACCTGTCTCTGCTTCTTGAGTGCTGGGATTAAAGGTATGCATCACCACATCCAGCTGTGAAAGTGATTTTAAGTGAAATAATTTTATCTAAATATTCTGTAAGACTCTTCTATCTCTTACCACCCAATGACCCATAGCCATTCTTGATAATGTCCATTTACCTTCATGAGTGGCTCTATAATTTGTCTATCCACCCTGTCATCCATTTTTTCTATCTATCTATCTATCTATCTATCTATCTATCTATCTATCTATCATCATCTATCATCTAATCTACAATTTTTTAAAAGGCAAAGTAGAGATTTCACAGGAGGAATAGATAGTCTACATGGAGAACCAGCTCACTACTTTTTGGGAGGTCATTAGAAGCCACTCTTTATGAAGTGAAGGAAGGCTTCTATTTTGAATGACTTGCTTCTCTGCTAGCCAGACAAGTTTTCCTCTGTCCTTTTGTCTCTCCTGTGGTATGCAGGGCTAATGGAAAGGTAATGTCTGATAAAATAACTTGAATGAACAATAAATGCTTACATGATGAATTAGTCCTAAGTACTTCCCTGCAGATCACCGCACTCTATCACTGCTTAATGACATACTGAAATTTACTGTTGGAGGCCTCCTTCAAACAGTTTGTTAGGCCTTTCTGAGGTGCTGGATCGCTTTCTTTTCACAGTCCATTTCAATTTTAGGATTAGTCAGAAGTTATGAGGTGACAATTTAGGTGGGAGTACAAGTTGTGGTATTTTTATTTGCCAGAGAATATAGGATGATAAATGTCAAGTTTTATGCAGTTGAAAATACATGTTAAAATGAGCATGTTCCTGGGCTAGACTCCATTAGCCAATAGCCAACACACCCTCGAATGAATTTCCTTAGAGTGAGCCTTGTCAGGGAGCTTCTCCCTTTACCCTGTGGCCACGGAGCTCAACTTTCCAGTAGTCACAGAGAATGACTATGGTGTAGAAACTTGGTCCAAGTCCCACAGATATATTCATTATTTATTGAATACAGGTTAGTGTGTGTGTGTGTGTGTGTGTGTGTGTGTGTGTGTGTGTGTGTGTGTGTGTGTGAAGCTTTTCTTAGAACTATGGAGGGCATTTGGGAAGCACTGTAGAAACCTAGTGCAATGAGAACTCCCTGGAATCTATGACAGTGACCTTAGCCAAGACTCCTACTACTGGGGATATGGAGCCTCAACTGGCCATCTCCTAGAACCAGGCAAGGCTCCTAGCATTGGGCCTGGGACATAAACCCAGCCACAAAACCTTTGACATGCCTGAAAAATGTGGTGGCGTAATGGTGGCAACAGAATTTGAACCCATGCCATGAGAGGGAGTCAACATCTATCAATACCTGCGTGGCCAGGTACCAGAGTCAGGATAGCCCAGAGACCCTGGATGGAACCAAACACAACTGGCAAAAAAAAAAAAAAAAAAAGGTCAATGAAATGAATCCTAATGGTCATCTGCTATACTCATAGATTAATGCCTAGCCCAACTGTCATCAGAGGGGAATCATCCAGCAACTGATGAGAGCAGATGTAGAGACCTACAGTTGAACATTACACGGAGCCAGGGGAACCTCATAGAAGATGGGGAAAGAAGTATTGTAGGAGTCAGAGGGGTTGAGGATACCAGGAGAGAACATGGCCCTCAGAATCATCTAAACAGACCTCATAGGAGCTCACAGAGACTGAAGCAGCAATCATAGACTGAGCAAGGTCCTTTGCATATGGTTGTGTAGCTTGGTGTTCTTGTGGGACTCCTCACAGTTGGAGTGAGGTTGTTTCTAACTCTTTCCCCTGTGCTTGGGACCCTTTCCCTTCTGCTGGGTTACCTTGTCCAGCTCTGATAGGAGGCTTTGTGTCTAGTCTTATAGTATCTTGTTAGACCATTGTCAATGGACATCCCTGAGAAGTTTTTTTTTTAAACTTTTATTAAATGTCTATGATTTACATGTTATGCACCAAAATCTTTCTCCTTCCCCCAATATAATAAAACAAACAAACAAACAAAAATCTTGTCACAGAAGCTGTAGTGTATCACGCAGTATAGCCTTTTGTCTACTTATGTTTACTTTCAAATGTTCATTGCTACAAGTCATGGGTCTAGTTTGAGACCTACACTATTGTTACCGGATCCTCACTAGGACTGCTGTCGGATATCCTGTTGTTGCCATGTGTCAAGGAAATTCTTAATCTTTGAATGTGCAGGTCCCTCCCTTCATGTATTCCAGCAGGTCATACATGGGGTAGATGTTGGGGTGAGATCCACTCAGAGGCCTGGATCTGGGCCTGCTCCCTTGTACTCAGGGTAGGGCCCACTCTTCCACTCCTATGTCATCATGACAGGGCTGGCCCATGTCATCAGGGCAGGGATAGGTTACCTGCTCCCGTGTCCTCAAGACAGGGCTGGCTCACTTGCTCCTATGTTATCAGGGTGGGGGCAGCTCATCTGCTCCAGTGTCCCTAGGTCAGGGCCTGCTCATCTGCTCCCATGTCATCAGGGCAGGGTCAGCTCTCCAGCTCCTGTGTCCTCAAGGCAGGGCCAGCTCTTGGGCTCCCATGTCCCCAGGGCTGGATCCCCTGCTCCTGCATCTTCAGGGCCAGCTCTCCTGCTTCCATGTCCTCAGGGCCAGCTCTCCTGCTCCCGTTCAACTCCCCAGATTGTTGCTGGCTGTCAAGATCTGGATGGCCTCTTACTCCTGTGGGTACTGGATTTTGTGGGCCACCAAACAGGTGGCAAGCACTCAAAGTCTTTCCTGAGTAGCTCATAGAAACTATTGATATTGGTCCAGCTCAGCGTCTTGTCCCAGGGAACTTGTGGCTCTGTTGATTCGCGCCTCTGAGTGAGTCTTTGGTTCCATGGTGCGCTCCATTCACCATGGGCCCCCGCCTTGGTGGTTCCCCTAGTATCCACCTCTGCATGATACAGTTGTCAGCACTGAGCACGGCCCCAAGGCCCATGAGAAGAGGCCCATGAGGCTTGTGGTGTAGCAGTGCAGTCCTTGCTCAGGCTCACTTGAACAGCACCCCCTCCTCGAATGCCATCTTCTTGGCCCACACTGCACCAGGCCACAACCAGAAAAGCTGCAGCAGAGGCACGAGGGTCCTTGGTAGCTCACCAGAGTGTGGTTCCATGGTCTGCAGCAGGAGGGCATGTACGATCCACATGACAGGCTTTCCTTTTTTTCTGGGAAACACCAGCGCTGTGTTTTGGAGCTCTCAGTATGGTACTCTGGTGGCTGTGCAGTCACTGCCTTTCCGCAAATCAGACACAGAGTGCGATCAACGCCATCTTGGATGATCTTGGCTTGGGTATTTCTAAGACATTGTGCTAAGTGTTTCCTCCCAATAAGGCCGTTCTGGAGGTGAACATTTCTGTGTGGCTCTGGAACACAATCATCCTCCTCAGGATGCATTGAGGACCTCATCTGTCCAACCCCTCGGGCTGCTTTTTTTTTTTTTTTAAGGGAAATGAAGAAGAAGTTGATCTGGGGGAGATGGGAGGTGAGGGAGGGGCTAGGAGGGGTGGGGGGAAGGGAAACTGCAATTGTGATGTAATGTATGAGAGAAGGATAAGTCAAAAAGAAAGAAAGAAAGAAGAAGAAAGACGCAGGTGACATCACTCTCATAAAAGACTGTTTCAAATTTTACAATCTCCCCCAATTTTTTTGATGAACATATTTTATGTTCTACAGGTCTGATATATTTCCCCAAACTGTGAGAATTGTGGATCTTCTGTATATTTTCAACAATCAAGATGATATTGTCATTTTTTATTCTATACTTGACTCATTTTATGAAAATATATTTTCTACATAAATATGCATTTCCACTGTAATTTTTTTGGCTATTAAAAAGGCTACTCGGAAGAGAACTCTTGCCCCAACCAGAGCAAGGATTTGTCTTTCTACATGATTCAACTATAGTCTAGTGTAGAAGTTCTGTTCTTGGCTTAACTGTGAACATTTTGAGGTTTCAAATCATTTGCTCATAGGAAGATAAAATTTACTGCTTCTGGAGTTAAAACAAAATTAATAAATGATGGAGTATGAATGCTGCCTTGGGCTCATGACTTAGCTGTGCTTTAGTGAGGTAGTTTCCAATGATTGGGAAATGTGTGGATACAATGACCTTTGTGGCCGCTCTTGGGCTCAGAATTACAAGAGAATGCACATAATGAAAATTTTCTAAACACTAGATTTGAAAGCAAAATTTGGCCCTGTTACCTGGAGTCGGTAGGAGACTTGATTTCCTCTCTATCAATAAAAGGCCATATTGGCCAGGCTGGTGGATTCCCTCTATGTCTGTGTCTTTGTCCAGAAGCAGAGGGAGGGGAATAGAATTGATCAGCAGTGAGACTTTTCAAGGCTTGGTAGTAGTGACTATCGAGCTAAAATTAGGTTTTATTTCTTCATGTAAGACAGCATTATGTTCCAAGAGTCTTCCTAGACATTAGACTTCCGGTGAAGCAGCAGGACAGAGGCGTGGCTTCAGAATCCAAAGATGATGAAGAAGAACACGAGTGTCAGCTCTTACCAGGCAGGGTGCTTGGTTTTCCCTCAGACTGGGAGTCTTAGTGTAGAGTGCTCAAAACCTAGTTCTACAAAAGAGGAAGTGCTCAAGATTCTTGTTCAACTGAGGCAGACGTTATGATTATTTTCAAGCAGTTCTCTTTTGGACACCCCATAACCAGCAGTTCAAGACAGGTGTGCTACAGGGCATGAAAATTTCAGAGCTCAGAAAATGATCCATTTAGGGGAATCCCAACAATCATTATCAGGGATAGCTCTTAAGAGTGTTTATGCCATTTCTGACTCATCTTAGCTTTCAAGATGTTATGGGTAAAACTGAAGGAAACATATCTGTTTTCATCTTTCTTCTTCTCCAAGCCCACTGGATGAGAAGAAATTTGGAAACCAGGGTTGACTTCCTCCACCTTTGACAGCCGCAATGAAACATACTCCTTTCTCTCCTGCATTACAGTCTCAGTGAACATGCTCATACTGATAGCTGCTTTATTCCAGCCAGATGCACTGCATTCAGTAGCAGCAATTTATGCAAGCAGGAGAACCACTGTTTCCTGGTATGGATCTCGGTTCCTCTGGAAGTCAACAGCATTCTTCTGCTATTTTTCTTTGTCCTCCAACTGGCCACATCAGGGTGCATAGATAAAGAGAATTCTCAATAGAGAAATATTGAATGGCCAAGAAACACTTAAAGAAATGCTCAGTGTCTGTAGTCATCAGGGAAATCAAGCCAAAACAACTCTGAGACTCCATCTTACACTCACTGGAATGTCTAAGATCAAAAACTCAAGTGACAGCACATGCTGGTGAGGATGTGGAAAAAGAGGAACACTCTTCCTTTTCTGGTGGGAGTGCAAACTTGTACAATCACTTTGGAAATCAATCTGGCACCTTCTCAGAACCTTGAGAATGGCCCTATGCCAAGACCCAGCTATATTACCTGGGCATATACCCGAAAGATGCTCCACTATACAACAAAGACATTTGCTCAACTATGCTCATAGCAGCTTTATTTGTAATAGAATCTGGAAATAACCTAGATGTCCCTCAACCAAAGAATGGATAAAGAAACATTTACACTTCCTCCTGGTAAGGCAGCCTTGCTAGGCCACAGAGGAAGAGAATGCAGGCAGTTATGACGATACTTGATAGGCTGGGGTCAGATAGTAGGGGAGGAGGCCCCCCCCTTTCTGAGGACTAGGGGAAGGGGAGGGAGAGGAGGAAGGGTGGATAGAACAGAGAGGAGACAAGAGAGGGGGCTACAATCTAGATATAAAGTGAATAAATTAAAAAAAAAAGGATCCCAAGATTGTTTCTCTTGATGGACTTTGGTCGGAGCCTGTACCCTGAATTAGTGCACCACAGGTGATACTAGGCCTCTGGTTTCTTCCTTCAGTTCTTAGACATCCACTCTGCCTCTTTATTTGCCTGTTATAATCTGTGCTGTTGCCTTTGCTCTGGCCGCCGTAGGTCCCCCAATAAGCTCCCTTTCTTCTCTTCATCTTCTGTCTTTCACTTAGTTTTGCTCATCTCTGAAATTAGTAGAGGTTGAGCTTCTCAGATGTTTCACGCGTCGTTGGGCATGGCATAGACTAAGAGCTGTAGGGAATAAAATGAGTCAACGTTGAAACTGTCTGTCCCTTTAGGAATCATGTCAATGATGAATGGATGCTTTCCACTTTTTTCCACTAAAGAAAATACAAGCTAAGCTTCTGTACTTGTGACCGACACAGGGTCTGATAGAGTAGGCCTTACCTTCTGCTAGGAGACATTTGGCAAGACCAGGAGACATTTTTGGTTGTCACAACTGGTGGAATGCTGTTGTTCATGCCTCATGCTGCTGTTAGGCCTCTACAATACACAGGGCAGCCCTGCGTTTGAACCAAATAGAATCATTTGCTTCAAAATGTCAATATCACTGAGGTTGACAGTTCCTACTGTAGATGGAAAAATGTGAACCCTGTACTCATTATCTTGACTTCTTTAATAGTAATATGTATATAAATAATAAAACCAACATTAGCATTCTATATTGATATTGACATTAATAGTGTTAACATAAATTTTCACGTATTAACACCTCAATATTTATTGTATGCTAGCATTTACTACTAATAACTATTACATGCCTGGAAATATATTAATGGAGAACTAGGAGCGGTGGCACATACATACCTGTAATCCCAGCACTTGGGATGGAAGTAGGAGAGTTAAAAGGAGTGCAAAGTCATCCTAAGCTATCTAGTAAGTTCAGTACTCTGTGGGTACATGAGAGTCCATCTCAGATAAACAGCAACTCTTCAACATAAAAATCAAAAAGTCCCTTCAACAACAATAACAACAAACACTGGGTAAATATATTCATGAATTGAACATTACCATAGCAACCCTTTTATTTATTTTTCTGTACTGGAACCTAGGACCTTATGCATGCCAGACAACTGCTCCAAATTTTATTTCTATGCTCTATGCTGCTTTCGACTTCACTATGAAGCCTAGACAAGCCTTCAACTTTCTCTCCTCATCCCTCAGACTCCTGAGTGTCTGGGGTCATAGCCTTATGCCATCCGGCCCTAAGAACAAATTTTTTTTTTGTCTGTGTGTGTGCTCATGATGTTTTATCTTCCCTGGAAAATTTCTCCATTGTAAAGCAGTTTATTTCTTCCAGCTAAGGAATCCAAGGAAGGAGGAGGGAGCATCCAGCAGTGTTAGGTGCTAGGGTTAGGGTACTACCAGCTGCTCAGGTTTGGACTCCAGCAGACAAATATTATTAAAAAGTTTTAAAAAGTTATTTTATATGCAATGAAAATAAGGCTTACAGAAGTTGAGTGGCCTCACAGTTCTCTTGGCCCACTTCTCACTCTGTTTAATATCTTTCTAATTCTCCATGAATGTGGAAGAGAGTTTGGACTAAGCCAATGAAGAGGAGGCCTTGAGGACATCCGAGTTCCTGTTAGTGTTCTTGCCGCTGTGGACTTTGGAGATCTGCTGTGATCATCGCTCCTACTCAGAGATGACCTCTGTACTCTTCCACTGATTTTCCTTCTCGAAGGCTGCTGTGGTAGGCACGAGGCAGTGATACCTTCGTTCCTGTAGTGAGCCCAGGAAGAGAGGGTTTCTATAGGTGATTGTCGAGGGCAAGACCTAACAGGAGAAAGGAGGAAACAGTTCGAGATTTAATAAAGCTCAATATTAAAATGCTCTCCTCTTCTTGCTGATGGGGAAGCACTCGGAATGAATGGGCTGGGACAAGTACAGCCAGCTGTGGGCATGTTGGCCTCATTCATCTGCTGGAGATGAGGGTGTGTGTGGAAACTGTATGGTTTCCGGGGTCTTTCATGTCTCTCTTTCCCAGAAGTGGTTGACTCTAACAAACCGTACAGGAGGAACATCTCTCCAATCTGTTTTTGAATGGGAGGACTTCCTGGGGCAGAGGACCTCATGTGTATCAGCTGCCTCTGTTCATTGTGCAAAGGCCTGAAGCCATCTGGACCACCCAGGGCCAGTGTTTTTCTAAGAAGGGCAGGATGAAGGAGAGGGGGATTGACACCTCAGCCCCAAGGCGATGACCAGATGGCAAAGTGCTTGTTTTCACTGGACGATTCGGAGCAACTGAAGCACCCCAGGAAAGCCAGTGTGACTTTGTCTTCAGCACCCAGCATTTTCCTCTTCTAAGACAGAGGTCTCTTCTCTTTTCTTAGACAGCAGCAAGGTGACTCAGAAGATGACAATGTGGAGCAGTGTCCACTGTGCCCGTGACATGGTCAGGGAAAGCAAAACCTGGTGCCTGCACCTCCCTGGCGGGGAAGCCCTACTACGCAGCAAGAGGTTGTGGAAGACTGTTGCGGAAGCAAGCTAAGTGCTGCTGCTGGAGCTGCAGCGCAGCTTCTTAAGCTTAATGAAACAGCATGCCAACAATTACCTCGTCAGGTGAAATGAATTATGGGAAGGAGAATCTGAATGTATGTCTTTTACCAGGACTGTGTTCCTTTACTCTCAGTAGCAACCTGCAACACTTTTCAGATGTGAAATACAAAACCTAAAAGGCACAGGATGTGGATATTGCTATTCCTAAAATGGAAAGGATTCATCTATGAGTACACTAGAATAAGTGTGCACACATGTGCATGTGTGTGCAGTGATCTCGCCTTCTTGTAATGTGCCTGGCAGCCACGCTGCTCCTTTATCCACACACTTCCTGCCAGTCTAAGTTGATTAAGCAAGGAAATGCATAGACAAAGCCTTGCTCATAGGAGCTTCTCAGTAATAAATGCTTACTTTTAAAAGCATTCTTCCTGAAAAAATTTCTTTCAGGGCACATGCACACACACACACACACACACACACACACACACACACACACACACACATACACACACACACACACACACACACACACACACACACACACACACACACACACACACACACACACACGTACATCTGGGTGGGTGTAATTGTGGGACACTTTTAGGGCAAAGAACAGAGGACAGACTCTGGTCCTTCCATCCCCGCCCCCTTGCACGCACTACTTTCTAGCAGTGAATTCCAAGGCCAGCAGAGGGCACCAAAGCACAAGGGACAGGCAGCAACGCAAGATGCTTTCCAGTTTCCTTTGGTTCACGCTACCTAGGCTGGCTCACAGGTCAGCTTGACCTGACTCTTTACTTCAGCTTCCAGTTTCTTCTTTTCAGATATTTAACCTGATGGATTTGTCACTTTCCTCTTTGCTCTGACGAAACTCATTACAAAACACCTTAAAGAGTAGTTAATTTGGCCCACAGTTTGAAGGCAGAGTCCCTCACAGCCGGGCAGGCATGGCAGCAGGAGCCTAGGGTAGCTAGTGACACTGCATCTGAAGAGCTGAAATAGAGAGGTGGGTGGTGAGGCTCAGCTGGCCTTTTCTCTTTCTCCTTTTTATTTGGTCTTAAACCTTAGCCCATGACACGATGCCACCCATGCTCAGAATAGGTCCTTAGAGTTCAGTGAAATCTTTTTGGAAACTTTTTTTTTATAGACACACCTCTGGATTGACAGTGAAGGTTGATCATTGATCATCTAGGGAGAATGGTGAAGGCAGAGTTTTGGATCTTAACTGTAAATTGGAAGCATTCATCCGGCTTGATAGTGTCTTAAGTTCCTGTGCGTTCAGACCTTTTTGATGATCATGGTCATGGGGATCTGCAAGGTGGAGTGGCCACAACTTGACATAGGATGGGATTGAGACACAGTGATATGTGATGGTGAGGTAACCATAGGGCAACTGTGAGGATGAAAGGCAAAGCGGATCACCAATTTATGGCATAATTATTAGATAAATAGGAGTTGTCCCTCCATGTACCCAAGGGAGTTGTTTCATAAATAAGGATTGTAACACGACCTGATGTTAGGTCTTATTTTTTGCACGTGCATGTGTGTTTTCATATGTGTGGGTATGCATGTGAATGGGGATACATGCATACGTATGTGCATATGGGGGCCCCAAAATTTATGTCAGATGTCTTTTTCCATAACTCTGTACATTATTTATTGAGGCAGGGTCTCCCACTGAACCCAGAGCTTGATGACCCTGCCTTGACTGGCTAGCCAGCTTACCTTAGGATCCTGTTTTCTACTTCCCAAGTCCTGGGTTTATAGTAGGTCATGTGTGCCCTCTCTAACGTCGGTTCTGAGAGTCTGAACTCTGGTCCTCAGGCTTCCATGGCAATTGCTTTATCCGTCAGCCATCTCTCCAACCTTGAACTCTGAACATGAGATCTTCCTGCCCTAACCTCCTGAATGTCAGGATTACAGGACTGTGCCACTACACCCAGGTTTGTTGAAGTTTCTTGATGGTCCATCTTATAAACCCAGTGAACCTGGGCTCATTGTATTCCTTTCTCTGTACCTCAGATTTCTCCTCTGTAAAATAGAACTAACAACAGCAATCATCTCATGCTGTGAAACTTGAATAACTTAACATATCGCTCTCAAATAGGGGCAGTTTTGCTTTGGAGGGAACATTTAGCAAGGCCAGGACATTTCGTGGCCATTAGAACTGGCAGGAAGCTCTATTGGCGTGAAGTGGTAGATGTCAAGGGTGCTACCGAATGTCTCCCAAGGCTCTGCATTAGCTCCTACAACAGAGAGTGACCCACCCCTAAAGGTCAATAGTGTTCCGATTGAGAAATTTGGCAATAGCTGAAAGAAAATGCCTAGCATGCAAGAGACACAAACTGGATTAAATTGGCAGTACTTCCTGTTCCTTCCAAGCCTATATGCCGAGACTTCACAATAGGCACGGCTGTAACAGGCCTCTCGCTGTTTCTGTCCTATACATATCACAGATCTCGCCTGATGAGTACACTCTTGGTCCCTTGACTTATGTAGTGGCCTCTGGGTCTCTGTCTTCACACCAGAATCCCCTCTCTACAGTCACAGCAATTCATGTACCTCTTCCCAGACTCATTCAATCTCCATAATGACTGTTCATGCCTACGTGTTAGTCAGTAGTCTGTTACTATGACAAGATGTCGTGGGAGGCGGGGCGGGCAGTTATCAACTTTTAAGTAGGGCAGATCTTGGCTCACGGTTTTGGAGGTGTCCTGGCTGCCTGGTCAGTGCTCTGCACCTGCAGCAGCGCAATTCACCATGGGGGACACTTGTGGCCGGAGAGAACCAGTTCATCTAACCACAGCCAGAAAATACTATGATGGGAAGAAGCCAGGCTCCCAGTATCTCCCAAGGGCCTGATTTCCTTCTAGACTCAACTTTTAAAGCTTCCACCTCCTCCAAACAGTGCCACAGGTGAGTGACCAAGCCTTTAGCATGGGGGCCATTGGAGCCATTTATAATCTAAAGCGTAAGACCCAGGGACCCATATAGTTCTTTGTACAAACCACTCCAAAGGCAGTTTCAAACATGTTCTTCTGCATGCGGGTCTTTCTCTTTCTTTGGAGTTCTGGTAACTCCAGTGGGAATTTTCTCTGGCGTAGGCACTGTGCTAGGCCCAGGGCCCACGGCATTTTCCAAGCCACAGTCTTATCTGCCCACTGGCTTACCTGCCATACATTGTTGATGCTCATTTGGCCCCAATGAAGCTCATGATGTGGTGGAGTGAATTTTAAAGTCTTGTGTGCTGGAGTGTTAAGTCTAAACCCCGACTCTGAGCCTATGTCCTTTTAGCATTTAAGGTGGCCATTTGTTTTCCTCTCAAATTTGTCACTTAGGTGACTAGAGATATTTCCAGAGAAGGAGCCAGAATAGTCACTGCCTTCAAAGATTTGGATTCTTTTCTCTCCTTGTTGCCAGTCTGTTCGACAGCTGCCCATCGCTGTTTTGCCCCGGCGGGTGCCCCCAAAACATTGCCTGTCACTTTCATGTCTCTCCAGGGCCCAGCCTGGTCCAGCTAAGGGCTTGTCCCCTGCAGCTCAGAATTCAGTTAAGGATGCACGTTCATGGTACTGAGCCAGTGCTGTGGCCCTTAAGTGGAATTCCAGTAACAGCAAAATCCTTCGTGGATCAGTGCTTGGCAATGTCCGTGTTCCATGTCCTTTCTCTCCTGTGTGTGCAGAGTACATTCTGAGCCCGCCCAGGAGATCCCTTCTGGGTTGTTTCCACACAGCTGGGGGTACGAAGAACACCCCCTCTTCTAATTCTTAATGTACAGCACAGATGACACATGTTTTAACTTATAGCGTGTATTGTCTGCTTTGCTGAGTCAAAAATCATGCGAGCGTTTGGGGCTAAGCTGTTCACTAGATATAGTGTTTACAAAGCAGGGCTCTCCACGAGAGAGGATCAAAAGGGCTCATATGGCAAGGAGCCAGAGGTGACACTGTTCTTTATTTCTGATTGTGACATAAATGTCTGGTGGGTGGTTCAGGCCAGCTGGTTCAGGTCTTCAGAGGCAATTCAGTACAGAGGTTGGAAGTAGGTAACCTGCAGCTGCCACATGGCTTTGTGCAAGTTATGTCTCCTCTCAGAGACAACGTTCCTTCACTTGTGAACTCTAGAGTATTTCAGTGAAGATTTCTTAGAGGAGTGGAATGATGGAGTGGATAGAGATTAAAAAGGGATTTGTTAGAAGGGCTCACGTGAGGTAGCTCAACAATGGCTGTCTTTGCACTGTGCAGGCCAAGACCCTGGAATGTGTTTAGTCAGTAAGGCTGGACGTCTCAGCAGTTCCAGGCTGGTACTGAAGGCCTGGAGAGTTCCTGGAGAGAAATTGTCCTAAAGTCCACATTGGAAGGCTGAAGAAGTTCGATTCTAATGTCAATGATGGGTGATGGCAGCAGTGACTGGGTAGATAAAACAGGACGGACTAATTTTCCAGCATGATGAGAAAGAATATGAAGGCAAAAGGAAAGCTTTTTCCCTGAGAGACCTCTCTCTCTCTCTCTCTCTCTCTCTCTCCCTCCCCCCCTCTCTCTCTTTCTTAAAATCTGGCTTCCACAGGAAGGTGGCCATGCACAATTGGAGGAGGAGGAGTGTCTTCCTATTTCACATAACTTGGATGAAAATCCTTTTACTTGATTCCAGACCTAGCATCAACTTGATAAGCAAGCGTCACCATCACAGAGGGCAATATGAACAATAGAACTGTGGGAATGGATGGGGACGATGCTCACAGCACTTTGAGCACAGTGTAGCTGACACTGTGGTACCCTAGTTACTTCATCAACAGTGCTGTGCGGCTTGTCTGCCTGCACACTGAAGGCTTTAATTCTAAGACTCGGGCTGAAGCTAGGCTAGATGCTTAGGAGCGCCAGTTTAGATGCTCATGAGCTACTCTGAACACAGAGGGGCAGGGCTCTGGGTAACCTCTTCATGGCTTTGTGAGACAATCCAAGAACATGCTTCGCCTTGATTCTCATAGTACAATTGATCCTTATCGTGGCATCCAACAGCATTGCCTCACTAACTTGCTTTTGTTCTGACTCTTTGTCTCTCACAGGGGACCCCTGAGATTACAATGTAAAGTGCACTTGCTAGTTAAATCCCTGCTCAAGCTCTTCATTTGAGAAATCAGAAGTCAGGGCTGACGTAGGGGAGACCTGTATTCAGAATCCTGTGTTTTTCTGTAGTTAGGAACTCAACAAAACCATGGACATGATAAAATATCTGTTATAAGCCTCTGCGTTTGGTTATTCTTAATTTTGTTTTAAAGATGGGGACTTATGTAGTCCAGGGTTGTTGCCAGTGGTGAACTGGAATTCCTGATCATCCTCCATCTGACTCCTGAGATTATTACAGTAATACTATTACTAAATACTTTTATATAAGATTATTTCTTTGGATAATTGTCTTGCAATATATACTATTTTTATTCATTAATAACAAGCTTTAGCTTGCTATAGGTTTCTATTCTATTAAGAAACCACAGGGCCCAGCCTATATTCAGAGAGTCCTGAGAATCAACAGTTTCCTGACTTAGTACTGTTATGCAAGCATTTTGAAAAGTTTTGGCATTATGGTGAATGTTTATGAAAGACCGGAAAGTGCAATATTGGTGTTCCTGGAACCCTTCAGTCCACATCAACAGTCTACTTTGATGAGATTCTCCAAGGCGTTGTAGGTATATTATTTCACATGGTCAATGGTACTTGGTTGATAGAATTTTATTTTATTTATTCGTTATAATTTATTCACATTACATCCCCATTGTTATACCCATTCCCACTCTCAGCCTTTCTTCCTCGACCGCAATATTCTCCTCCCTTAGACCTCTGTCAGGGGGTCCCTCCTCCCCCACCATCTGACCTCAGCTTATCAGATCTCACCAGGATAGCCTGCATCCCCTTCTGTGTTTCCACAAGGCCACCCTGCCAAGGGGCAGTGATCAAATGGTGGGAACCAGAGTTCATGTCAGAGGTCTCTGACATGGTTGATAACATTTTAAGATGTATTTTATTCAAGTTTACTCTATTCTTCTGTGGAGTAGTCATTAAGTTAAAATGGATTGACGTGCATTGTTGAACTTGAGCAAATGGCTAGGACCCAGAGAGTGGTCCATGTGCTGTATGGGGCTTCCTATGTCAATTGCAGTGGATCCAGAAATCGGTGTGTAATATCGTTAGCCCTAAATGCTGAGGGCAGGATGGTGGTATAATCAGCCTTTGAACAATTAGAAACTGTGTAGTTTTGGGGTGATATAGATAGTTCTTTTTCTCCTTTTATTGAAATTGATTTTTGTCATATAATATATTCTGATTACAGTTTCCATTTCCTCTTCTATTCCCAGTTCTCTCCACTTCCCCTCTCTCCATTCAGTTGACCTCTTTATATATTTTGCATATTAGCCCTCTGTCCGATGTGTAGTTGGTAAAGGTCCTTTTCCATTCTGCAGGTTGTTGTTTTATCTGGATGATGGTATCCTTTCATATAAGATTTTCAGTTCCACAAGATCCCATTTATTAATTATTGATCTTAGTTCCTGGACCATTGGTATTCTGTTCAGAAAGTCTCGTCCTGTGCCAATGAATTCAAGACTATTCCCTGCTTTCTCTTCTTCCAGACTCAGGGTATCTGAGTTTCTGCTGAGGGCTTTGATCCACCTGAGTGGAGTTTGTGCAGGGTGGTGAGTATGGATCTATCTGGATTCTTCTACATACAGCTACTAGTTGGACATGAACAAGTTGTTGAAGATGCTGTGTCTTTTGCAGTGTGTATTCCTGTATTTTTTATAAAAAAATCAAATGTTCATAGGTGTATGGATTTATGCCTGGATCCTCAATTCAATTTCACTGACAAATTTGCCTGTTTTTGTGCCAATACCATGCTGTTTTTGGTGATAGCTCCAGAAATTCTTTTATTTTTTTCAGGATTATTTTGGCTTTCTTGTTTTTGTTTTGGTGTGTGTGTGTGTGTGTGTGTGTGCGTGTGTGTGTGTGTGTGTGTGTGTGTGTGTGTGTTTCCATATGAAGTTGAAAGTGTCCTTTCAAGATCTGTGAAGAGTTGTGTTGGAATTTTGATGGGCAGTGCAGGGTATTGCACTGAATCTGCATATCACATCTGGTAGGATGGCTATTGTTTTTCCTATATTAATTTATATAGGTACCTTCTTAATATTTCTGAATCATTCATTAATCTATTAAGTCAACAAATATTTGTTGAGTTCATGGATCTTTCATGGTACAAATGTTATGCTAGGCAAGGTGTTAGGGATTGGGAGGGGAGGCAGATCCTCAAAGAGGTAGTCTAAAGTTTTCAAATGCTAACATTTCAGCAACCCACTGCCCCCAAACTGTTTGCCATTGTTTTGTTAAGAGTGAACAGAATAGAGGACTCACATTGGTAATTTCCCTTTCCTTCCCAGCCTAAAACCAGCAAAAGCCACAAAGCTAAAAGATAACTTGCTGACTAAATACAATCAACTAACTCTTTTTGGCCCAAAGTTAATAAAAGTTAAAAGGTAAACCTCTCAGCCAGATCCTATTTGAAATACTCATTCTGGGTCTTGAGTCATACAAAAAATCTTTTACTGATTACAAAGTTAAACCAATAGTGTTGGAAGACTTTATTTCTTTTGTGGTTGGGCCAAGGAGATGGAATGTGAGTTTTGAACCCAAGATTCACACCATCTTGAGCTGAATGAAATGTCATGTTTCATTAATAAAAACCTCCGTGGGTAGTCATGACACCAGTTTTATGTTTCCAGTTCACCTGCTTTGACTTTTCTTGTACGGGCACTGTCTTTCTCTTCTCTTCTGGTTTCATTAAAAGATTCATTTAAGCTTTCATTTTGCCATTTTTGATTTCTTGAAAAGGTGCCCTTGGGGAGGCCTCCTTAACTTCAGGCTGCTTCACTTAAGACCATGACGAATTTATAGTTCTATAGGGTGGTGAGCAAGGAAAGTTCTTTGTCCTTATGGATCTTACAGTTAATTGGGGCCAAGGAGATGAGTAGATGGCAAATAATCACCCCGGTGGGGCAGGCTTGCAAACTGACAAGAGCTCTCTGAAATAAAGGGATTGGAAAACTTACTTAGGTTTCATGTTCGTGGAGGGTATCCGAGGGAGTGCTTCAGGATGACTCTAATAGAGAAATAAAGGACAAGGTAGGTGAAGGTGGACAGCTAGAATATTCCAGAAAGAGGGAAGATCTAAAATTCCATGCAATACCCAGAAAGAAGACCAGTGGCCTAAAACCATGCCTTCTGTCTTCCAGAATGAGCTACGTCCCAGAGGAATCACTGGGAATCCTTCCCCTGGGTCTGCTACTGAGCAGTACTTCTGTAGGATTCTGGTGATTAGATGAATATTTGCCACTTCTGTTCATTAGCTGTGCTTCTGTTTGTGCCCTGGCTAGATGCCAGTATTTGTGAGGAGCATTTGTAGATTGCTCTTCTGTGCAATGGGGACTGGAGCCCAGGGCCACAGCTGGGGTGCGTTTCCTAAGGTCTCTCTGGGCTCGAGGAAAGACTACAGGGGTGGTACTCTCAGGACACTGCTAAGTGGCCTACGGTAGACCAATCAAGTCACTCTCTGAAGATACTTGGAAGAAATTGAGGGATACTAATAAGAACAGCCTCCTAAGTTAAAGGATAGGGGCACGAGGACTGGCTGAATTCCAATAGCCAGAGGGAGTGGCAAGCTTGTCTATTAGAGGTGCTGTGGCTCTAGAAGGGATTGGAGAAGTCAGGGAGATGTTCACAGGCAATGTTAAGCCTAGGGTTGCACTCTGAAATGATTTCTTGGCAGTAAATAATTTCAACAACCAATCTCTTTTTTTTAAATTCTTGGTGTATCAATTCAAAGCTTATCAATTGCTGTTGTACTAAGTGTTCTAGCTGTGCACTTCAGCTTTGTGGGGCCCCATCAACAGCCCTTCATGGTGACGTGAATTATTATGTCATATGGCTCCAGGATGGCTCCATCTGTGGTAGCCCCTCCCTTCTCAGTCACATCTCTAAGGCGGAAACGATGTGTGAATTTATCTTTCCACTTTGCTGCTTATTTCCCATCCGAGTTACACACATTCAAATGCAGACAGAGTTCTGCTCCCCTTGTCCATATTTCCTTTCTTGTAGAGTTTTTGTTTTCATTGCAGTGTTTGAAAGAATAAGCACGAGAGCATCTTGCCCTCTGTTTGGAGTGTGGTCGGTGCTTAGTTCTGCTGATTTGCTTTAATCCTCTTTGGGTTGACTCTGCACTGATGCCTGGTGTTTTACTTGCTGTCTTGTCTCCCTCCTTTTCCTTGTGACCATTTTCCTTTCCCCACACACTCATTCCTCACATGCATGCATATGGAGTGTCTGTCTGCTCTCCACTCATCTTTTGTGATTCCTCTGAAGGCTGAACTGACATCACAGTCAGAAGACTTTAAAGAAATGCTGCTCTCCTTCACTAAGAGATGGGGACATTGAGGCACCGCTGGTTAGTGGTTGAGCCCAGCCAAGCACTTCTGCCTCTGGCATACCCAGATTCCATGGCATTTGTAACATTGTCTTTCCTCTTTTGTTGATTGTGTTTTACAATGGTTCTGGATGAGCTTCTTCTCTTTCCTGTTATGTTGGCTACACACATGAGCTGACTCCATTGCCTACGCTCCTCCTTCTACCATTTCTGTCACTTTTCCCTTCTTTTGCCCCCAGTTTTGGGAAAACATGAACCTTTGTTGATTGTGAACCCATAAGATAGAGCGTAAAGGGACAGGGAACTTTGGGGATCATCAAAAGGAAATAACAGAAATGGCTGCTGAGATTGTTGTATTACTCTGTGGCTTGATTGCAGTGTTAATAGTAACTGAAAAAAAAATTAACTGGAAGCTGGACGGCTCTGAGATCTAGGGTAGAACCAAACATGGCTGATGAAAAACAAGTTATTTCACAGAAGAGCAGTGGATCTGGGGGAGAGGAATATGTGTGTGGGGGGAGGGGACTTAGAGGAGTGAAAGGAGGGGGGCCTGCGGTCGAGATGTATTGTTTGAGAGAATACATTAAAATAAAAATGAAAAAATGAATAAAATGAAATAAAATGAAATGCGAACATTCGATTCAAGAACTTGTTTAGACGTGATCCTACACAGTTCTGTGAGGCAGGGAGCATCTTTTCCTCATTTTGAAGATGAAGAATGAGAACATAGAGAGGGAAAGAAACTTGGTCTTAAGGGCACCCAGAAGGGAGGTGGAATGGGAATGGGAAAGTTGATGGCAAAGCTGAAGGCAGGAGGGTGTGCAGGCAGGTCAGAGTCTACATTTGGTTATATTACAAGGCTATTCTGACACGGATGAGGGTTTATCAGTCATCAAGAAGGCATAACTTTGGATTAAAAAGGGGGAAAACAGCATCTTCAACAACTGTGTGCGGGTCTAACTGGATGTCTGTATGTAGGAGAATGAAAATAGATCCACATTTATCACTCTGCACAAAACTCAAGTCCAAGTGGTTCAGAGACCTTGACATAAAACCAGCTACACCAAATCTGATAGAAGAGAAAGTGGGGACTAGCCTTGAACTCATTGGCACTGGAGACAACTTTCTGAACTGAACACTAACAGGTCAGGCTCTAAGATCAACAATTAATAAACTGAAAACCTTCTGTAAGGCAAAAGACGCTGTCATTAGAACAAAAAGGCAGCCTACATATTGGGAAAAGATCTTCACCGGCCCTACATCCAATAGAAGGCTAATATCAAAACCATATAAAGAACTCAAGAAATTAAATGTCAACAAACCAAATGACCCAATTAAAAAATGAGGCGCAGAGCTAAACCAAGAAGTATCAATAGAGGAATCTTTAATGACTGAGAAGCATTTAAAGAAATGTTCAATGTCTTTAATCATCAAGGGAATACAAATCAAAATGATTCTGAGATTGTATCTTATATCTGTCAGAGTGGCCAAGATAAAAAAAATTCAAATGACAGCTCATGCTGTTGAGGATGTGGAGCAAGGGGAACACTCCTCCATTGCTGGTGGGGGTGCAAACTTGTACAACCACTTTGGAAATCAATCTGGAAATTTCTCAGAAAATTGTGAATACATCTACCTCAAGATCCATCTAAACCACTCCTGGGCATATACTCAAAGATGCTGCACCATACCACAATGACACTTGTTCAACTATGTTCATAGCAGCTTTATTTGTAATAGCCAGAAACTGGATACAACCTAGATCTTCCCCAACTGAAGGATAGAAAAAAAATGTAGCATATTTACACAATGGAATACTACTCAGCCATGAAAGACAAAGACAACATGAAGTTTTCAGACAAATGGGTGGAACTAGAAAAAGATCATCCTGAGTGAGGTCACTCAGACCCAGAAAGACATGCATGGTATGTACTTACTTATACCTTGATATTAGCCATAATGTACAGGATAACCACGCTACAAAATACAAACCCAAAGAAGAGAAGGAGGGACCAAGGGAGGAACCCTGAATCTTACTCAAAAGAAGTAAATAAAATAGATACTTGAAGTAGAAGGAGGACAGAATCTGTGTAGGTGAGATGGTGGTGAGGGTAACAGTGGTGGGAATCAGGTGTGAGGAGAGGAGGGGAGGGTGGTCAGGGAGAGGAGGACCAGGAAAGATAACAGAAATAGGTGAATGTGTATTTCTGGGACATGAAAGGCCCCCGGTAGTCTATGGGGTGACTCTCACTGAGATTCCTAACAGTGGGGGACATGGAACCTGAAGTTATTACCTCCTGTAGCCAGGCAGGACTTCCAGTGGAAGGAGGGGGATGCCAACCCAACCATTATACCTTTGACCTCAAATTTGTCCTGCCTATACAAGAAATGTAAGGATAAAGATGGAGCAGTGATTGAGGGAATGGCAAACCAATGACTGGCCCAACTTGAGACTCACCCCATGGGAGAGAGCCAACCCCTGACACTATTACTGACACTCTGCTATGCTTGCAGGTAGGAGCCTAGCATAAATGCCTTCTGAGAGGCTTCATTTGGCAGCTGATGGAAATATATGTAGAGACTCTCAACCAAAGAATGGGCTGAGCCTGGGGAGTTTTGTGGAAGAGTGAGAGGAGGGGTCAAGGACAACACAAGAAGGCATACAGTGTAAACTAACCTGGGCCCATGGGGACTCACGGGAACTGGACCACCAACCAAAGAGCATGCATGAGCTGGATGTAGATCTCCTACATATAAGTATCAGATGTGCAGCATGGCCATCATGTGGGTCCCTTAATAATGGGAGTAAGGACTATCTCCATTGTTTGCATTTGGATCTCTTTTCCCTAGCTGGGCTGTTTTGTCTGGCCTCAGTGGGAGAGGAAACAATTAGCTCTGTTGTGACTTGAGATGTCAGGGTGGGTTGGTACCCCTTAGGGGTCCCTCTTTCTCTGTGAAGAAGGATGGAGAAATGGGGAGATGGGGTATGAAGGCAGGGCTGGGAGGAATAGGGAGAGAGGACTGGGATCAGGCTGTAAAATGAAGAAAAACACTTTAAATGTTGGAGGAGCGACAGTGACACCCTTGAAGGACTCAGCAGGGTGTGAAGTGAACCCTGCTCTTCAATAGATTTGTTGAGAAACCTGAGTGATTCTTTGCAGAGCAGGGTTTGAAGACTGTCCCTATAGATGACTTCTGTGGATCAATTTGGTTGCATCTGAGAAAGTTGACCAGCCTAAGGATTCTATCCCTGTGAATTGGTAGCAGGTTTCTGGGAAACAGGCAGAAGGCTCCATTTTTAGGACTCAGATTCCTCCCCAGGCTGTAACATCCTCTTAGAGCCTTTGTCTTCTTGGGTGGGACTGGTGGCCGTCATCACAGCCACAGAACACTACCATGTTCCAAGCTCTTTGGCAGCTTCCTGAGTTCTTTCTATGACATGCCCTATGTCACTGGACCATCTGGTACAAGCTCCTTGACCCTGCTCTGTGGGTTTCCTCTGACCCCTACCAGCTGGGCCATCCTGACAAGATTACTTTAGGAATGGAAGATATGTGACATCTTTTTCCAATAGAGCAAAGCTGTCTCTACATGAGCCAAAAAATGTACATCTTGTGGCTTTATGGGATTAAATGTGTTTTGGCAAATATAATACATACAAAAGGAGGTTGGGAGAAAGGCAGCTGAGCAGGATTTTAGGTTTCTATCATGTTCCCTTTCTCCAGAAGAAGTGATCCTTTCAAGATGTATCTTTCTATTCATCTCATCTGTAAGGAAACAAAGACTGTTACTCACAAACGACGACAATGAGAAACAACTATTGTGGCCAAATCACACAAATGCATGTTGCAAAGCATCCTTTCTTGTTTCCTTTCTTGTCTTCAACCTACATATGACGAGGCCATGCTTGTGGCTGTTCCTTATATTTGTTCACTGCTTACCAATGAGGTTAGCACATCTTAGCCTCTGTACCTTGTTTACAACAAAATATTGTTTTCAGCTCTATAAGCTCTTGTGTGGTTTTGGCAAAGCTGCTTTTAAGTTATGAAAAATGGAAAATGGAAGATATCATGGCGGGTAGTAGGTATAAGGGTTGGGGTAACAGGTTGTTTTATTTCCTTGGGCAATTTATCAGAAAATCTTTTTTCTGTTTCCAAGACAGGGTTTCGTTGTGTATCTCTGGCTGTCCTGGACTCACTTTGTAGATCAAACTGGCCTTGAAATTTTCAATTTCACTTTTAAGGTTGAGCATGATGTAAATATCCCCTCTGATCAAGCAAATTGAGAAAGACTGATCAATGAGCTCAGTCAGGTGGAGCTGTCTGGGTCAAACAACTGTGAACTGTGTCACTTTAGTTTATGGTAACCTGCCCAGGGGGACCCTCATGACAAAGTCAACATGCCTGAGATGAGTTCTAGAAAAGAATGCTCCAGAGGGCATTATTCTAAAACAATTATTCTTATTTTGTTTTAACTATCATTTTATTTTTTTGGTCTTCTTTTCTTTGTTTATGATTCTCATCCACATTTATATTTATGTTGAGGTTTAAAAAGTTAACCAATATATCAAATCAAAAGAGTTTTGTAAAGCAACAGAAATAATAAAAAGAATGTGAGACAGCTCACTGAATGGATAAAATTATTTACAAGGTATTTGTTAGACAGGAGTCCAATATCTAGACTCTATAAATAATTAAAAAAAATTAAGCACCCCCAAGAGCTATTAATCTACCCAATAGGAGACAAATGAATTGAACAAATACAAATGAAATCCAGTACTGTGTACTTTGAATATACACAAATAAAAAGAGAAAGAAACACAAATGTCTAATACATGAAAACTCTTCAGTGTCTTTAATCATCAAAGAGGTATAGATCAAAACTACCTTGATATTTTATAACAATATAAATCACAACAGGAGTCATCAAAACATAAAACAAGAGCTAGGAAGAAGGTAGAAGGAAAAAGAACTAATAGATATGGTTAGTAGGTGTATTAGTCAGGATTCTCTACAGAAACAGAACTGATTGGATTAATTTATATACATATATAATATTATAGTTAAATTTACACACACACACATATATTTTTTATTAGAGTGGCTTAGAGGCTGTGGTTCAACTATTCCAAACATGTCTGTGTCCTAGAGGAACATTCTAGAATCCAGTAGTTGTTGAGACCATGAGACTGCGTGTCTCATCTGGTCATCAGTATATATTGTATTCCCCCCAAATTAGGTTTTTAATACCAGTGGGGCAATGAACTTGCTAATGAGCCTGAGGGCAAACAGGCACAGAGCAAGAATTTCCTTCTTCCATGTCCTCTATATATGTTATCACTAGAAGGTGTGGCCCAGATTTAGGGTGAGTCTTCCCAGCCAAAGGATTCAGTAAAGAGAAATCCCTCATAGGTGTGCCCAACAGTTTTGGTTTTAGTTATTTCCAGATGTTGTCAAGTTGACAATTAAAGTAGCCATCATAGTAGACGTGTACATCAGTACAGCCTCTATGAAAAAAAATCAGTATGGAGGTGCCTAAAACAAAACAAAACAAAATCTAAAAATAGAATTATCATATGATCAAGTGTTACTACTCCTGGCATGCACTCAAAAGTCTCAGATGGTTTACTACAGAGAATTCTTAAGTATTCATATTTATTGAAGCACTCTGCAAATGGCTGAGGTATGAAATCAGTGCAAGTGCCCATCAACAGAAAGAAAGAAAATGTAGTCTATATACACAGTAAAGTCTTACTCAGCCACAAAAAAGAATGAAATTATGTGATTAGCAAGAAAATGGATGGGGTAGGGATGAACATGTTAAACAAGATAAGCCTTACTTAGAAAAGACAAAGATAAATACCACATAGGGAGGAAGGGAGGGGGAGAGGGAGGGAAGGAAGCAGAGAGGGAGGGAGGGGGAGAGTGAGAGTGAATGTTAAAGAAATAGTGTTGTTCACACTGTTCCTGGGGAGACATGAACAAACTTTTACTTACCCAAGTAGAACTGATGTCAGAACAAAGTGAGGGTACCATCAGAAAACCCAGATGAGGGTACATCTGGGAAAACCAATGACTTTTATTGAGTTTACTTACAGGAATATGGGTGAAAGGTTACTCAGCCTTCCTGAACCTCAGTTTCCTCATATGTCATATCATTCTTTTGGGGGGGGATTTAGTATTTCAGTATAAGTAAAGAGTGACGCCTGAGTCCTGTCCAATAGTCTTCCTTTCATTTTTGCCTGTTTTTATCCTGTTCCTGTCATGGTTTTTCTTGGTAATAGCAAGCACATGACAGACCGCACAGTGATTGAGTGAGAAGCTGGAGAACTAATAACTTCCTGCTCACCATCTTCTTTTCATTAATGGCAAGTGGAGCACATGGCACATAACCTACAGGGAGCATATCTTGGTCTTCCTTGCTCTCCAATCTGTTTCTCAGCAGGAGCCTTGACATTTATGACTGACACAGATTTCTGTGTAGTCCATACATTTGCTGTGTGGTAGAACTACGGCTAGATCTACAGAGCCCTCTTCTTGCTGAAGTTGATCAAGCCAAGGACGTTGAACTCTCCTACTGGGTGCACGTCCTGCATTTCCAAAAGGGCAATCTGAGAATGATGTATGAAATAAGAATTAATGTTTGCTACATTTAGTAGTCTTAGAAAAAAAAATTCAAATTCAAGAAAACTGTTGGGCTCTTTAGACCAAGGCATAGAGATTGGGACATAAATTAGATGTCATATCTTTTCTTTCACATGCTGTAAGTATCTTGTCTTCTGGAAACAGCCACATGACCACTTAACAACCTCAGTGGCCTCTGGATTCCTAGATTGGGGCTACAAATCAACCTCAGTCTCAGAGAGGTGATGCAGCTGTAAAGACTTGACAGTCTACGACCAAGTTGTCTTTCTATCGTCTTTATCTTTTCTGGAGGAAGGGATGGTGTCTTGTACAGGTGGGCAAGAGGGAATCATGGAAACAGTGTTAAGAACTTGGAAAATGTGGATAAAGTAAATGCTATGTTATTTCTAGTTCTGCATTGTATTGGAAGGTAAACAGACTCACAGTCTCCATAGACCATGGAAAGTGGAAAAATGTGTTTTCTACCTGCTTAATGACTTAGTGACAGGCATCTCACTTGCCTGGAAGATTCTGGTCAAAGAGACTGTGCACAGAACAAGCATTTCTATTTTTACTATATCCTGGTTAGTCTTTTGTCAACTTGACATAAACAGGAGTCATGTGGGAAGAGGTAACACCAAGTGAGAAAATGTCTAGATCCGATTCTCTTCAGGCAAGTCTGCAGTGCCTTTTCTTGATTGGAGTGACAGGGCATAGTTCACTGGGGATGGTGTCACCCCGGGGCAGGAGGTCTTGGATGGCATAAGAAAGAAAGGCAAGCAAGACATAGGTGTGGAAGTAGGGCAAGCCAATAAACAACGCTCTTCCATGGCTTCTGTTTAAGGTCTTCCTTCAGTTTCCTCCCTTGAGTTCCCTCAGTGATGGAATGTTCCCTGAGAGTTGAATTATTGAACCAGTACTTTTGATTGTGTTCATCTCATATTTGTTATAAGATAATAATAATGGCACAGAAATAAAGATGTAACAACGTATGTAAAAACATATGAAGATATGAATCAAATAATTATATATGTGCATGAACATTGAGTGTTATAAGAGGGGCATTGTAATACAGACGATCAAGAGTCATGTTGAGTGAACACTTGAGAGATGCTGTTAAGGTGCTTGATGTGCTTGGGTAGGTTGGTAGGTGGGGGGCTCCCCTTATCTGAGCAGTAGGGGAGGGGGCATAGGGAGAAGAGGGAGGGAGGGCCTATGATCAGGATATAAAGAAAAAAATAAATAAAAGAGCTGTTGTCAAAATATTTAATAAGGATGGCTAAAAATAATGATTGACGTGAAGTCTGAAGGAAGGACTAGGTGAAGGTTTACAGGTCTGTTTTTGTCTGTGTTGACTTTCATCAGTCTTGTGACATGCTATGGGAGTTACAAGGGTAAATAAGACTTAGTAGTTTCAAATAAGAAAGGGACCCTGAGCATAAGCAAATGTTTTGACAGAAGATGGACTATAAATTACAGACGTTCACAGTGAATGGAGTAAAACAAACATAGCTTGCTTCATACAGCCCTATGATCCCAAGGCAGGTGATATATTCAAGCCTGTTTATTCTCATGAAATTGACAGTCACAGTAGTTTTCTCAAAGAGCTATGGTTAGATTTTTGTGAGTCAAAGTGTACAAGAGCAGCTCTATGGGAAGATGTTATGTCCTTCTAACCACTGAGTATGGGAGAGGAACTGTTTATGCTATGGAGAGGAATACACTCGGAGGAAAACCTCTTTCAATGTCCCTCACATAGCCCCTACAGATAATAGTGGCATGCTCCTTTACCTCAGAGGAGGCAGTGAAGTGATTTGGAGCTAGAAGTCGATAACAGCAATAACTGGCATATGTACATGAGACTATCGTGGTGTTTTTGCTTTTTGAGATGGTCTCTCTGTGTAGCAAAGCCCTGGCTGTCCGGACTCATTCTGTAGACCACTCTTAACTGGTAACACTTTGTAGATCATTCCATCTAACCTATAGCAGGAACCATGGCTTTCTCTACTCCCTTCTACCACAGGACTTTCCCAAATGCCTCTTCCTAGCATTTTTATTGGGCATCTGGTAATTCTGTTCCCTCTTATGTCCTTCTCATGTGTTACATATAAGCCATCATTTTATGTTCTGGAAATGATCCACCTTTTCATCTAGTATATATCTTTCATGACATTTACAATGTCATTTTGGTACTTATTAGATTTATTTTTGTCTCTTCAAACAAAACATTAAACTCCCTAAAGGCAAAAATGGCCTCTTCCATCTTCAGCAGCTTGTTCACTGCTAAGTTTGTTTCAGTCACCCATTGAAATATCTGTCAATTAAAAGGACCAGAGATCGAGTATGTAGAAACTTCAAAAATATTTGGCTGGGAAACTTCTCTAGGCTATCTGGATCAATGAAAAAGAATATTTTTTTATATAGATGGATAATACATTCCCTAGGAATGGAGTGTGCATAAAGAAATTATTTTTAAAGATTTAATTTTTAACCATGTGTATATATGTGTCTCTGTGGGGGATATATATATATATATACATGCATGCAGGAGCCTATAGAGACAGGAGGAGGGCACTGTATTCCTTGGAGCTGTTTTATAAATTATAAGTCAAGCCTGGGAACAGTAAACATTATCCTTTATGAAACTTTAGGAGCCAAGGAGGATTTAGTAGTAAATTAAGAATAGATATTTAATTGAGTGAACAATGAAATACATACACAATACCTGTCATGTTTCTCAAATTAAAAAATATGATTCTTCATATATATACATATATATTATATTACAACATTTTATAAGAGGAGATACATTGTAACAAAGTAATCATACTGGAAAGTGTACTTGGCTAAACACAATGTAGCTTAGTTTTTAAAACAGTTGGTCTACCCCCAGAAAACTTCACAAGCATGGATGCTCTGAATCAACTATAGCCTAAAAAAACCAAAACTGAAATATATTTCTTATTACTTGAGTTAAATCATTTGGATGAGAGATGTACTATGAATAAATAAATAAAATATAAAAAAATTTAAAAAATCATTTGGATTAATATAGAGAAGCTTATCTGTTAGGCACTATAGAAATAGTACCATATGTAAAGATGAAAGACAGATCAGTTGTGAACATAGCATACATTTAACTTTGTACTTTTTGCACAAGGGATTAACTGGAAAACCTTTAGCTAAGAGAACTTTAGCTAAACACCCTGAAACCAAATAAGTTGCCTGGGAACAGTTTTATGAATGAACTCGTCTGTGTGGCAAAACAGTGGGAAGATATTTAAGTGGAGGTGAAAACCCTGAGAAACTTGGTGCTAGCTGGTTACCAAACAATACATTCAGTTCAACCTGAAGTTTACCCTAAGAAACTATGATCCAAATATAAGTTTAAAATACAACCTAAAGAGAAATTTAAAGAACCTTTAATAGTGAATAAATATAATACAACCATGTGTACATAGTTGGCCTAAGAGCAGCCACCAATTAAGGTGTTCAAGCTCAACATTAAATGATTTAATATTCTACTAATTAATAAGATTTTCTATAATTCAAATTGAGTTAATCAATCGTTATATAGATCTAAAGGTGGTGTTAATATGTTTGATAAGAACACAATTTATTCCAGTACAAAAGGGCAAGAGATACAGCCTTCTTCCCCAAAGTGCTCTCAAACTAATTTATGAAATAATTTCAATGTGGAACATCTGTAACACTGTACTCTAGAAAAGGGTTAGTAAGGTGGCACAATCAGGGAATTGTGCAAGACTTGAAACTTTGTTTTCAGAGGTTCAAATTCTCTAATAGTGAATTTCATTAATATTTTATCCCTTCTTATCCTTATTCTTATTACCAGTGTATTTCTTTCCTCAACTGAATGAAAGCTCCTAGGCCATGCACGACTACAGAAAGACCCTAATATTGTAAGTTGTTCAGTCATTCACAGATAAGATAAAATTATGTATTAAAGAACTCTATGACCTTTCTCAACCTCCATTTCACTATTTATTATTGTCCAAATTTTATCCTTAACACTAGAATTCACCCTATGAATCCTCATACCAATATCCTACACCTTAATTAATTTAAACTTACATGTTTTATTTATCTTAGACACATCAAGTCTGTCTTTTCAATTTTGTGATCAGGCTGATTATCAAATCTTAAATATTCTCTTATAGGAGCTTTCAAAAACAGTTACCCAAACAATCTACTATGAAGTTACTCTCACAATTAATCTATTGGTCCTCCTCATAAATGCCTCATTTCCCCTTCAGTGCTTATTTATTTATCTAACAACATAACCTTTATGACTTCTAGTTCCAACCATAATATGATTCATGTCCACCTTAGTAGAAACTCACTACTTCTCTTAGGCTTTAATGCTTAATACACTGCTGACCCACTCACACTATTTTTTTATTAATTATTTTTTTCATTTATTCAATTTACACCGTGATCATAGCCCCCTTCTCTCCTTCCCTTCCCAACCTCCCTCCCTCTTTCCCTTTTCCCTCCTCCCCTACTCCTCAGAAAAGGAGAGGTCCACCCCAGAAAATCAACTTGCATCAGGACTGAGCAAATCCTCTTCCCCTGTGGCCTGGCAAGGCAGCCTCACCAGGGGGAAGTGATCTAAAACCAGGCGACAGAGTTCATGTTAGAGAAAGTCCCCACTTCCCTTACCAGGGGATCCTCATGAAGCCAAAGCTGCACACTGGCTGCATCTGTGTAGGGGGCCTAGGTCCAGTCCATGTATGGTCCCTGGTTGGTGCTTCAGTCTCCACAAGCCCTTCTGGGCACTGGTTAGTTGGCTCTTTTGGTCTTCTTGTGGAGCTCCTCTCCCCTCCAGATCCTTCTATCCATCCTCCTACTTTCCCACAAGACTTCCCTATGTTTCACCCAGTGTTTGGTTGTGAGTCTCAGCATCGGTGCTGACTTGCTGCAGTGTGAAGCCTCTTAAAGGACAACTCAGCGAGGCTCCTGTCTGCGAGCACAGCAGAGTATCATTAATAGTGTGAAGGATTGGCTCTCTCCCATGGACTATTGCTTGTATTAGAGATTTTTTTAAAGGAAGTATCTTGTTGTTGCTTCCATAGATCATGGGCTTGATTTGCCAACAAGTAGGGCAGAAATAGCTAGTAGGCTCATTTCTAATTCAGTTCATATTAGAAGGAGATAGGAGATATTGTGACTATAGGTACTGAAAAAATGGTAGAGTAGATGATAAGTGAAATTAGTGGATTAATTGCTATAATAAAGATACAAATCAACATTTTTTGGAGCATAGGCCCCATAGCTTGATTAATTGACTTTTCCAGAATAGGATAAGGTATAAGGGATGCAACTGTCTCAATAGTTTTATGGTTTTTTCATTATATTAAATTATAAACAACTAGGTATATGGTTTGTCCGCACGCACATTCCCAGATTTAATTTATCTTTTCCCTAACTTCCACCTCTCTAGGAATAAATTTGGATTAGCCCCATTACACTCTTGCTTACCTGAAGTAAATCAAGGCACTTCACTCCAATCTGACATAACCCTCACATGACAAAAAGTGGCCTCATCATCAACTCTATTTCAAATTCATGAATTCATTAACACTAACTTTTTAAAATCTTCTCCACAATCCCACCTATTCTAAATGGAGGTAGAGGAGGTCTCGGCCAAACACAACTGCAAAAAATTGTAGCCGATTCCTCCACTGCCCACACAGAATGAGCAATTACTATGCTTCCTTATAACCCAACATTTTCATACTTGTAAATGTAACGACTTTGGTATTTGTTTCATGTTCCTTTTATTCCTTTACATCTATTATCTCTCTTTCGCCCAAATGTGAAATAAAATACATGCTGTACTATGAATTGCCTTTACAGTTCTCCTATCACTTGGAAGCCTTGTTCCGCTTATAGGATTTCTACCCAGATGAATCATTCCTGAGCTATTAAAAAGAGCAGCAACATTATAGCAACACTTATAGCTATAACAGCTCCACTCAACTTACTCTTTTACATAAGTCTGATTTATGCCACCATACTTACATTGTTTCCCAGCAACCAGCATGAAGACGATTAATTGCCAAATACTGAAACCAACCAGCCTCATCTCCCCTTCAATTGTTATCTTAAGTATTTTAACTCTTCTCCCCCCCCCACACTAATTAGTTCTGTAACCTAGAAATTTTGGATACAAATTAAACCTATAAAGTTTAGCTTCTTCTACCTAAGGACTGTAATATTTCCTCTTGCATCTACTGAATGTAAATAAGTTATTTTTATAAAGCTAAATTATTTCCTAGATTGAGGGTAATTAAGCCCATGAATGAAATTTTACTTAACAGTTAAATACCCACGCAATGGCTTTAATCTACACCTCCCACTTCTTTTTCTCTTTTTCTTACCTCAGTGTAGTCATTGCATTGCACTGGAGGGTTGGGCTTCAACATATGAATTTTGGAGGGAAACATTATGTGTCCATGGACCCCTAAAGTCATGCTCTTCCACAAAAGGGTGGCTGCCTTATTATTAGGGCCTGTTATTCAAATGAAATGATTTGAATTTTCATGGACTTTTGTATTGTCTTCTGCCTACTTTTCAGAGTCTTGTCACATGACCCCCAAGGCATGTTCACGTATACTGGTGGTTCTCCATCTTCCTAATGCCGTGACCCTTTAATACAGTTCTTCATGTTGTGGTGACGTCCAATCATAAAATTAGTTATGTTGTTACTGTAATTTTGGTAGTTATGAATTATAATATAAATATTTGATATGCAGGATACCTGCTATATGACCTCTGTGAGAAGGTCATTTCCTCTCCGAAGGGGTCAAGACTCACAGGTTGAGAACTGCTTGTATATAACTAAATCAACAGTAAGACTCTCTTCCTCTTGGATTCTAAATTGAAGAGTGTCCTCCACTACATCAGAATTGTCCACTTCCCAGTACCAGTGCAGCAACCAAGAACTCATGGCTTTTTCTAGTGAATCACTTTAAGGCCACCCTTATCCTCTTACAGGAGTGGCATCATTTTGGAGACTGACTAAAACACAGAATCTTGTGAAACAATTGAGGTCAAGCATGACAGTGGACAGAAGTAACACTTTTAGAGCACACTGTGACCTTGCCTGGGAGTCTGACGTGGCATCACACCCCAGCTCTGTTGCTCTGTAGCTGCAAGGCTTGCTGCTGTCTTAGTTTCTCATCTGTATAGCATTGTTGAAGCACATGGTCTCCAAGGCTTCCTCCAGGTTCCAAATCTATAATTTTAGTGCTAGTCTGGTTTGCATATGTTCATTTTGTGAAGAGTGGGAGTTCTCTGAACTTGAACAATGCAAGGATTTAAGGACCTGGGATTAGTGGAAGGACAACTGTTCCTCAAACAGACAGCTACTCCTTTGTTTTGCACAACCAATATGGAACTTATTGCTGACATTTAATCACCAGCATCTGCTTGATAAGTGGAATTACAATTTCCTCCCTTTCTTCCCAAGCCACAGTGAGAAACAGTCACCCCATGGGGAAGAAAGGGGAAATATTTTGGCACAACAAGAGAATTTCAACTAATAGCAAGAAGTTTTTGGCAAACCATGAAATAAATGAAATAATTTCTGTCTTTGGGCTTTACAATGTTGATAGGATCTCTTGATAGGTTTCTGTGTACAGCACAAACAGAAGACATCCTATGGTTGAGCAAAATTCTTTAGCTTTGCAACAAAGGTTATTAGTGAGTTTAGATATGTGGATTCTTGTTAATCATGTAGTTGAGAAAGGAGTGAGCCCTGTAAAGGTTTGAATGAGGCCTGCCCCTCCTCCTCCAATAGGGTCATGTGCTTGCACACTGGAACTCTATCAAGTGGATCTATTTGAGAAGGTATGGAACCATTTTTGTGGGAAGAAGTATTTTGCTGGGGATGGATCTTGAGTTTTTTTTCCCTTTTTAAAATTAATTTATTCATATTACATCTCAATGGTTATCCCTTCCCCTGTGTCCTCCCATTCCTCCCTCCCTCCCATTTTCCCCTTACTCCCCTCCTCTATGACTGTGACTGAGGGAGACTTCCTCCCCCTGTATATGCTCATAGGGTATCAAGTTTCTTTTTGGTAGGATCTTGAGTTTTTATAGCTTGGCCATGATTTCTATTCTTTCTTGGTTTCTGGACTATGGATTCAATGTGATAGGCTAGCTTCAGGTTCCTTCCATCACGCCTTCTTTAATATGATGCATTGGAGTGGTTGTATTCTCTTTGGAACTGCACCCCAAAAATAATCACTTTCTCCTTTAAGTTGCTTCTGTATTTTATCACAACAGAAAAGTAACTAATATAGGCAGGAAGCTCAGAACAGTAGTTGATATAAAGTAATAGTAGCATGGGAATTCACATTGTAAATGGAAAAAAAAAACTAAGCTACAAATGAAGTTTCATACACTTATACAAAGTTTAATCCAGGGACTCTTACCCTAATGTCCAGTCCACTGCAACATCCAAGCATTTGTATGCATGTGTGTTTGTGTGTCCATGTAAATATATATGTATGTGTAAATGTGAATGTACGTGGGCATGTATGAATGTGTGTGCATTTGTCTGGTTGAGAGCATATGCTAGTGTGTGTACAAGTCTGTGTGTTCCTCTTCTCATGTGCATATTAGTGAGCTCATCTGTGAATACATGTACATGTGTGTGTGTGTGACTGAATTTGTGTAAGGACATTTAGATGTGTGTGTGTGCATGTATTAGCGCTTTCTATCTGAACTGATATCAGAAGGCTTTTCGATTCTGCCTGTGTCATGAGATTAGGTATTTGATGCTCAAGTTGTGATATAGTTTGATGACAAAGCACCTGCATATGATTGTTAGGGAAGGGAAAATAGAGAAATAGGCAACAAGGCCCCCAGTACTCTGGGCTGTATCCCTTCTACTGGGCAAGTCTGCTTCTGGTCTGCACCTGCCTGGATGAAGGGCTTTAGAAATATGTATAGAAGTGCACAATACAGACTTGGAGAAAGTTCTAGCATGTTCCCAGCACTAAGAGTTTATGAGAGGAGTGCATACATGATAACAAACGTACCCCAGGAATGGGAACATGCAAAACTCCTTGGCTCACTTGTATTGTGATATTCTTTCTGGTTTTAGATGCTAGAGAGGTTCATCCAGGGATAATTTCTATTCCCACGGGGAAAAATGATCTCCTCTCATCCTTGCCTGTGAGTGGGCACCGGGGCTGGCTTTGGGAGTTAGGTGCTAATTTAGTGTTATGCAAATATGTTCTGCAGAGGCTTTGTGGATATAAAGGCAGGAAAATGCAGACAGGAGAGGGACGGGCCGTAGACTTGGATGTAGCAATATAGGACCCAGTCCCTTCTTGATCACAGTCCTGTGGTACAACTGACAATCAGGGAGCAGATTTTTGGACAACAGTTACTGTAAATTGACCTCAGCCCCATCCCTTTACTTTTCCCTTATGGATAAAGAATGGTTGCCAGAGAAGGTACAAGCCAGGCCAGGTTAGCCAGAGAAGTATGGATGTGAGGATGCATTCCCTTCTTCCCAGGCACACTTGTTGTTTTGCCTATGGAGCTATATTTGATCAATGAACAAGACATTCACTGGCCACATGTTAAAGAGTTGCAGTATTCGTTTGGTTTCAAGTTAGGCTTTTCTAGAACATGTGTGTTCAGAGAATTGGAATTTTTAAATATCTAGTGTTATCAATTGAGTCACCACAGTCTGTAGGTCTTGTATCCCGGAGCAGTGAGCAAGTCCTGGGCAGGCAGAACTTCAAAAACTGTGAAGGTAGGTGGGTGAGGACAAGAGAGGGAAGGGACTTTAGCCCGCACAGACTGAGGGTGCCTCTCTTAATTAACTTCTGTCAGCCGAGCTTAACCTGCCAACCACCTATTCCTATGGGTCCAGCGTTGTTCAGGAAGCACTGTTCTGGAAGGAGCCGCCTTTTACAAATGTTTGGGAATGGGTGTTCTGAAAGCTGGGAGGCCCGGGTTTGTGTTGTAAAATCTCTGTGCCCTTGGTAAAGTTGGTTATCTTTTCCGAATTTTAGTTTCCTCACCAGTGTGAATGAGAGAATTTTACCCACACATACATGGCTTGTTCATGAGGGATATTGGTATATATTATGGAAAATTCCTAGGTTTTAGTAACAACGGTAAACTGGACTCTCCAAGTGAGCTCAGGAAGTTTTATTTTTCTTGAATGTTCTGGAAGGGTTTGCCTAAGAATGAAAAATGTGTTTTTGTCCTTTCTAAGAATATGATAGAATGTAGAGCCCCTGTATATCAATTATATAATCAACAGTATATATATATATATATATATATATATATATATATATATATATATACAACAGAAATTATTTCTAATTCATTGAGCAATTGAACATACACAGGGTTCTAAAAGCAATTCCCTGTAAAACTGGCAAATGAATAATAAAGTCTGATGTTTTCTTTCTTTCTTTCTTCTTCTTTTTTTTTTTAAGAAAGTTTTTTTTTCTGCCCTCTTCTGGGCTTTATTTTTTATTTTTTGCATTATTATAATTATTATTATGTAATTTATTAAGATTAAGTCCCGATTGTTATCCTCTCACTTGTATCTTCTTGTTCCCCCTCCCTCCCTCTTTCACCCTATTCCCCTCCCCCACCATATGATCACAGCCTATAAGTCTCATCCTGGTAGCCTGCTTATCCTTCCTCTGAGTGCCATTATGTATCCCCACCTAAGGGGAAGTGGTCAAATAGGAGCAGAGAGTCAAAAGAAAGGTTTTGATAACAAATTTAATAGCTACTATTAAGACCCAAATGTGTGATTATGTGGGTTTCTCTCCTGGTGAGTATGATCTAGGTAGACAGCCAGTGTCGATATACTGTGTCTGCCTGGATGAGAATGACCACAGGCCTGGCTGTGCCACTTTCCGTGCTGACATGGAGTCCTGAGCGAAATTACCACATGTTTAACAAATGTCTGTGAAAGCTGAGACTCAGGGACGTCAAAGCAGCTGACAACGATCATAGCTAATAGGCTGCAGAACAAAGCCAGGGCTCCAACTCAGCTAATTTGAATCAAATCCCATGATGTTTCACCATTTCCCAAGCAGAGTGTTGGAGTTCAGTGAGTCAGTCTCGCTGCATCTTCTGTTGGTGGCATTCTCTTCTTATCTGTCACAGCAGGTGCTGGGGCATGGGGTTAGAAAAAGAGGGAGGGAGGGAGGAACAGGGGTAATACAAGGGATGGGATAACAGTTGAGATGTGATCTGAATAAATTAATTAAATAAATTAAAAAAAGGAAAATTAACTCTGTGTCAATCACTCAGAAATCAACCTTGTTTCATTGCATATTTTTTTGAGGCTGTATGCAAGACCACCTGAAAGACAAATAGATAATCAAATAAGGGTCTGGGTGCATTTAGAAAGCCTTAGGCAGGAAGAAATTCACTTGAGAAAGATGGGAGGATCAAAAGGAGCACCCGTCTCCAACTCGATACGGAGCCAGAGCCCATAACTTCCAGTGAGTGTTTCTGCAAGTCATCGATCTCCCCTAATCACAGATGACACTGGATTAAGCAACTCTTCCTGGGGAGTTCTCCATTGGCCCCTGATGGATTCTCTCACATTTATGAGGTAACATTTGGAAGGCATCAAAGTGAGGGTGAGTTACTTGGCAGATGAGTGAGGCAACACCCTGTTTTGGTGGGAAGTAGCTTAGAAATCAAGAACTAGGAGATGACAAGGACAACTTTCTCTTGTTCTTTGGTCTTAATGATCATGCTTAGTAAAGGAATAATGGAGTTTGAGGAAGCAGCCTGTGGACTTCCGTGGTGTGTGCTTGTGTGTGGGCAGGGGAGGAAGGGGTGTAAAGAAGGCAGGGGATGCTGACAGTGCCAGAAGAGACACAAATAAATCAGATCTTGCTGGTCAGTGGGTGTTTGTGGAACTGACATTGTCTGGATATGTGTATTTTCAATAGAATACAATGCACATTTTCAGATACTTATATTGAAGTTCTAACCCATGTATTATGACATTGCATGGACTTGAGGCCTTTGGAGACAATTAGATAAAGTCATAAAAGTTGGATCTTCATAGTGGAGCTAATAGTCTTCCAGGACACCAATGAAGACACACCTCTGGGTGTGTTTGTGAGGGCATTCCCAGAGGACCAACTGAGTGGAAATGGTCTACCCAGAATGTGGGTGGGCCATCCAATGATCCAAAAGAATAAAATGGAAAAAAAAGGAGAGCCAGGGTGTACTGGCATTTCTTTGTTCCCCACTCTCTGGCCAGCTGTGTGTGAATTGTTCTGATCTGTCTTCCCCACTGTGACATACTGAACTCTCTGAAACTGTGAGCCAAAATATATCTCCTCACTTACTTCGTTGCATCAGACATTGTAGTTATAGTTATGCAAAATAATCAGGCAACAGAAAAAATGGTTCCAGGAGTGGGGTCACTATTGTGGCAAAGTCAGATGTTGTGGTTCTTAAGCATTTGGGTTTTGTGGAAATGATTTAGGATAATTTCAGGACTCAGACTAGAAAAACCCCAGCTTGCTGTAAGACAAACATAAAAAGGTATCCTAGTGGGATTTCAGAAGGTCAGAATGCCAACAGAGACTAGAGCAGTGAGGACCATCTTCAGGAAATTTCAGACGGGAACATAAACTATATTTGGAACTAGACTAGAGGCTGTTCATGTTATATTCTGGTCAATAGTGTATCTACACTTTATTAATGTCCCAAATATGTTGAGAGAGACTGAATTCAAAATTATTGGAGTACTTAATTTGGCAGTAGAATGTTAAGATAGCATAGCCTTGAAGTTGTGACATCATTGCTAACTGCTTTATCCAGAGTTAGAAGGAGATTTGAAAGCAAAATCAGAGGGCAAGGATTTGAAAAACTTGTAGTCTGTCTAGAAAAGAAAGAAGTTGAAAGTTGTGGATAAGAAGGGTGTGGATATTAATTACTGATTAATATCAGTAAAAGATGAAGCATTTTGAAGTGGGAAAAATTAAGGGAGACTCAAGGGTATTTTGCTAATTTGCATGGCCTCACTCATTTTAGCCTTTAGAGTATGAATCTGTGTAAAGTCATTCAAAGACTGGTTCCTGAGAAGAGAAAGCTCTGACATGGCGGCTATAGAAAGGGTTATCTCAGAATAGCTAAAACAATCTTGTACAATAAAAGATCCTCTGGAGGAATCTCCATACCTGATCTCAAGCTGTACTATAAAGCAACAGTAATTAAAATAGCATGGTACTGGCACAGCAACAGGTTGGTTGACCAGTGGAATTGAATCGAAGACCCAGAAATGAATCCACACACATATGGTCACTTGATTTTCAACAAAGAAGCCAAATACATTCAATGGAAAAAGGATAGCATCTTCAACAAATGGTGCTGGTCTAACTGGATGTCTATGTGTAAAAAAATGCAACTGGACCCATATTTGTCACCTTGTACAAAACTCAATCCAAGTGGATTAAAGACCTCAACATAAAACCAGAGACACTAAGTCACTTAGAAGAAAAAGTGGGGAAGAGCCTGGAACACATTGGCACAGGAGACAACTTCCTGAACAGAACACCAACAGACCAGGCCTTAAGGTCAACAATTAATAAATGGGAACTCATGAGGCTGAGAAGCTTCTGTAAGGCAGGAGACACTGTCAAGAGAACAAAGTGACAGCCTATAGACTGGGAAAAGATCTTCACCAACCCTACTACATTTGACAAAGGTCTAATATCCAAAATATATAAAGAACTCAAGAAATTAAATACCACCAAACCAAATAACCCAATTGAGAAATGGGGCTTGGAACTAAACAGAGAATTCTCAACAGGAATATCAAATGGCTGAGAAACACTTAAAGAAATGTTCAACCTCCTTAATCATCAGGGAAATGCAAATCAAAACAACTCTGAGATTCCATCTTACACCCATCAGAATGGCTAAGATCAAAAATTCAAGCAACACCACATGCTGGCGAGGATGTGGGGAGAGAGGAACACTCCTTCATTGCTGGTGGGAATGCAAACTAGTACAGCCACTTTGGAAATCTATCTGGTGCTATCTTAGAAAACTGGGAATAGGGCTTCCTCAAGACCTAGCTATTCCACTCCTTGGAATATACCCAGAAGAAGCCCCAGCACACAACAAGAACATTTGCTCAACTGTGTTCATAGCAGCCTTATTCATAATAGCCAGATCATGGAAACAGCCTAAGTGTCCCTCAGTAAAAGAAAGGATAAAGAAACTGTGGTACATTTACACTATGAAATACTACTCAGAAGGAATTCCCAAAATTTGTGGACAAATGGGTTGAACTAGAAATGATCATAATGAGTGAGTTCACCCAGAAGCATAAAGAGTCAAATGGTATATACTCACTTATATCTGCATACTAGCCCAAGGAGCATGTCCCATGAAAATCTTCACTTACTAGGAAACTGGGACAGAGGGAAGGACATCCTATTGGGACTGTAGATTAGAGAAGCATGGGAGAATAGCAAAGTAGAAGAATCCAGAGGGTCCTAGAAACCTACAAGAAGAGCATTATGCTAGGCAGATTTGGGCCCAGAGGTCCCGCTCAAACTGTGGCTCCAGACAAGGACAATACAGGCCAAAAAGTTCAAACCCCTACCCAGATCTAGCCAATGGACAGGACATTCTCCACAGTTGAGTGGAGAGCGGGGTATGACTTTCACACGTACTCTGGTGCCTCATATTTGACCACATCCCCTGCATGGGGAGACCTGGTGGCACTCAGAGGAAGGATAGCAGGCTACCAGGAAGAGACTTGATACCCTGTGAGCATATAAAGGGGGAGGAAGTCCCCCTCAGTCACAGTCATAGGGGAGGGGAGTAAGGGGAAAATGGGAGGATGCAAGGGATGGGATAACCATTGAGATGTAATAAGAATAAATTAATAAAATAAAATTTAAAAATAAGAAAGGGTTATCTTTGGCTCAGGCACTTAGAAGCCATGGTAGACATGGCCCAGGGGAGCCTACATATTCTTCAAAATGACAGCAGAACTTGGCATGATATGCACTGTGCTGATTTTACAGACATGGTGAATTCAAGAGCTATGGAGCTACAAAGACTTTTACTCAGACATTTAAGGGGGAATTGAGATACTAGAAAATGTGTAACAGGGATGACTTCCTCAGGGAGAACCCATGAAGGGACAATGACTAAAGATATGAGTGAAGCCCAAGCCATAATGGGGACCCCTGGATAATGGAGATGTTAGGACTGTGGGGCAAAGCTGCAGTCAAATGCAGCCACCAAAGAGAAGCTGTGTAGATTGCAAAGTGGAAAGCCATAGAGATTGGGATGTCTGGGCCTATTGGAGTTCATATCAGAACACCAAGTATCTGGGATGCTAGACATGGAGCTAGAGAGTTTACTGTTTGCCTTGGGGGCTCTCAGTCTCTCCTGGAGCTCACCCCTCCTTTCTATGCTCTCATTCCTCCCCTTTGGAATAGGTAAGTGTAGGTTGTTCCACTGCATATTGAAAGGATGTAGATTTTAATAATAGAAGCTCACAGTCAAGAATTCACCTTAGATAACACCAGAGACTTTTCCTAATAGTGTTTGAACATGTTGAGACTTTGTGATTCCAGAAAGGGACATTAAATGATTTTTGTATGGGTCTGCTCTAGGCCCTGTGCACACATCCTGTGGTTGTTTAGCTTGGGTTTTTTTTGTGGGACTCCAAACAGTAGGAGTGGGGGTGTCTCTGGCTCTTTTGCCTCCTCTCGGGATCTTTTTTTTTTCTCCTACTGGGTTGCCTCGTCCAGTCTTGATGTGAGGATCTATGCCTAGTCTCATTGCATCTTGTTATCTTGTGTTTGGTTGGTATCACAGGAAGGCCTTCTCTTTTCTGAAGAAATGAATGAGCAGAGGATGTGAGGGAGAAGGGAGGTAGAGGAGGGCGTTGTCAAGATGTATGAGATAAAAATAAAGAAAAATGTCCCTTGTAGAGCACACCAAGAAGACATACTGAAATTGCATGCAACTCAACAACATGGTGCTCAGCATCATTATAAGGCAAACATCTCCAATCTTTCAAAATCACACCTAATATGTTGTAAGGAAGAAAAATGGAGGGGGTCACTTGCAACCCACCCAAATACCAAAGACTCATGCACTTGCGATTGCTATCTCCAATCCTTGGCATCTATTAAGATAAGATATTAACAATATTTATAATAGCAGCTTCAGTTTATGGAAGGGTTTCTCCATCCAAGATGCTGTGCTAAGAACTTTAGGTGCATTAGTGAGTTTACCTTCACAGCACTCACCAATCCAAGCTCACTGTTATCCTTCCTCCTGTACCATCCCAGGAGCCCTCAATTGGAAGTCTCCCTCTGTCACTTCCCCATAGAATCTGTTTTAAAAGTGATTCTTATCAAGGTAAAATGTGATAATATCACAGTTCTACATCTTCCTGGGGCTTTATATCTTTCACCATGAAATTAAAAATCTTCCTTAGGCCTAGGGCCCTTGCTCTTCCCTGACAATTTTTAAGTATTTTAGCTCTAACTTATGGCCCCCCCAGCCTCCTCTGGGCCTTTGTGTTTCCTCTTCCTAACAGCTAGAATTTTGTGCTGTTTTCTACCACTTGAAACAGTCTTTAGGATGCTTTGTCTAGTCTAGAAAGAACAAAGAGATGATACATTCCTATCTTAATTTTTCCCATTCAATTATGAATTCAGTCCAATTATGAATTCGGTCCAGAGAGCATTCATTACTTAAGAAGATGAATGAGAAAAAGACTAAATGAAATAATGAAATCTGATGATGTGAGTCGGAACCAAACTGCTGAGTGACCAGTCCCACTTGGCCTGTGACAAACAGCGTGCAACATGAGTCAGGAGGGAGTATTGAAATGGATTTTATGGTGAGACAAATGGAGAGCTGAATCAGGTATTAGGTTTAATACTCGTTGTGAAGATTCTGCCAGTACCTGAAGGTGTTTGCCAGTCACACCAGAGCTGCATTTGAATCATATGATGTGTACATACATATGTATGTATGCATGTATGTATATGTATATGTAAATGTATGCATATATACATATATAGTTATATTAGCAGGGTATTTTCTGAAACATTAGTGATAAGCAATATTTGTTTTTTCTCTAATATCTTGGTGCTCAGAAGGAGAGGAGGAATACATTTGCTTTATAATATTTTCTATGTATCCGTCTGGGGTTCCTGAGATAAAACACGACAAACATATGTGATGTGGAAAGGGAGCCAGAAAACTGAGTCCAGGCTCTTTCTTGTTTGCAAGCTTCTGAGAATTTACTGTGTTTTCCTTTTATCTACTGTGGCTCCTTTTAGCTATCCCTAAGGACCCCAAACACAATGATGAATGATAAAACTTTGGAATTGACAGTATGAAAGGAAGCTGTCCAGCCTATGTAGGCAATTCTAAACAATACTTGAGACATGAGTATAAATGATATCATATTGTCGACAGTTTTATAGTTGGGTGGGTAGCACTCTGACCCAGAGTTTTACAGATTCTCTTGATGTGCAATAAAGCATTGCAACCTTCCACCCATGGAAAAATGTATCTCAGAGGCTCCTTTTGTACTCCCCTCTTTGTTCTTTCCATACTAAAAAGACCACATGCAATTTATGGCAAGAAGAAATGCTGTAGATGGCGTGATACTTAGGTTTCTACCAAACGTTATAGATGGAACAATTCCTTAAAATCAGGAATCTTATCAGTAAGTGGGCAGAATAGGTTTAGTTGAATACTCTTGCTGTTCATGCCCAGCATTTGTTATTTCTTCTACTTTTCTTGAGGAGCTTCCATGAGGCTGGATAGATTCCAGTCCCGTCTCCTTCCCTGATCCTCAGCTGTAGGATGGAGTGCACCATTCAAATTTCAGGGACTCCCCGATGCCATGTGATGGGTGAAACACCCCATGACCCAAGTTAGTCAATCAGATCAAGGAGACATTCAGAGTAGTCTCTGGGCATAGCTGAAAGTTAAAGATGGTATCCTAAAACTTTTGTTAGTGGGAGATATGGGCATGTATGAAAGTTACATGGAATTTTCATGTAAGTTACAAGGAATACAGTGATAGATACAATAAAGGAATGAAACAGGACATGGCAAATCACAGTGAAGAGATGTACTATTTAGTTCCTCATGGATGGAGGTACCAGAAATGGGTCTTTCAGGATGAGTAAGGACTTGCTAGGCTGCCAAGAAGCTGGAAGGACAGGAGATCATGGAAGATGGAAAATCAGGGCCACAAAAGGCATGAAAACTGTACAAAAACTTCAAATACCGTTATCACCATATTGGATTCTTAAGTTATTTATAAATTGAGGGGACTAGAAGGAGTCTGGATTTCTCAAAATACGGTTCAAGGGTTGCGGGAGTCCTTGGTAGAAATCCAAATGCATAGGATTTACTATCTCAAAGTTCTGTAGGGCAGGCTCAACAATTTGTATTTTTAAACAGATCCTTTGCTGATTTTTTAATGTCTAATTTTGGACTAAATAATCCCTAAGGCGACTTTCCTCTCAAATCTATCTATCTATCTATCTATCTATCTATCTATCTATCTATCTATCTATCTATCTATCATCTATCTATGTAATCATGGGCACTTTTATGTGGCAGAATGCAAGCACCTCTTAACTAAATGGATGGTGAATAAAGGAATAAAGGAATAAATAAGTGAGCAAATGAGAGAAGCAGGCACTAAGAGACTTAGAGCCTTAAAGCAGATACTATCCAGGCACTGCCTACAACTCTTGGGAATTTAGAATTGCATGAATTACTGCCCAACTCCCAGCTGGCAAAAGTATATTTCTAGAGGTGGTAGCCTTGCTTGCCTGAGTGAGAGGCAGCCTTCACTAATAGAATGTGTGTGTGTGTGTGTGTGTGTGTGTGTGTGTGTGTGTGTGTGGTGTGCATATGTAGGTGGTGTGTTTGTGCACTGTGTGTATGTTATTTATGTGTGTGTATGGTGTGTGTATGTGGTATGTTTGTTTGATGTGTGTGGTGTGTATGTCATAGGTTTGTTTGATGTGGTGTGTGTGTGTGTGTGTGTGTGTGTGTGTGTGTGTGTGTGTGTGTGTGTGTACGCATGTTGGCATGTCAATGAATGCCTCCCAATCCCTTAGGTAGAGAGATTATGAGTGGTACTCTACATTGAGTTCTATAGCTCACAATAGGATGGAGTTTCAGTTGTCCTAAGTAAGAGCTGCTGTGGATGTTTTGTGTTCTGTTCTTTTCCATATTTCATGTTGTACTACTTCTCTGCTGTTTCTTGGTATTATGACTTATACTTAATCCCTGTCTAGAGAAACTCAAACTAAGACTATCCTTAAGTAACACTAAATTAGAATGTTGCTCCCACTTTATAATGCAGCCTGGTCCTCTTGGGGACTTGACTGTTGCTCCTTCCCATTTTATCCTCCAATGATGCCCACCTGCCCTTCACGCTAGCTCAATAAATATTATTGAACTGAATACCTTATTTTCCACAAGAACTTCCCTTTCTTTTTTCCTTTAGAAGATCATTGTTAAGTGCTGCTATAAAAAGGGACTTCCACAGGAGTTCTCAAGTGGTTTGATATCTGAGTAGTTAGGGCCAAAAGTACCGTCCTCTGACCTTGGTCTGGATGGAATCCTGCCCACTTGAGTAGGTTATTTATTGTTAGTGTTTAAGAGAAGTCTTACTAATATACAGAAGAAATCATGTAGTTCCATTCATTTAAAGTATTTATTTCATTCTCTGTCTTCCCTCTCTCTCTCTCTCTCTCTCTCTCTCTCTCTCTCTCTCTCTCTCTGTATGTAGGAGTCCATGGAGCTAAATAGGGCATCAGATGTCTGGGAGTTGGAGTAACAGGGATTGTGGGCTGGTTGAAATAGATGCTGGGAATGAAACTCTGGTTATCTATTTGGAAGAGAAACAAGTACTCTTTTTTTTTTTTAAATATTTTATTAATTTATTCATATTACATCTAAATTGTTTTTTAAATTTTATTTTATTAATTTATTCTTATTACATCTCAATGGTTATCCCATCCCTTCTATCCTCCCATTCCTCTCTCCCTTCCTCCCTCCCTCCTTTTTTCCCCTTACTCCCCTCCCCTATGACTGTGACATAGGCGGACTTCCTCCCCCTTTATATGGTCATAGGGTATCAAGTCTCTTCTTGGTAGCCTGCTATCCTTCCTCTGAGTGCCACCAGGCCTTCCCATCCAGGGGACGTGGTCAAATATGAGGCACTAGAGTACATCCTATTGGGACTCTAGATGAGAGAAACATGGGAGAATAGCAAAGTAGAAGGATCCATAGGGTCCTAGAAACCTACAAGAAGAACATTATGATAGGCAGATTTGGGCCCAGGGGTCCCGCTCAAACTATGACACCAGCCAAGGACAATACAGGCCGTAAAGTTCAAACCCCTACCCAGATCTAGTCAATGGACAGGACATTCTCCATAGTTGAGTGGAGAGTGGGGTATGACTTTCATACATCTCAGTTGTTATCCTATCCCTCGTATCCTCCCATTCCTCCCTCCCTCCCATTTTCTATTTACTCCCCTCCCCTATGACTGTGACTGAGGGGGACCTCCTCCCCCTGTATATGTTCATAGAGTATCAAATCTCTTCTTGGTAGCCTGCTATCCTTCCTCTGAGTGCCACCAGGCCTCCTCATCCAGGGGACGTGGTCGAATATGGGGCACCAGAGTTCATGTGAAAGTCTGTCACCACTCTCCACTAAACTGTGGAGAATGTCCTGTCCATTGGCTAGATCTGGGTAGGGATTCGAGGTGTACTGCATGTATTGTTGTTGGCTGGTGCCATAGTTTGAGCAGAACCCTTGGAAAGCAAGTACTGTTAACCACTAAGCCATTTCTTCAGTCTCTAAAGTCTCGTTTAAAATGGTAGGAATTCCAGAAATTTGTGGACAAATGGATTGAACTAGAAATGATCATAATGAGTGAGTTCACCAAGAAGCAGAAAGAGTCAAATGGTATATACTCACTTATATCTGGACACTAGCCCAAGGGTCATGTCCCATGAAAGTCTTCCCTTACAAGGAAAGTGGGTCAGAGGGGAGGACATCCTATTGGGACTTTAGGTGAAAGAAGCATGGGAGAATGGGAAAATAGAAGGATCCAGAGGGTCCTGGAAACCTACAAGAAGAACATTATGACGCGTGGATCTGGGTACAGGGGTCCTGCTCAAATTATGGCACCAGCAATGACAATACTTGCAGTAAACCTCGAACCCCTACCCAGACATAGCTGATGGATAGGACATTCTCCACCATTGAGTGGAGAGTGAGGTCTGACTTTCATGCAAACTCTGGTGCCCCATTTTTGACCACATCCCCTCGATGGGGAGGCCTGGTGGCACTCAGAAGAAGGATAGTAGGTTACCAAGAAGAGACTTGATACCGTATAAACATAAATGGGGAGGAGGTCCTCTCCAGTCACAGACATAGGGAAGGGGAGTAGGGGGAAAGTGGGAGGGAGGGAGGAATGGAAGGATACAAGGGATGGGATAATAATTGAGATGTAATATGAATAAATTAATAAAAAATGAAAAAAACAAAACAAAACACAAAATGGTCTATGGGGAAAATACTTTAAATCTTCTGGTCAGTAAGTTATGTGAGAATCCAAAAAAAGCAATTGACCCTTTATTTAGAGAAAAAGTGCATACAAGTATATAATTTACATAGCAAGCCATAGCTTCAAAGGCCACCAGAGAAACCCTTGGAACAATGCTTGAATTATCTACAGTAGGAAAGGATTCTTTCCTTTATTATTTTTTTAATGTGACTTTTCAAAAATTTAATTTATCACATCAATACTAGTTCCCATCTTGAGCCAAACAAGCCTCATCCCATGGGTGTGACCATCAGTTGAACTAGTCTGCACTGCGACAACCCCTAGTTCACATGCTAGGGTGTCATGTCATTGTCAAGCTGAAGGTCCTGTCTCAGTTCTAGGCCTCATCTCAATGGGCTGGAGGCTTTAGTATAGTCTTTGAATGACACTCTGAGTGGCTTTCTTCTTTAGTCTAAACACTGCAAGCTGTAAGTACCCATGGTAAGGGGTTTGTAGTGTTTAAAGCCAAGGGAGATGCTCCTCACCAAGGCAAAAGAAGTTTCTTACATGGCCTGCTCCAGTTTTGGTACATCAATTTTCTGAAAAAAATTTTTATTTTTGACTCTTATTGTCTTATTCCTCCTTTTACTTCATGTTTTTTCTTCTTCACCACCTGTCATGCTAAGGACGATTTATTACTTCCTCACCTGTATTCACTTAGTACTTAAGAGATCCTATATACCACAGTGCTATAGAACAGCATATTACACATATTTATCCCTCTACAAATAATAGTGTCTTCAAATCCAGCGACGGAAACACCACTTATGTTTTTATATTTGAAAGGGTGTTTACAGAGTCTGGCACGTAAGAACTTAATAAATGAATGTTCAAGTGAAAAGATTCAGAGGGATCAGCTAACAAGGTGAGAGAGCACCAATGTCCAGTTGCTCTCGAGTCCTGTGTGTTCCTTCTCTGGTTCCTACCACTGGGGAGAGATTAAGGGTGCAGGCACAGGTGTAGCTGATGAGAAAAACAGAGCTGGAGGTCTAGCTTTGGCCAGTGACTGCTCTTGTCGCTTTTTGGCAGGGATTTGGCTTTGTTGCAGGAATGTTGATTTAGGTTTATTCTGAGCCTCTGGAGGCACACTTATTGGGAAAGGCTGTGGGGGGCTGGGATGCAAAAGCTTAGGTACATCTGCTGTTTAGCAGGAGATGTTTCTTTTTGTACCGTTGTCATCTCTGAGCAGACGCCTTCTCTTCACTTCATGAATGATTGATGTCATCTCCAGGTAGGAAGCTTATTTTTCAGTCATATGGCTCCAACTTATTGGAAACAATCCCCATTCAAATGTAAAAATACGGGACTTGTGGAGGGGAGGTGTTCATCACATTGGCTAGAGTGAGGGACTGAACTTGACTTATGCTAACATAGGGAAATAGTTGTTTCATGTGACTTGGAAGGCAGGTATTCCATGCCGACCCAGAAGATTGGAGGTAGACAAGGAGATCAGGAATTCTGGGTTGCTAGGGGGCAAGTAAGTTATGCCAAGAACTAGTATTATAAAAGGACTATTTGGATAGATATTCTAGAAGAATTAGGGCTAACCCATGGAAACGCATGCAAAGCAAAGAAATGCAACAGGAATAAGAAGATATCTGCAACAAAACAGGATAGCTAAACTCAGACATCTCTCCTGAGCTTGAGTGTTTCAAAAGTTTCCAAAAAATGCTATCTCAGTAAAAGAATTTTAGAAACAAGCAGGCAGAAGCTTTTGGTGTTAGGGCTAAGGAGAAGAAATATAATCAAAGCCCCAATAGCCTTGACTTGTCTGAAGATCTGATTGATAATTGATTAAAGAATAATGAGACACATTGGTTTAGATTTGAGCTCTTAAGAGAAGAATGTCCCTTCTATTAATGGAGTGAAGAACCTGTGTGTACACTGGCCTTGATGTATTAAGTAGTTGATGGTATTGCTTGGATGTTTTCCCTCCAGTATTCATTAATATGTTGGAAATGAAATCAATAAAGCAAGTGCTGAGAAGAGGGCTAAATAGTGTTTACTTCGCTAGGTGTGGCCATGATGAATAGACTGGTGTTTGTTGGCTGGGCCTTGCTATTTCTACTCTTCTACAGTGTGGAAGACATGATATTTGTCTTTTTTCCCTGCCTGTATCACACCATGTGAAGACCTCAGATGCCAGAGATATTAGAAATACTTTTCTGTTCATCATAAAATTTTCACTCCCAGGTATTCTATTCTAGAAGAACAAAACAGAGGATGTCAGTAGAGTTGTGGAAGAGAAGCCATTCAGATAACTTACCTGGAGATGCTCTAACAGGTTAACTACCTATAGCAATTTAACAAAGTATTTTGATCTTCCTGCAAGTGAGGGAACTTATGTAGGTGGAAGGATAATGGATAATGGATATGGAAGCACAAATGGAAATGAACTGGCAGAATTGGCCATGAAATGGGAAGAAACTACTAAGTGAGTGATGAGTGAGTCTATGTATTAGACCACAATTTTTAATCATTAAAGGACAAAAGAGCATTGGCGTGATTTGGCAGAAAGGCTAGAGTTTAAAAAATCAGTTGCCTAAATAGTTATTTGACAGCTTCACACACACATGATGACTCATTGTGTTGAGTTAGGGTAGCTAGCATGAACTTGATGAACTTGGGTGGGAGGCTGTTAATTGGATCACGGGCAGCTAATTGTTCAGTGGCTACACTTCTAAAAAAAGTGATAATCTCTACTTTAACACCATAAACTGCCAATAGTCCCTAAGGAAGGGATGAGGGCTCATAAACTTTCCTCCTATCTTGTACAGGTCCTGTGTAGTTAACCACAACTGGAGTGAGTTTGGGGGCATAATGGAATGCCATGTTAGGATAATGCCTTTTTGTAGCATACCTCCACGCCCTATGGCCTTCATATTCATTCCTTGAACCTTGGAAGGGTTCAGTTCTAAAGATATCTCCTTTAGAAGTGAACATTCTACCATCACTTACTCTTGGTACTTTGACCAGGGTGGCTCTCTGATAGTGATGTTAAGTTGGGAACATGTGTGGTCATGTTTAATATTAGAGGATGTGACTGAAGATGGTTTCTGTGAGGTCAAGGGCTCTTGTGAAATCAAGTAGTTGACCTGGAACGAATGGGGTGGTATTGCTAGGGAAGTAGTGTGAGGATGGGTTATAGGAGGAAACAAAAGTTCAAGGATTTGGTCCTGGAGAAGAGAGACCTACTTTGTGGTTAGCTGTTGGTGGCATTAAAATCATGCTGTGATGCGCGCACTGAGTACTCACCCCGATTGCTTACTGATGGCTGTTGGAGGTGCATTCAAACAATGAGAGAGAGAGGGGTGGGGAGGAAAGTGGCATGGGGTGCGCTGCTCTGTCCTTTTGCCTTATATTACTTAGCAGAATTTCTCCAGGAAATGCAGTCCCCCTGAGGGTTTTGCAAGTGATCAGCTGGTTTACAATGTCTGTCAGGATAGGACAAGAAAAAAATGGCCCTAAGTGACAGCAAGAAGAAATTAGAGTTAAGGGATGGTGATTTAGTTAACTTTTATATTGGATTCCCTTTGACCCCAGGGAAACATTTTGGTTTTGTCCATTCTGAATTACATCACCCATCTCATCCCACATGTTAAGTTTTTTTCTTAAATGATAGTAAGAAGTTGATGTACCAATTTCCTTAGAATTATGACTATGACTGAATGTCTTCATTCAGACTACTGATATTTATTTATTTATTTAGCATCTTTCTTTCACTTTCTTCTTACAGAGTATAGAGAGCAAACAAAAGTTCCTGTGCTCTGAGACAGTGCTAGAAAGGCTTAAGAATACCATCTCCCCTTCTCCTTGTCTACTCTCACACACTGAGTGCCACATATGCTTTACCCCTACATTGTTTCTGAGAATCTACACTGTCACTTTCTTCTTCGGGGAAAGTGTCCTCTTCTAGCTCCCTCTGTACGTAGCTGGATCTTGCTGCCACTTCAACAAAACCTCTGATCACATTGCCTAGAATCCAGCTCTCCTCTCTTTGTGGGCTGTCATGAAAATGATGCCAACATAGCACGCTTCCAATTGTTTGCCTGTCAATTGTCTAATTCCTCAATAGCATTCAAGCCGGAAAGCCAAGGACTGTGTGTATCCTGTTAACTATTTTATCCACAGTGTTGACATTGACAGCAGAATCAGGCAATACATCTTAGTTTTTATCCATGTGAGTGAGGCAGAAAGGAGCTATGTAAAGCTGATTGGTCTCCTCATGGACTGAAGGCTCTGCGCTGGCTGTATTTCATGTCTTGCGCATTTAAGTAATGACCACACTAAATTGACTGTTTTGTTGAATGACCTTGATTTTTCTTTAATTAAAAAAGTTAGAGGATTTATCATGATACAGATTTAATTATACATGCCACAGAGTATAAAACAATAATAATAAACTCATGTACTTGTGGAAACACCAATCACAGTGATTCGGAAACTATGCACTCATTCCCCTAATATAGGGAGAGAGTCTGTGGGAAGTGTCAAGGGAAGAGTTAAATGACTTTTAGTGGACCTCAATGGGCTTGGAGAACATATAGTGACCTGGAAAAAAAAGTGAACTTGGTTTATAGAACAGTGGGTTGGCTGGGATGGAAAAAGAGGCTAATATGTATGCCAAATCTGTTTAAACTTCTTGACAAACTTCAGCCTTTCTCTCCACAAGATGAGTGTATTGCCTTTAATGGTTTGAACTTTCAGTAAGAAGACTGAAGTCATGGTGTTCTTTGGATAGCTGTGGTCAGGTGGAGAAGGGGACTCTGTGGAGGTTTATCTTATTTGATGAAGGACTCTTTGATAATTTCCCTTGCGAGAGGCCATGAAACGGCTTAGCTTAGCCATTAGCCACTTAGCTAGAGTGATTCCCTTGTGATGTTGCTGAGGAGAAGCCAAAGTCCTTGCACTAAAAGGCAAGGAGGGAGAAATGAGAATTAGCTATGTCTTTGAGATGGTTTGAGGCTGACTGTATCCAAGGGCTTCCTATATTTCTCTTTGTTGGCAGATTCCTATGACTGATACTACATTAAGGGCTAGTTAATTAATCAATTTGTTAAGTTTTAGCTTTTTGAGTTACTTCTCCTTGAGGATTTATCTCTTATCCTTGCTCCATGTATTTTCATAAATAACTGGAATCATGCCAGTCTCCATAAAGAGGACCTAAGGCACCAAGAAATGGAATGCAGTTTGGAATTAGAGTGTTAGCTTACCATGCCACCATTACTGTATCAAGCCATGCAAGTCCCTTATCCCAGTCTTTTATGCCCAAAATCTTCCTCTACAGAATAAGATGAATGGACCAGGCCTTAAGAAGTATTTCTGGCAGATCTGAAATTATATGAGGTGTGCTGGATAAAGTCCTTTTGAAGCCCTGGATTTGGGCCTGGATGGTAGCTGAGTTGGTCAGCCCACCAACTCTCCTACACCCTTGCCACCAGGGCCAGCTCTTCTGCTTTGCCCAGGTGAGGGGTGGCGCCTGCTCTCCTGCCTGTGGTAACCAACATCTACCCCATGTATGAACTTCTGAAGCATGTGAAAGGGTCAATCCTGCAGTATCTCCATGACACAGGGCAAGCGCAGGCTATCTGGGAAGAGTCCTCGTGAAGAACCAGTATTGATAGTGTAACAGAAGCCAGAGGCCTTGAACCAGACCAGTGAGTCATTGCAATCAACATTTGTAAGTAAAGCTGTTTGGGTGAAAAGGTATTTTGTGTGATGCACAGCAGCTTCCATGGTGTGATGGTTTTCTCTTATTGTGTATTTATTTTCTCTTGGAGGACAGTGGCCAGGGTGGGGCATGGCTATGGAGGGATGAGGTGATGAGTCAAATTGAGGTGAATGATGTGAAATTGACAAAGAATCAAAAAAGTTATTTTAAGAAGTCCTTTCGAAGGGCTCCAGTTTCCCTTTTCTTAATGCGGAAATATTGAAATTGTATGAAAGAAAGAAAATGTAAGCAAGTAGTTCAGGTCCTAGATTGGACACTGGAAGCCACTTTTAGTTTATGGATGAAAGAGGGAGGAAGAGGAGGCAGGTCTTGAAGTGGGGAATCACACTCAAGCACATCCTTTCTTGGCCTGCTACAGTTTGGGGCCTCTGTCTAAGTCTTACGGATCTTTCTGAACTCCACCCATCAACTGGGTTTCCAGGCAGCTCTCAGCCTTTTGGATTGCTAGGTGCCTGGACTTGTGCTGGGGAAAATACACGTTAGATAAAATGATGGCTGATGAACAACTCTTCGGAGACACCATGACCCTGGGGCGAAGAGAAACTTATTTGAGCTGCAGCCTTTTTGGACACTGTTTCTTCTTCACCCGTGGGCTTTGGATACAATCAGGAGAGATACTTGAAATTCTGTACCCATACACAGAGCATAATAACCATTGCTTTGCCTTCCAAGTGAACCATGTTCTCCCAAGTGAAATGTCGGGAGGTCGATTGCCTAGGCCTCTTCTGTTATATGTGTTCTTAAGTGTGTGCAGACCAGGTTTCTAGGAAACCACAGGCCCCCGCCCTCCCCATGGTGGGAAAGAGGAGGGGTACAGTTAGGGAAAATGATGATTTTTATTAAGTTATAAGCATATCCACCTTGGATGCATTTCAGAAGATTATATACCAGATGTTTGTCTGAAATCTCCCCTGGCCACCTGCATGCTCATCGCCTCCGGGGTTATGTCCTTGTTTCTCAGAGTGGATGCTCTTCTTTGCCTTCCAATAGCATTTAATTTTACATGCATGGTCTGAGTCAATCAGTACAGCATCGAAGGGCTAGTATGATTGCCTCGCTGCTGAGACTTTCAACTACATATTATAGTGACTAGGGCCACTAAAGTGACATATTATTAGGGCCCCATATCCTCTATTAGACACAATTTTCACAAGTACTGGCATTCATCTTGCTCACTTTGTCCATTCTATAGTCAAAAGGATCCCATTTTGCTGAATCTGTTATATTTATTGAATTTTTCTGGGTATGTAAATCCATTGTGATTTCATTGTTCATTTGAACAAGAGAGAAAAGAACTCACAATTTGTAAGAATTTAAACATATAAGTATGAAAAAGTGGAGAGCTGGAGAGTGACCTCGAGTCTCCTCACTCTCAGAGGTCAGAGGAGAGCTATTGCACAAGTGTAGACTGTGATCCTGGGTACTTGTATTAAAGAAGCCTTGTCCTTGAGGAGACTCAGTGTTCTATCTTTTCTTTTTTTCCCAAAGAAGCATCATAGCCAAAATCTAGAGAAAGACTGATTTTCATAGATCTTGGGCATTGATGATGCTGGGTCTGGTGATCTGCTAACCAGCACCCTGCTAAAGTCTCTCTCTCTCTCTCTCTCTCTCTCTCTCTCTCTCTCTCTCTCTCCTCCATCCCTCCCTCCCTTCCTCCCTTCCCCCACCTCTCTGAGAAGTTTGGCTACTTTTTTTCTCCAAAGCTATGAGAACGACTTGTGTGCTAGTCCTATGACCTAGCCAGTTCAGCTCTCTTGTGAGGGGGTAAACTGTTCTTACTCGATGTTCCTGTCAAAGGTCATGGATGGACACCAAAGCCACAACTTTCCTTGTTAAATGCTAATGTTCCGTTTCTCCCTGTAACTACTGAATTTTAGCCCAATGCATTGGTTTGGTGTTAAGAAGGGCCCATGATAATTACTACCACCTACGCTAAAAAAAAATCCCCTGTTTTCCCAATATACAGTAACTGTGGTTTAGTGGAAATAACAAGGGACTTGTATTCAAAAGTATTAAAATTGAATCTCAGAGTTTTCACTTACTGTGTGTTGCTGAAATCAAATCCTTTCTCTCTTTTTTTTTTTGGGCGGGGGAGGGGAGTGGTGCATATCAGTATGTGCACCTACTAAAAATGGAGTATGGGTTTTGGGAATCATTGGATGGATCACTGTGAATATTGGAATCAGATGAACTGGCTTACAAAATTCCTTCCATTACACACTAGCCATGTAATTTGGAGACATTCACATGGCCTTTTAAGTGTAAGCTTCCTCACAGTATAAAACAGATAATAAGAGCAACAGAACTGTTGCAGGAATTAAAGGGACAAAATAAGACACAAAAAATGCTCAGCGAAATACCTAGCATATGGTAAAACACCCAACAGGTGTTAGGTATTACTATTTATGTATAGGCCAGCTGTGCAACCGAGGGTGAGGCTATTAAATCTTAGTTTCAGGACTGTTAGTTGTGAAACAGAGGAAATAAAACTTGGTCTTGCTGAGTGGTTGCCTTGTCTGTTAGAAACCAGTGTGTACTCAGCTCTTCACATTTATTCCTGTAGAATTCAGGGTGCCACGTTCAGGACTGTTGTTTGAGATTTGTGGAACCAATATAGAGTTATTATGTCCACATCTGTAATTGTTTAATAGACTACAACCAGCTCCCCTTTTCAGCTTTTGTTGTTGTTTTTTTTTTCCCTTTGTATTCATCTGACCGCTTGCCAAGTCTGTTGGTCATCAATTTAAGTTTCTGGCCTTTCTCCATCTATGCTTTGTCATCATTCTTATGCAGCAAGGAGCAGAGCTCTCCTGGAATACCACATGGGTGTCAAATGTAGAATAAAAGCAGCAGAGAACCAAGGTATTTATAGGTGATGTTTACCTTCATCCATGTGACTATGTTCTGTCCAACCCGGGAAACAGACAAAAGGAAAGTATAGTTAAATAAACTCTCCACATGCTACGCAAACACGAGAAGCCTGAACCCATGTCCATGTGTTGGCCAGGCAATTCTTTCCTTGTGCGCCAGTTTCTAGTTTACTGGCCATTTGCACTTTGAAAGGCAGATAAACTTGTGTGGCTGGCAGTCACATGAAGAAGGACTTCCTGTGATAAGTACCTTTTCCTGGGAGTCTACCCCATTACCACCTGTTTGATAAATAGGAGGTAAGTAAATAAAACCCCCAAACCAAACAAAAACCCAAGCCAATACCACTCTCCCTCAGAATTACTGGTCACCAATCCCTGGGACTGTTGACAAATCACATCTGGGGAAAAAAAACCATTTCTGACAATGAGAATTGGAGAATGATTGATCATTTCCTAGCACAAGGGAGGGAGTAATTTGATTGATTTCCAGGGAGCCTATTCTCAAAATTGTCTCGGAAGAAAGCAAAGCTCATAAAATAATTCTAATAGTGTTTGGCGAGATCCATGACCTAACCAAAAGGTTTCTAGGTCTTTCTTTTTGAAATGCCAGTTTAAGAATGTACCTTTAGAGGTATCTCTCTCTGGTGGCATCTCATTTGTGTCTGTGCGTGCCATGAATAACTCAAATTGACCAAATTTGAACGTTCAACTGTTTCATCGGGGATAGAAATCCACAGATGGAGTATGATAAGTATTTGTCACAAAAGGATGAAGGATGCTCTTTTGGTGTCTGTTGCTGTGACAGTTTAGAGTCTGTATACTCTGACCTGAATGGGAGGATACTAATCCTGAGCCCCAGGCTGCCACGCTCAGGAATAAAGCCTTCCTTATGTCATTGCATCTGTTGCATTTGATGTCTGGCCTGCTAAGCAAAGAGAATGGAATACATGTTTTTGAGGTCTGCCAGCTTGCTAAAGTGGGCACAAACAATTAAAACACGCAAAACTAAACTGACACCAGATTCTCAACCTGTTAAATCAGAATGTACGAGTTCTGCCCTATCGAAGTAATCTAAAACACTCCAGGTAATTCTGCCGTAGTGAGATCCCTGGTATGTTTCATATATGTTCCCTCTCAGCTGTCTAGCCTGTTTAAGTTCTATTTCCCCTGGGTGTAACTGCACAATGCTCACTGGACATGTGTTTTCATATTAGGTATTACAGCTTTATCCCAAACTCTTTGCGGTCAGATAGAATTTATTATCCACCCATCCCCAGTGCACTGCCTGAACATTGTTCCCAAGCATCTCTCCCATGGCCAACTGCTGTTGTCTGAGTTTGAGATGCATTATGAGATTTATATCTTTTTCTTTCTTTCAGAGAGAGAGAGAGAGAGAGTGGCTACAGTAAGGTCTTTCATGTGCGACACAGATTTATGCTTCAAACGATATAAAACCTCCGTGGTTTAAGCTGTAGTTGTTCTCAAACTCAAAGATCTCAGGAGGAACGTGGCTTAGGTAGAGCACGGATGAGCGAGCTGAACTCCAGGCATTTGATTAAGCCTGTGGCCACTGCATGTCTTCTCCACCTGAGGTCCAGGGGCGTAGATATTTAAGGCATGCTTTTTTCCAAGACGGAACACAAAATTCACCAGAGACTGTTTGCTGCCTCTGAAAGCCTTGACTTATAATAGGTCCATTACTACTCTGCCAGCATTACACTGACCGGAGCAAGACACATAGCCATAGCCAGCATCAGCAGAACAGAAAGTACCTTTCTTTAGTGGGAAATCTAGAGGAGAGGAGGTGCCATGTTTACTTCTAACTACATGGAAGGAATTTAGGGTTGGGAAGAATGACACAACGTACCTTGGCTACCAACCATTTTCGGTCTATAGTTTCCTCTCTAGCTTACAGTACAGAAGGGCGGCATCCCATTGTACAATCCATTGTTCAGTCCATTCTTCCCTTCCCTTATTCTTGTACTTCTGGATCGAAGCCTTCACATTCCACAGGACTTCTATGTTTTTGTTTGTTTGTTTGTTTCCGTGTTGATTCTTAGAAATACGATGAGTTCAGTTAATTTATCTGGAAGAGTGGATCACTATTATTGTGTTTCTTTTCAGCATGATGCTAACACCCATTGTGTAGCAAACATGTTTCTCTATCTGTGCCCTGTTCTTTTGTGGCTTCTGTAAAGCCTAAGCTATGTAGACGCATTCCATTTAGCCATAATGTCTACTGCAGTTTCCATCTCACAGAAGGCATAACTCACGGTAGTTGATGAAATGTTTGATAATGCAAGTAACATGTAGGATATCTTTTAAAATAAGTAAAGCAACACACACATGTACATGAACACATACACATGCATGTATATAACACCTGTAATTTATCTCTTGCCATGAAATGCTCTGAAGTTTAGAAGAAAGAATTATCTGCACAGAGGGGATGTGGAAGGTATGATAAAATAACATTTGAAAGGTAGGGGCTAGAGAGATGACTCAGGAGTTAGGAGTGCTTACTGAGCTTGCAGAAGAACAGGTTTCAATTTCCAGCACCCGTTTGGTGGCTCACAGTGGCAGTAACTCCAGTTCAGGGGATCTGATGCCCCCTTCTGACCTTGTGGGCTCCTGTGTACACATGGTGCAGAAGCCCACCCCCCATATGTCAAATAAAATAAAATAAAATAAAAAATTAGTAAAAGTGAATGAGAATGGGTCAAACATAGCTGTTATTTATTGTCTGCATTACAATGAGTATTAGTTATTTTTCTCATTGCTGTGATAAAAATGTCATAGAGAAGCAAGTTAAAGGAAGGAGTATTCATTGTGGCTTATAATTTTAGAGAGTATAGTCTGTTACAACCTGGAATTCATATCTCAGGTTTTTTTGGACCAGAGAAGGCAGGAAGTGGCCCATATTACATGGTGCTGAAAAGGCAGCAGAGCACTTGGGCCAGAATTAAAGCCAGAATGAAATCCACAAGGTCTGGCCTCTAGAGATACTCACTCCAGCTAGGCCCCATATCCTAATGGCTCTGCAACCTTCACAAACAATGCATTAGTATGAGAGCAAGTGTTGAATCACACAAGCCTATGGGGACCATTTCCAACCTATACTATACAAGATGTTAGGTGAATAGTTGTTGTTGGTCGTGGTGATGGTGATGTTGATGGTGATGGTGTGTGCATGTGTGTGTGTGTGTGTTAATGTGTGTGTGTGTTAGTGTGGACATGCATATAGGTGTAAGTGTTTGTGTAGGCCAGAGGCAAATCTTGGGTGCCATTTCTTGGGTTCTATTTAAAGGGGCTCTCACTGGTCTGAAGCTTCCCAAACAGGCCAGGCTGATTGGCCAGTGACCTCGGGGATTCACCCTTCTCTGTCTGCCCAGAATTAGTTTTGTAAGCATATACCTCCTGACTTTTACATTTTTTCTGGATATTGAACACGGGTCCTCATGGTTCACAGCAAGCACTTTATTGGCTTCGCCATCTCTCAAGCCCGAAGTTGTTCTCTTTTATTAATCAAGATGTTATATGAAACATCACAGCACTGTGCTTGACACAGAACAGATGGTCTCTAGGCAGGCTCCTACAATCTTTTCTCCAAGTGCTTGGGTTATCAACATGGAACATGTTGGAAGGATGAGTGAATGACAACCTCTATTCTAGCAGCAAAGCATACTTTGAGTCAAGTTCAGCAATGCTCCCTTAGTCTGCAAATGGTAACAAAGTGCTTTACTCATTATGACACCCTCGTTGGGTGGCCTCTGTCTTGATTAAGTATCAGAAGTTCTCTCACACATTATAATGTTCTACTCCTGAGCTTTTCTTTCTTAACCATATTCTTCTCTATCGAGAAAGTGTTCATAGAGCCTTGGGTATTTCCTCAGGGACCTTAAATATCTAATAGAAGCTTCAAAACAATGAGTTGTGCTTTATACCTACTTAGCTTATGCAACACTGGCTTGTTAGTGGTACACTTCCAGTGTGGTCACAGAGGGTGAAGGTGTGTTCTTAGTTTACTTCTTATAAGGACACTAATTCTTTTTATCAGCGTTCCTCCTTTATGGTTTCGATTAACCTTAATTACTTCATTTGAATTATCTCCAAATAAAGCCACACTGAAGATTAGGGCTTTAATGTATGGATTCTGAGGAGACCCAATGTTCACATCATAGTATTAGAAATTCCTGCTTTAAGAGGTGAGCATGAACAGAACGAGCAAGATGAGTACGAAGAACCCCCAGGGAATAAGGAGGAACACAGAGAAAACGAGAGGCAAAGAGATTGTTGGCTTTGTAGCTATCAGGAAGCTGAGAATTTGGTCTCAGTTTTATGGCTAAGTGGGTATGTAATTGCAGTGTAGCCATTTCAATGTGATTTAGGTTTTTGGCTATATCTAGCCTTTTCAGAACTAGGATCACAAAGAGTAAGGAGGAACTAGATGGACATAGAGTGTGTAAAAGGGAAGGAGAGGAGAACCAGGCAAGAAAGCAGCACCCGTGAACAGCATGAAGCGAGGCACAGTGGACTGGTTTGTTACAGCAAGTGTATTTTCAGAGGTATTAAAAGTGCCAACTTTACTGAGCTCATAGTGTATACTTGGCTATGTGGTAGACATTGCTTTTGTTTTCTACTGATGCACAGCAGACAGCTATACTCATTGATTTACTATTTTAAAATTTTCTAGGCCAGGGTCAGAGAGTGGCCCAACTACATCTCATGCATGTGGAATCCAGGTGTTGGACTTTTTATTACCTGGAGGGTGGGCAAGGAAAGGATCTGCTTCCAACATCATTCTGGTTGAAAGCAGGGCTCAGGCCTTTGCAGTCGTGGGACCCAAGTCCTTGTTTTCTTGGAGACTGTTCGTAAGTGCTCTAATGGCTCCTAGAAACTTTCTCAGGTAATTAGACAAATGGCTCACAAGACAACATTTTAATTCTTCAAGGCTGCCACAAAAATCAGTTAACCCAATGAGTATTTCTTTCTCTATCTCTTTCTGTCTCTTGACTTTCTTCTTTTTGAAAGAGAGTGATGTATCTAACAGGCCAAATGAGTCTCTGACGATCTCTAGTTTTATTAAAGTTGATTTATTGGTAACTTAATCAAAGGACTGAAATCTCATTGTATTTACAAATCATACCCACACTCAGTGGAAGGCATTAGGCATGCTAACAGGGCCCGTCGAACAGGTGGCAAGAATCCTGGGGGTGTCTTAGAGTCCACCTATTGTGATGCTTTGTGCACATACTACAGGTAATAGTCCCACAGACCTTCTGAGACCAGCAGTGTTGCTTCTCTTTTCTAGGTGAGGTTGTTAGGGCAAAAGTCACACACCTGGTAGTTTGATGATCTAGCTGAAACTCAGGAGTGCTGTGTTCTAAGGATTCCTTTTCTTTACAATACTGCTCTACCTCAGTAGGGTTTATGGATGACAATGCAATGACCAATTTATTCATGGTTTAAATAGCTTTTTTTTTTCCTCTCCAAAAGGAGGGACAACAGCAGTAATAAAAACTTGCCTTTTTACTAAGTGCTATGTATTTCCCAAGTGGGGTCACATGCATCATCTCATTTGACCTTCACAGCAACAAGAAGAGCTTCAAAGAGAGTAGAGGATTTGTTCGGAACACGCAGTTAATTTCAAATGAAGAACACATTCCCTGTGATGTTAGCCAGCTCAACATCTCTTTTGTAACAGCAAGCCAAGACTATAAAGACTACACAAATGTCCTCAGAGGGATACAGAGAAAGTGGGTGAGCTTGCATATGCATATGTGTGACTCTTAAATCTGGAAGGAATCGTCAAGTGAAGGAGGCATGGTTCCAAGGGAGATTTCACGGCCTGTTGTTGGCAGTTACGTAGAAAAGTGAGAGGGAGACAAAGACCAGCATGGTGATGAGTGAATGAGTAGAGAGGCCTCAAGATGATACAGCTTTAGATGAAACACAGGAGGAGGGAACCAAAGGTCCATCATGATTTTTACAAGGTATAAGAAAGTCATGGCTGCAATGGGAAGACGATGGTGGATATGACCACTCATTTTACCTCTCACCAGTTTTCCCTTGTCTGATTCTCAGTCTCTTTTTGTGTTGTGGTAGTAATGATAAGAACTTAATATAGATGTTACGAGAATTAAATGAGATGTGTAGTAGTAAATACAAGCATGGCTTGTAGAAAGCATGCACCTTCTTACTACCATTATTTTTGTTCCAAAAGCTTCATAAAGGAGAACAACGAATATCACTTTTGATTTTCTGGAAAAACATGGGTAATATGCTCAAGAGAACCTCATGTGATGTGCACAAGAGACTGAATATGAAAGTGTTCATAGGTAAACTCCATAATAGAAAATCCATAGGATCATCATAAGTGCCCATGCAAAGAGATGATTCAAATACCATGAACATGTGCACGTAAAAACGTAAATAAATTCTACTAGAATTTTATTACAAAGTACCCAGAACAGCAGGAACTGAAAATGTGAGGTAAAGATGTTAAAAGAAAAAAATTAAAGATTATTTTTAGTAAGAAGGAAAAAAGAGCCTAAACAGAACAAAACAAAACACCAACGAAAGAAGTGACTGATACTAAGGATTTAATTCAAGGAGGAGACTGAAGGGAGAATTTAGAACCACAAGAAGATGTATGGGAGAGACAATGCTCTACTTCTTGGGGTGGGTGGAAGATTCAAGACACAAGTTATTGCTTTAAAAATAGACTAGGTTAGAAGAAGATTACACAGGACCAGTGGATGACACCGTGACTTCAAGTAAGATTGTAGGTAACCTCATTCTGTGTTTGTGGGGAGCCAAAACAAAGCAAGAACAAAGAAGGAGACTGAGATTAAAGTGGATGCAACTCTCTAGAATTTGTTACAAAGAGGTTGATTGGGGAGATCATCTCAGACTTGAAGGAGGAAGCATCTTTGGGCAGCAAGATGGGCAAATTCTGCCTGTTCGTTTACTTTTTAAGTAGTTTTCCCTTTGAGGTTACAGAGGCGAAGTGAAATTTAAAATTATATGTATAGTAGCATCCCCTTATCCAACAAGAACACATTTTAAGATCTCACAGGGATGCCTGGAACCTTGGACGGTACCAAACCGTGTGTGTGTGTGTGTGTGTGTGTGTGTGTGTGTGTGTGTGTGTGTGTGTGTGTGTGTGTGTATGCACTTCTTGAGATATATTTACTTGATGAAAATGTTCTCTCTTAAGTGTCATGTTTGATGAGGTTTGATAAATGTGTACATTTGGGCAATCATTTCCCATACCAAGATATAGAATCTTTCTATCATCTTTTCATCCCCCCAGTAACCCACTGAAGTTCAATGCAAGGCAGTTGTCAATTTGTGAGTTTGACAGTCAGTACTTTGGTGTGTCCTTTCATTAAGCTAGGGTGTTGCTTTCTGCCTGCATTTTTAAAATCACCCTAAATCAGTTTGTGATTTCTTTTTAGGTCTTTGTATAAATGGAGCCATACAGGAAGTACTTTCTGCTTTGATTCTTTGAGCATCATAAAAATACACATACCAGTAAAATCTTTCTTATGGATAGCAAGCACTGTGTACTATATATAAATAATTATATGTACTGCACTTTTAGAATGCTGAGAACCAAGTGGGTCTATATGTATGAGCATCATCACAAACGTGTGAGCAACACATCGTCTGCATCCCTATAAATATGATGGTATCACTAGATCTTGCGAGCTTTTCAGCACATATTATCTACAGAACGGATTTAGTTGGAGGACTTCTTAGCATATACTGCTAAACTATATAATTTGGAAGATCTCTTTTGGATTGAAATTTGAAAGTTACACATCTACTTCTGTCTTTCCATATCTTTTGTAGATATTATAAGCTTGGGGAACATTGCATTTGACCTCTTGTAAAGATACACAAACAGACTTGGAGAGTTTGATGTACCACTAAAGGTGGCCTAATCAGTAAGAGGCAGGGTAGGAAATGAACTCCTTTCTTTTATTATTGCCAGTTACACACACATATAGAATGCAGTGTGATTGTATTCAGCCCCATTCCTTTACCTAATCACTCTTTAATGCTAAGTACCACTGACAACAGTCTTCATGTGAATTGTTCCTCTTTGTGTATTTGTGTTTTGGGAACCGAGTCTCCAAGCTGGCCTTAACCACTCAGTTCTCTTGTCTCTGCCCCCCCAATGCTGTTACCACAGGTATATAGGCTGCCTTGCTCCTCTTGGCTTGTTGAGTTTTTGATTGGTGAGTTTTGAGATGCAGAGAGCAATGGAAATTATTACAGATGTGGAATCACAAGCCCTAGCCTCACAGAGTCTTTTTAAGTCGATTTGTTGCAAGGTCCAGGGATGTTCATGCCAACAAGTACTTCCCATGTGTATTCCCACAGATGTTTCTGATGCCTGAAGCCCTTGGCTAATTTGAGAAACTGAGATATTCACTGTGTCCACACACCTTGAAATATATGCAAAACCCATTAGCAAATCAAAGCACAGGTAGTTATCAGAAACTACGCCAAAGGCAGGAGATTAGTGCTGAATGCTGTATGGAGGGAAGGAGAAAAGTGTGTGTCACACCAGCGAGAGTCAGCAGTCTATAGGTGAGCCACAAAACAGATTCCTGGTGACAATTAATTAGCTGCTTTCTCTCTTCTTATCCTTTAATATATGAAGTTTGAGAGCTACATCTATTATTTAAAAATTTAGTCCATTGGTTAGCCTTTTTAATTCCCTACTTACTGACAGGCGGAAGAGAATACTGATGCCAGAGTGGCAAATGAGGTCACTGGGCTTCAATTCAGATAGCTTTTCCTTCAGTCTTGATTTGAGTCTTCATTGTCTTGGGTAGCCATTAAGCCTACTTTGTATGTAGATCTACAATGCTGAAGACTTTCATAAAACCAGTTCTTCTTCTGCTAGAACACAACCAGCCTTTCAACACATCACGAGAGACTGGAAGAACTGCGCAGTACACACAAGTATCATTGGCATTAGCCTACAGATTGTAGCACAGCGACATCATTTTATTGCCACCTTCTGGGGTAAGACCCAAAGAACATTAACTATAAGACTTTGTGATAACCACTTTCCGGTATGCATTCAGGTGTAGGTGTGTTTGCACATGTGGACGCTAGTGGTCGACACGGGTGCCCTCTTCTACCAGCCTCTTTTATTTCCTGAGACAAGGTCTTTCGACAAACTTCCAACCTACCATTTTGGTTAAATTTCTGGACAGCAAACTACTTCATCTGCCTGTATCTACCCTACCCAGTATTGTGGTTACAGGCAGAGACTGCTATTGTTGGCTTTTTACATGGGTGTCAGGGATTTGAACTCAGCTTCTTAAGTCTCTGCAGCAGGCACGTCACTCTCTGAGCCATCTCCTCTATCCTTAGGAGCTAATTACTTAGCCCCACCATGGCCTGCCTGCCTTTAAAAGAAGTTGGGTAGGTCAGGAGGTGGGGAAGATTTTGGAAGAGTTGTAGGGAGAGAACATGATCAAAATACATTGTAGGAAAAAAATTAAATAAAATGAATTAATTAAAATGTACAAATGAGGGAACTTAAAAAACAGCAGATGAAAATGCTTTCCTAAGAAAGTTAAAAGATCAGCAATTTTCAGTCTTTAGGGAAGGGAATAAACGGGGGGAATGAGGGATGTTTCCTAGGTAGAACCATTTACTAAATTCTGCGGCATGTCCAACTATACTAAACCCTACTGATGTGTATGGCTCTTAGTTCCTAATAATGTATCAACACTGATTTGCAGCGTAACAAATGCCCTATCCTGATGCATCACTTACAGGGGAGATTGGGGTGGGGTGCACACAAAAACTCTACATCTTTGCTTAATTTTTCTTTAAAATGGCGGAAAAAGAAAGTCATTCATTAAAAAAAAAATGCTCCGTTAGACGACCTCATGAGGATCAAATGCTTCACACGGCACTCAGGGCATATACATTGCAGTGTAATAAGAGCTCCCTTCCTGTAAGGAAGATCTTTGTTACACCTAGGTAATATCTAGTTACTCCGTTTCTGTGGTTAAACCCCCTAGTGTTAAAATTCTCCAATTCCACATGTCTAACCAATTTGGGGCCCCGTTAAGGTCTCTTTTCTGGTGTATAGACAGGGAGAGTGGAAAACAAAAATGACTTTTAGATTATTTCAAGATCGTCTGCAGAGAGCCTGACATATATTGAAGATGCCATCAAATATGTTCCTTTCTGCATTTGTTGTGAGGTAGCTTGTGGGGTTCTGCGCATCGAGGGACTTTCTCAGAATGTGAGTGACAGCTTGGATGTGCCTCTGTGTATAATAGGGACCACACGGGGTTGCAACTGACACAGAGATGTGAAACTGGCTAGTAACAGGAGACAGGATTGAACGGTACTGGGGCTGACTTAAGGGTGGCTCAGACGCTGGTCTCTGAACGCTCAACAGTTGCTCGGCCCATCTTGGGAGCATGCACTAGCTCACATTTCTCAGTTTGTGCTATGCAGGGCAGCTCTTCTTTATCCTATTTTCTAACACCTCACTTTTAAATCTCACACTTTCTTTTCAACATTCAAAGCTACAGAGAAAGTAGATTAGCCAAAAATAAAAATCACTCTTAAATGAAATAAAGAAATGATGAAACTCAGTATACAACATCTGCCTGTGGTCACACACCTTGATGTCTAGTAGGCCTTTGTCATGATTTGGGTTAAAATAATAGACTTTTAGTGTTGGAGGATCCCCTTGTCCAGCTGTCTGTTTCTAGAGCAGAACTTGAAGCCCACAGAGTTGGCACAGTTGTCTGGGCTACCCCAGAGCTGTCCTTTGAATTACTCCTTCATCGCTGGTCTGTCTCCAAGGGAGGCGTCTACACACACTGCTTCTTTCAGAGACCTTAGGAAAAAAACAGGAGGAGACTATGTGCCAATGGAGTATTAATCCCAGATGTATTTCTTTAGACCTATACTGCTAATCTTCCCTCCTCTATTTCCGTCCGATCTATGGTAACACTTGCCCTTTTTGTTAAAGGAAGAGAACCTCCCTTTGGTATATTTCAAATGGAGTTTCCGCTGGGAATGTTGGGGAATCGGGTGACTATGCGTAACTAAGGTCGGGAGTGAAGATTGGTTAGGGATACCAATGGCCTTTATCATCAGTGGTGAGAAAGAGTCAGAGGCCTTGAAGTTTAGGGTCAGGAAGGCAGAATAAAGTGTCTGCTGCACAGGAAAGGCTGAGTATGCACGGAGGAGTCAGATGCAAGGCTTCAGCTTAGGACAAATGAGTTTAGGAGGTGGCAGTGAGGTTCTGGCATGCTTTTTGTGATATTTGGGGGGATAGAATACTGCCATAGAGGTTGAGTCATTAAGACAACACTTGGGATAAAATGGCTGATCAGTCAAGGCTGCCTCTGTGTCTTCTCAGCTCCTGTCTTGCTTTCTTGAAACCCCAGGGCTCACTTAGGCTTTCCATAGTGACCTCCTCACAGTGTGAGCCTTCATCTCCCTCATCTGTGTTCTATTCAGCTGGGAAGGTTCTCCTAGAGCAGTTGATGCTAGCCCTGCATACCTTTGCTTTCTGTGTCCCTTGGGTCTCCACAAGGGCCGAGAGCGCAGCAGTTTAAGGTGAGGGGTGCCCTTTCCAAGAAAGAACATGATGGCTGCCATGCAGATTAATCCTCATCACATTTTTCCCCCACCGCTCCTTTAAAAGTTTTAATTAAAATGTAAAGCCATAGGGGAGATATATTGACTACAAATGAAGAAAATTGGGGATTACTGAGGCAAAGACATGGGTTTCCAGCTCCATCGGTCATACCTGTGTGCACTAGGACATCAGGGACTCTACTGACCTCAGAGGAGGTGGGAAATATGAATGAGAGTGAGGAAGGAACCTGTGTGGGATTTAGAAGGTCCTTGTGTGAAACCAGGAAGTCTGTATTCCCACTGAGTGGTTTCCCCCGCCCGCCCGCCACCTCTCCAGTTCCTTGTGATTCAGTAATTCAAGGTAGCTATATTCAGATCTGTTCACCCGGCACTTCTTTTGTGTACTGTTTCCACTCCCGATTCTTTGTAAGGATGAGCTGACCTCCAGCCGACTCAACTCTTCCATTTGCCTCTTCATGTGTATATGATAGCCAACTGGGAGGGCCCTTGGTCGCTGTTCTGTGATGGTGTAGCATTGTCAAGTGTAGCTCACACAGCTTCTAAGGGACAAGTAAGAAAGTTCAGAACTGTTTTCATCATGTCCCACACTTTAACATTTTAATGGGTTATGATTGCACATATTTGTGTGGCACAGTATGATACATTAATGCATTTCTATCATGTGCAATGACCAAATCAAGGTAATTAGCCTTTCCATTTCTTTAAACTTTAGTTTAGTTTTTTTTTCCCAATTTTTTGAGATTAAAATATATGGAATCATTTCCCCTCTTTTCTTTCCTTATATCATTTCCCATGTCCATGTCCTTACTTGCTTCCTATCAGATTTAGATTATGGCTTATCTTAATTTATGTTTTATATTATATATATACATATATGAGATTACAAATTAATATGTGTATATGTAAGATAAAATTTTAATTATATATAAATTTATCATATATTTATGTATATAAATGCATAAATATATAAATATCACCAGCTCATTCCATTTAGCGTTACTCGTTTATGTACAATTTGACAGCTGCTCGCTTGGTATTGGATAGCCAATTAGAGAACTCATTCCTAGGGAAGACGATTTCTCCCTCTCTGAGCATTGGTTAGTTATCTGTGGTCCTTAGTCTATGGATGCGGTTCTGTGTTAGCATGTCTACTGGTGGGGTCCTTGTTCAAGTCTTGTTTAGGCAGTTGTATTGTTGAGATACGATGAGTGCAGCCTCTCTGTGATTTCTAGGCGACACAATCTCACAGCAGATTTTCTGGTTCTTTGGCTCTTACAATCTTTCTGTACCTTCTGGGATTTTCTCAGAGCTTTTGGCCCAGGAGTTATATTGTATTGCAGATCCGTCAGTTGGGGCTCAGTGTCCCATAATCACTTGTTCTCCGCACTTTGATCAGTTGTGGGTCTCTGTAACAGTTTCCATCTGTTGCAAAGGGAAGCCTCTTTGATAAGTGGTGAGAAACAAGCAACACCTTAGTTTAAACTAGAGTCGCCCTGCAGTACCACAGAACGCTAGGACTTACTCTTTGTAGCTGATTGTATTTTCCTACTTCAAACCAATCTCCTCTATCTCTTTCCCCACTCCCATTCATTGCTTTTTAATCACTATTCTGCTATTTAATTTTTTTCACTCACCTTTTTGTATGAGAAGAGCACGCCACATTTCCTTTTCATGCAACATAATGTCCCCTAGTCTCATTTGTGTTGCTACAGAGGATAGGGTTTCATTTCTAACATATGGCACTTCTTTAAGAAATCTGCCCATGGCTCCTCAATGCTTATTGATCTACCATCAAGTTTCTTCCTGGGCCACACAAAACCATCATGGAGACAACACCAACTGCTTTTTCAATATCATCTTCCTCCTTGACTTTTGTGCTGAGTATCCTCACCTTTTTATGTGGATCTCTCACCTGCCTTTGCTTACCCCTTGCCTCTATTTATCATCCCACACTTTTAATTGATTTTTTTTTTTTTGCTTTAGGAAAATATGGATATCAGCTATTTTTATAAGTGAATAGATATGCAATGACTGATAACAACCCAGTGTACCCTGGGGATTGCTATGACGCTTCCTTTCTATCTTTGAGAGTTTGTGCATTGGAGGCCTCAACATTACATAAAGAATTATAGGAAGCTAAGGAATTCTGAAACCGAGAGAAACAGTCTTTCACAGGGAAGTACACATGACTTGGTTATCCAAAATCAATAACAGGGATCACATCAACGGCCTTTTGGCTAAGACCATCCTGGGCCAGCCAATTCTTAGTTGGTCTGTAAAACTTGACCTTAAATCAACATTTACAATTATCTACCACAGGTTTATTTTGGTTATTTTTATGCATAAGAAAAAACCCTAAAGGATTCTTTGCTGTAAGCCAGAGAAGTACTTTGCTGTAAGCCACGGAGCTGACTTTGCCAGGACTTGAATCTACATTCTCTGATGTCAAAGCTTCATCCCCACACTGTGCTTGAAAACCTCCAAGTGAAACATGAAACCTACAAACAGGCCTCAGGGAGGGCAATTAATTCTCACTGGGTCAATACGACATCTTCTTACCGACTCTTCATAGGAAGGCAATGCAACCTCCATCGATTCCTTCACTTTATAGTCCGGCAGTGGAGAGGTTAAATCATTTTTTATATTGTTCGCGTAAGTATTAAGTGGCCAAGACAAGAGCTATACTCACTTTGTTCTTGATGTTCCTTCTGTTCATGGGTAGGGCCCTGGCTCACTGGAGTTTGCCATCTGTGAGGGGAGGATTGGTAGGATTCAGTGTGTGATGCTTGTGTATCTCATCTCTCTGTGTGTAACAGAGCTTCCTTCTGCTTTCTGTGGTTTCCTTGTCTGACTGTTTTGGCTCTAAGGTGAGGATCCAGTTACCAAGATTCAGTGTACTCCATAGCCAGGAACACGTGGTCTGACTTTCTACCAAGGGACTATATCTCCCTCCCCTTTCCTTAAAAATGAAAAAAAAGAAAACAAAACACTCATGCTTTTATCAATAGGCAACATTGTGCATGGTTTCCAAAAGTCACCTCTGTTTTTCTGTTTGATGTTTTCTCCTCTTTCTTAGCAAATTGGAAATTGGGCAAGCATGTTTCATTTCTGAAAAGTCTTTTCCAGCAGCATTACCAGCAGCACCCTCCAAGCAGGCTGTTCTCACTGAAACCATTGTCAAAAATATGGCAAAAACTTACCACTGCTCAGAACGGGGCTTGCCATAGATCCCAAAGGCTGCTGTGGAAATTTTCTCTTCTAGTCGTATCCCAAATCAGGAAGATTTACTTTCCTGTTTTACTACACACATACAGCTTTTACGTCTTTTAGTTGTTGAGATGATGAAAACAACTATGTTTAAAGATTAGAACAATGTGGACTCAGGACCAAAGCAAAGTGAAAGAGGGTGGACCAGCTCTGTAGGGATGTGTTTCCAGGAGGACCTTTAATCTAAGCACCTTGGTAGTCCAGGTGCAGAAAGACATGTCAGAATATCTGTGCTCATGTCTATGGTCAGGAGAGTAAGAACCATGATGGTGTGGTGAGGGTGTTGCATAATAGGCACAGACAAAGAAGGAAAGGATCGCATTTCTGCCACTTCAAGTTTGTCCCCATGAAATTTTCCAAGTTAGCTGATTTTTTTTTTTTTTGGTAATTTTGGTTACTCATTTAAAAATAAGCATTATTTAGGAACTCACCTGTATCTCATTGTCAGACAAGCCTTTTCACTGCAGTGGTAAAATGGCCCCAGATTTTTCAAATCACTTTTAGAGCTTTGGACTCTGAGAAGTATGAAGTGCCCTGTAGCACATACCTAAGACTTGTCTAAAAGTAGGACTGTAAGTTATCTTGTGTTTCCACCCAGAACTATGCTCCACAGAAAAGATGGCTTTTCTGCTTTGCTTTGTGGTCTGGGAGACTTGTTCTACCAGGGCCAGAGAAATATCCTCCACACTCTCTGGTTTCTACCTCAGTTTTGAGAATAAAAAGAACAGAATTGGGATGTTTATGCCTCTGGCTCTCTTGGTATGTTTCCATGAGTGGGTGACTCTGTCACCATAAAATGATAGCAAGTGCATAACAGTGGCCTGCCATCTCCAGACATTACTGGTCACTATTCCTACCTTGCGTTTTTCCGGATTAGGAGCGGGGAGTTGCCTTCTCAGTTTATAGCATCAGTAGTCTCTCATGTGGTTCGTCTGCATACTGCAAATAGTCCTGTTATTAAACTGCATCTAATTGAGAGTGCCATCTTCTTTTTGGTGGGACTCTACCTGATGCAGCATCATTAAGAACATTGGAGACACCAGTCTTGTGATTCAGGTGTCAAGACTAAGTCGCTCCTCTCTTCAGCACCAGTTTCAGATGTGTGGCTTTTTTGCCTTGTTTTCCTCCTCATTCTTTCAGTCCTGTGCAAGGATAGCTTGCCTGTTTCTGCCTCAATTCTCAGCTGCTTCTGGAACTCAGTGTTTAAACTAACTTAATTCTTTACTTTAAAAAATTTTGAGATTAGTGAACTGCTTTGACATATAACCTTATAAGAACTACTTAGCTTAATGTTTTGATCCATAAATAGAGTTGGATGAATAGGAAACTACAGGTCAGGTAGATTAAGTGTGTAACCTAGACCCAGCTAAGAGTTGAACCTGAACTTATATCCTGAGTGCATCTAATGCACAGTCCCTGAAGGGATCTAATTAGCAGCTGTGTGTCTTGATGGAGCAGGGGATATTCAAAGTGGATCAAAAGAAAGCCCACTGTGACCTGCTTCTTTTATGTGCAAAGTCATGACTGTGGTCTCATTTTTACTACCATACTGGGGAATAGAGCCGTGAATGGTAAGTGTGGAGGACGATGCACAGCTCAATGGGTCTTTCTAATAGAAGTGGTTGAGAAATCATCACATGGCAAAGAGGCTGGAGGCCATCTTAAGGGAGGCTGGGGTGGAGTTGCAATACGGGCAAATGCAGAGCACTGTAGATACTCAGATAAGGTAGAAACAAACTGAGATAAGGAGAGATAATTGAGAGAAGCAGAGTTTGGGGAAAGACAGTATCAGGGACAGACCGGGTGAGATATAAGGTGACTCAGACGTAGCAAGGGAGAAATAGTTAAACTGATATGGAGGCAGATATTGAACAGAACTTGTGAAATGTGCCTGACTTGTATGGACTTTTCTGATATGAAATGTTCTATACTCCATCTCTTCAACTAAGATTAAAAACAATAAACCAAAAAAAAAAAAATCCAACCTTCAACATTTCCCTAGTTCAGGTTTTACTGCATATACTAACGGGCAAGGTATTGGCTAGTTACAAGGAAGAGAATTAAGACTTTGCTCAGGCATAGGAGAACCTTCCACACTGACCTCCCATGATGTCCTTTCAGAGGCTTTTGTTGTAGCAACAAGGAAATAGTCAACAGCCCACTCACAGGAAATCTGGTTCTCTGTAGTAGTAAGTGGGTGTCTTTACAATAGGGATCTGTCTACACAGTCCCATGGCAATGACACACGCTTGCACAGAGTCATTCCTTGTGCTTTCCCAAAATTTACTGGCTATTTTACTTTGAGACTTGGGAAAGGGAGGAAAGCCAATTGTTTACCCTAGGCCATTTTCTTGTTGCTAAACATTGTCTTGCCTTAATAAAACCCAAGGCATCAGAAAGTGTCTGTGTGAGTAATAAAAAGGTAAAGTAAGTGCTGGGTGGATTCAGGGCTGAGAAATGAGGATTCTCAAGTTGGGTCTTTTGTGAGGAAGGAGGTTTAGACGAAGAGGCGAAGAGGCGAGGATCTGGTGGTGCAAACAAGCCTGACTTCCCAGAACAAGAATGCAGAGGAGGTGTTTGGCTGTGGGGAGGTCCTTGGCATAGGGAAGGACGGTGTGAGTGCTTGTCTGAGGCCACACTGTTGTCATGTCAGCTTCTGCAGGGAAAGGGGAGGGCTCTAGCTGGTATGCTATAGCAACATGGTAAGGAAGGCACAGTCTACTCTATTGGCTCAAAAATATTATCTGATTGGCTAGGTGGCCTATGATATGACTTTTACTTGGTGGAGATCAATATGGAGCCCAGTTCTCCTGAAGCTGGAAACTGGAGGCAACATAGTCAGGTTACATCCACTTAGCTGGTTTTGTTATTAGGGAAGTTGAGATTCCCCCCCCCCCTTTTCAGGTCTCAGTCTTGTAAATAAAAAGATTTAAAAACAGATTCACCTCAGGGATGATTTCGTTAAAGCTCAGGAGGACTGGCAAGCTGAAAAATCCCAGAAATTGGCAGGAGGTGCAGGAATGGAGAAAAGCAGTCATGGTGTTTGAGCTGCTCTGGAGGTAGAGAAGCAGTAAGAAAACTGAGTACCAGGGATGCATGCTTAGGAGTGACGAGATGTAAATCCAGTTCAGAATGCACCAGATTCCTGGGACCAGAATGGAAGGTTTTCACCAGAGACCCACGGCTAGAAATAGAAATGGAGATAGCTTGCTATGAATGAAAAGTCACTCTCAAGAATGAGGGTGGAGCAGAGAGCCGAGGACAGAGCTCAGAAAGTGCTAGGCTGTGTGGCCTAAGGTGGCGGTTTCTTATCAGATATTTTCAAAACACCCTCCTTTCTTGTGTTTGTGGGTCACAGGCTTTTCAGGCATACTCTGCTCTCTGAAGCAACCCAGGCAGGGAAGGACTTCCAGTGTTCCCCTGCACATGGCTCCTCTCACATGTTTCTCTCGGTGTTTCAGTTCGGTGCCTGGTCCCCTGACACAGCTAACTTGAAATATTTCTTATATAGAAGAAGTGAAAGTTATCAGAAGAAAGAATGCTTAAGGAACAATCATAAATGTCTCCTTTTGATAGACCGTGATTTCTAAGTTCAGACACTGAAGGAAGACACTCATTGAACACAGGAGAGATTACTTTTCTCCCAATGATACTGTACTCTTTTTTTTTTTTTTATAAAACCAAATTTTGTCTTTTCTCATGATAATTTCAGAATACTGATTCCCAGGCTATTTCAGGGTATCAGCAAGAAATGCACATTGCATTCAAACTAGATAACTACCTGGACTTTCCTACAGTAACTATCTGCAGAGGAATGTGCCGCATTTCTCAATACAGGACAAGAAAGAGCATATGGAAAGAAATAGCACCAACCATAGAGTTGGGGAGCGGGAAAGAAGTTGTTTGATGTGGTACTATTAAAAAGTAACTAACTCAAGACCCAGCGATACCACTCTTGGGCATATACCACCATACGACAAGGACATTTGCTCAACTATGTTTTAGCAGTTTTATTCATAATAGACAGAATCTGGAAATAACCTAAATGTCCCTCAACTAAAAAAATGGATAAAGAAACTGTAGTACATTTATATAATGTAATACTATTCAGTTATTGAAAACAAGGAAATTCTGAAATTTGTAGGCCAATGGAAGGAACTAGAAATGATTATCCTAGGTGAGGTAACTCAGACCCAGAAATAAACATATGATATTTATTCACTTATAAGTGGATATTAGGCCAATGTAGATGTCTTTTGAGAGATTCCACCCAGTGGGGGACCAAGACCGATACTAGGACTCCAAGTTGGACTCTGGGCTGAGAGCTGAGAGTTGTAGGAAAGACTGAGGGGATGGGAGGTCCAGGAGGAAGCTGGAACTCACAGGGAGACCATCAAGGCCTGTGAATCTGGACACAAGGGGGCCTGCGCAAATTGATGCACCAGCCAAGGACAATGCATGCAGAGAAGCAAGACCCCCTGTGCAGATGTAACTGATGGACTGCTGATTCTCCATGTGGGGGCAGGAGGGGTACTGCTGCTGAACATCTGGTGCCCATGATTTAGTCACTGCCCCTTGGCAAGATGGCCTAGTGGGCACAGAGTGGAAGGGGATTCAGGCTATCCTGAGGAGACCTAATAGACTATAGTCAGGCAGTTGGGTAGAACAGCCCCCTCATCAGAAGCCTAGGGCAGGGAAATAGGCAAAAGAAGGAGGGAGGGTGGGAATGGGAAGATAAGAGGGAGGGGATAACAATCAGGATGCAATGTAAGTAAATTATAATAAATAAAACATACATTAAAAAGTAACTACCTTGTTTTTAATAGGAAATCTTGAAAATTTCAAGCAAACGGATGGAACTAGAAAAGAACATACTGAGTGATGTAACCCAGACCCAGAAAGACACACATAGTATATGCCCACTTATAAGTGGATATTAGGCACTTAGCACAGACCTAAGAAGCTAAATAACAAGGAGGACGCCAGGGAGGATGCTTAATTTTCATTCAGAAGAGCAAATAGAATAGACACCAAAGCCGTTGAAGAAAAGGAACAGGATGGGAGCCTACCGTAGAGGTCCTCGGAAAGACTCTACTTCTCAGGGGATTGAAGCAGATGCTGAGACTCACAGCCAAACTTTGGAGTGTAGTGCAGGGAGTCTTATGGAAGAGTTGGGAGATCAAAGGACCTGAAGAGTCTGGAGCTGCACAAGGAGACCAATGGAGTCAACAAATCTGGGTGGAGGAAGGGGGTGCTGCAGAGATTGGACCATGCTTGATGAGGACCTAGACCCTCTGCTCAGATGTAGTTGATAGGCAGTCTCTTTGTGGGTCCCATAATATGGGGAGTGGAGGCTACTTCTGACATGGACTCTGGTGCCACTCACTGATCACTTCCCCCTGACTGGGTGGCCTAGTCAAGCCACAGAGGAAGAGGATACAGACAGTCTGGATAAGACTTATAGGCTGAGGTCAGATAATAGGGAAGGAAGCCTCCTCTTTGTGAGGACTACAGGATGAAGGGATGAGGGAGGGACTGGGAACAGGGAGGAGGAGAGGGAGGGGCTACAATTGGGATGTAAAGTGAGTAAACTAAAAATGAAAAAAAAAACCTGACTCCCTTTTCTGTGGAACTATTGTATACATCTTCATCGTATCATTTAATAGCAATGCAAATTATGGTATTGAGGTTACTGGGCTCCAACGTTAAGACACTTGATAGCTGCCGGGACCAGAATTTGAAACATTCTCACTTGATTCCAAAGTCAGTGTTCATACCATCATGATTTGGAATAAGGCAAGCATATATTTGATAACCAATTCATGTACACATGGATTGTGAGATATCTCAAAAATTATCATTTCTACACCAAATTTTCCATCTCAAAAATTGGAAATCAGCATGGGTAAAAATAACACAGATGAGATGGACCAGAGCTATCAAAATTGAACTAACTCTTCTTTGAACTTTCCCAAAGCAAGTCAGACATGTGGGGAAGATTCCAGAATTTTCTCTTGGTACATAGTACCATAATCTGATTATCTAATTGCTCAGTGAGAGACAAAGAGAGAATATTGACATAAAGCAAGAAGAAATTAACTGAAACCGGAAGAGATTCTTTCTTTTCTTTCCTTTCCTTTCCTTTCCTTTCCTTTCCTTTCCTTTCCTTTCCTTTCCTTTTCTTTCTTTCTTTCTTTCTTTCTTTCTTTCTTTCTTTCTTTCTTTCTTTCTTTCTTTCTCTTTCCTTCTTCTTCTTCTTCTTCTTCTTCTTCTTCTTCTTCTTCTTCTTCTTCTTCTTCTTCTTCTTCTTCTTCTTTTTGAAACAGGATGTCATGTAACTCAGGCTGGTCTTGAACTTGCTGTGTAATGGAGGATGGTCTAAAACTTCAAATCCTCCTGCCTTTATTTCACAAATGAGGGATTACATGACTGCATTCTCCAACACTTGGTTTTATGTGATACTGAGAACCAAACTCAGAGCCTATGCATACTAGGTAGGCACTCTACAAACTGAGTCACTTCCCCAGCCAAGAGTAGAGCTCTTACATGTCCATTCGTTATTGTGGTAAGATTGTTCTAGATTTTCAACCACTCTGACACACCGTAAGACTGTATATTGACATATATACCATATGATTATTCTACTTAACTATACAATATCATTGAAAGTCTCAGAAGATCTAAGGAGAAAGTGATATACTATAAATTATCATCTTCTAGGTCATGTTATTTGTTATGCAGTTTTCACTCATTTTTTGGTTACAAAATGGAATCTTTATCAATGTGACTAATATCTGACCACAGAGAAGAATCTCTCTCTCTCTCTCTCTCTCTCTCTCTCTCTCTCTCTCTCTCTCTCTCTCTCTCCAGTGCTTGCATTTTCATTGCATTATACAATTGTTTAACTTTCCTACATGTCCATGTAAAAACACAGCTCTCACTTTAGAGGTGATAAGAAATCATTCATTCTGGAGCTAAATGTGATTGATTTTGGCCCCTGGAATACAGATTTAGGTTACCACAAACTTCATGTTCAAACATGGTAACAGTTTGATGATAATTTTATAATACAACAAATAAAATCACAAATTAAGGTACCTTTAAAGAACATTGGTGGGATGTATACAGTACAAAGTGTGAAAAATCTCAGGTATGTCTCATATGACAGCTAATGACACTTTTTAACCTGCTTGGTGGAAATAAGGTTTTGTTATATGATAGCATTCAAGTATTCTATTCAGGATGTTAAGTAAGATGCAGAGGAAGGGAAGGGATGGCTCTTTGAGAGACTAAAGAAAGTCCAAGTTAAACTGAAATTAGCCTCTGGACTTGGCAAGATTCCAACCTCTCTACAATCACTGAAGTTATAATCAACCAATCAGCCTTGCAGAGGGCTCATTTGTGGAAGGTCCAGTTGAAGGTGCAATTTCTTTTGGGGATATTTTTCATACATATTGCCACTTGACTATCTTACCTGACTTTAAATTTTTTGACACTTAAATACCCTGAAAAAGCAGCTATCAGAGAACACTTAAATGATAGAATTATTATATATCTGTATACTCATTAAAATGCTGATAAACACAGGCTGATTTGTTTTCATTTGGTTCATAATTAAAGGAAGATTATCTTCATTTGCTTATTAAATTCTTCCCTGATTTCAGATGCCAATGTTGTGATGTCTTTCTTTTCACTCCTGCTCGCTCACGGGTGATATTTGATGTGGAAGTGGGGTGATGGACCAAAGGAAATGATGTAAGACCCCATGGATCTTGTCAAGATATAAATAATAAAAATATTGGATAAATGATATTGATGTAGTCATTTAATTCTCTGCATCAGAGTGCTATCAAAGCTATATTTTAAAGCTGAGAAAAAGCATCCAACTTCTTCAATGCTATTCAAACTTGGAGTTTTATAATGTTGCCTAGAATCAGAAGCATCCATGCCTACCTCTACTGGGAAATATACATTTTAGAGAAAGTCAAGCATGTATGCACACTGTGAAGAAGGCCTTAAACTGACAGACCATAAATAGAGAAATGAGTCTTGGGGATGATTTTTCAAACTATAGCCCACAATTCTTGACCTAGTTGTATCTTTGGATGCCTCTGTTATCAGGAAGACAGGCCCGACAGTGGTCGGTCATTTGGAACCTAAGTAACATCCTTAAACTACCCACTGTTAGAAAATCAACGCTACTTTTCTCATGCTGATGTCTATATAATCCTGTATTTTTGTGCTGGAACCATTGCATTTGTTTGCAAAAAGAAGACAAGAATAAAAATTGTAAGGACAATTCAGCAGATTTTGGGGGTATTTTAAACATACTTTTGAAGATATTTTGTGTCTATGATAGATCTATATCTTGAGGGAAGAGAAGGCAATCGAGTTGATTAAACTTTATTCTTATTCATGGTTTTGATGATTAAAGTGATTAAGAAGAAACAGAGGGAAATCTAATTAAAGGCCTTTATAGTTTTCTGACTCAAGTTGGAAAATTCCCAAACCTCCTCCCATTGTTTAATTTAACTAGCATGGCTCTTCTTATTTTTGAAATATTTAACATGAAGCTTTTGCAAAATAATACAATATTTTTATTTATTGATTATTTTGGAATCTTACGTCATACACCCCAATCATGCTTACTTCCCAGTTCTCACAAGTCGGTCCCCTTCTTGTGACCCTCCCCCGAAAAAATGAAAGGAAAAAGAGTCCCTTTTGTGTTGTCCATATACTCATTGGAGCATGGCCAAACTCCCAATGGCCAGCCCCCGAAAGAAGCTGAATCACTCTTCACCAGCACCCCTACCAGAATCCATCACCTGTGGTGAGCCACACCTTAGATCCACACTTGGCATTGCTATCCCAATTTTCTTTTGTTCTCTTCAATGAGATGCTCTCCAAGCTGTCACTCTTTTCTTTGAGGGGTGGCCTGGAGTGGAGGTAGGGGTCATCACAGAGGCCTTCCATGTTCATCCCTCCTCAATTCTGTGTCTGTAATCATTAATAACACTGCAAGACTAGCTTCCTTGTCATTCACAACCAGTGGGAGACTGGACCCTAGGCCTTCATGTGGTTCCTGGCAAAAGCATGGACCATGAGCATTCCACTTGTTCTCTGGCATCAGCTCTCACTAAGGACATCTGCTTTGTCTCTGATGGCAGTGTGGTCTCCTGACATCAACATGGTCCTCTGGTGAGGCACAGGCCACTGACCAGCATGGCTTCCAGGAGAAATGTGGACATGGAGATCTTTCAAGGAGCTCCAACCCAGTAAATGGACCACTCTTCAACATGAAGCTTTCTGAAGTAGGAGGAGCCCAAATGAAGTTCAAAGGGCATTGGCTTCAGTCTTGCCCCATTTTGCCATTGCCATACCCATAGTTTCCCCATGAAAAGGAACTGAGATTCCCAGTCAAATAGGGGACTAGAGATATGTTCTGCCTTTATTCCCGGCTCTTAACAAAATGGAAAGCAATGATACCTTTTTTGTTGTTGTTCTTTTATTCTATACAACTAATTGAATATAGGTTGGTCTTGACCAAATCTCAGCTATGCTTTCTTTTCTTGAAAGTTGTAATAGAATTCCCATGTAGAGTTTGAATAGTGGGAGTCTACTGAGAGACTTAGGACAAGTCCTAGAATCCTATGCTCAGTATTGTCAGAGTAGATAGGAATACTGGTAGCTTTAAAAGCCATGCTGGATTCCACAGACACGGATGCTGGTCTCCATCATTACCAGGCTTCTTGAGGAGGTTCAGGCGAAATGAGGCAGCCTAAGCATTTACACTGTGTATCCTGGGAAGGATAATGCTTCCAGCTAGCCGGGTCTACTCACCTCATGCGGTGAAAAGCAACTAGCTGAAAGGTCTTCCATGGGATGTGAATGAGGAGCTATTGATAATTATTTCAATTAATTTCAAGAACAAACCCAGTTTGCCCACAAGTGTCTTGTATGACAGGAAGACAGGTGAATCTGTCTGAATGCCCCAAACCTTGTGTGGACTCTGAGTATGCACAGTACTCCTGCTGGTTTGAGGAGTTACTACGGAATCCTGTGAGTTGACTGGAGGCCACCTGGAAACAGAATTTACCTAGTAATTTTTAATCCATGTTTGTGTTGTTTATATATCTTGGCAATTATAAATAATGTTTTCAATAAACATTCTTGTGTGTACATAATTGTCCCTAAGGGTAAGTAATTTGGTAGAGTCTTAGAGTAATTAAATTTTAATTCCTCATTTGTAAATTCTGAGGAATAATACCAAATGCCCTTCTAGAATGTCAAGCTAGTTGGACAGACAGCAAATAAAATGATCCTTTCTTTTTAAAATTTTATTCTTAAATAAATTTGCACACATATAATATAATCTGGTGTTTTTATTCCTCATTGCCCACTGCTATCCATCCTCCCTCTTCCACTGAAGCCCTTTTTAACACATGCCAATCTACTTTCAGGTGTATATGTGTGAGAGAGAGAGAGGGGGGAGGGAGAGAGAACCTCTGAATTTGATTAGTATTGCTTTGTGTGAGCATGGGTGGGAGGTTATTTACTTGAGCATGGGAAACTTTGCAGGGACCGCTCCCTTGAAAAGATCACTAAGCTGAAGTCTCAGTCCCCTAAGAATATCCCAACTTAAATGCCACTTATAACTGGAGTGTCCAGCCTACCTATTGCCTGAACTGGCTACAAATTCCCAAATTCCCACAATGTCTTTCTTGGGTTCAGTATTTTCTAGATGACTTGCAGAACTCGGCATTTCACTTTACTTAACATTACTGGTTTATTTTTGAGGAATACACTTCAGGACCAAACAAAATGGGTGCGATGCGTAGTGCAAAGCTTGGTGGTGGTGGTGGGGTATGTAGGCAGTGTAGGGATGTGTCAAACCTCTAGATACACTACCACTTTGAGGTGGTGCTGTGCTTTCCAATCCAGAAGCCTCTCTTAGATTCCTCCTCCTTGGGGTCAAATCAGTTTCATAGTATAGGTATGAGACTGATCAAGTCATTGCTGGTTGGTGACTGAACTCTATCTGGGCCTCCTTCCTTTCCTCAGGGTTAGGAGATTGGGAATCCCTTCTCATCATGTAGTTTGTTTGTTTATTTGTTTTGTTTTTGTTTTGGTGACCAGTTCCATTTTGAAGCTGTGTAACCCCTACCCACATCTCCCCAGTACCTCATGAGTCATATTGTTAGCATGGGCTCAGGTATGGCCAAAAAGAACTTATTACAAATAACTAAATGTACTCTCAAAGTAGAAAATCCCAAGGAGTTTGTGATATTGTTGTTAGGAATCTAGCCAGCAAAAAAAGATGTTAGTATAACACAAACACACAGGCATGAACACACAGACCAACACACACAGAGCAAGAGCCAGTAATTATTGTCACCACATATAATGGCACGTAAGCCCAATGCAAGCTTCATAAGGAAAAATACCTTGTTTGCTTGTATTCTGTGCAGTCCCTAGGCTACACAGTATGAGTTCAAGTAATATTTACTAAATGTAAGAATAATTATCCCCAAATTACAAGGTGGGAGGGGAGGCAAGTAATTAATGATTGTGATGTCAATGAAAACAATAGTTTTAGCAACAGTCACCATTTCAGAGGAGTTCCTTCGTTCCAGGAACTTTCTAAGTATGTTAAATGTGGTATCACACTTCTCCCTTGTGCCAGTGCAGTAAAACAGCAGGAAGTGAAAGTGGTCAGTCATTTGGAACCTAAGAAACATATTTTGAAGAACCACTGTTAGAAAAAAAGCTACTTTCCTTACACTACACATTTTTGCATTTTTGTGCCAGAACTATTGTATTCATTTAAAGAGAAATAAATAATAAAAACTGCCAGGGCAATTCAACAGGTCTGGGGTTGTTTTCAACATACCTTTGAAGACATTTTATATATATAGTGCATTCGTATCTTGAGGGAAGTGTAGGCAATCTAGTTAACTATACTTTATTCTCATCTATGGTTTTGATGATTAAAATAGTTAGGAAGAAATGGAGGGAAAACTATTCTCTTAAACTGACACTGAGAAAAGTAACTCCAGAAAGGCCCCAAAGGTTGAGTAAGTTCCATACCTTAGAAGTTAAAGAGCTAAAGTTCTAACCTGAACCCAAGCATTTCATTACTTCATCTGGCTAATATAGATAATTAGAGAAAACTCCACATAGGGAGGAAGTTGGTCATCTTAGGTGATGGTAGAATCTGCTGTGGATTACGAAGATATTGTCCACCATGGGCTCAGCCCCTCCATCCTGGTGTTAGAGCTTAGCTAAACGTAGCAGTTTAGCTCTTGGTTTTAGTAACTTTTACATTTGATTGAACAGTGCATCTCTGCAGATTATTATATCAGGTGTATTATACCATCTGGTGCTGTGGTTCAAGACTTAATTAGTATATAAATATTTATGTGACTTCCCCACTCATTCTATCTCTATGCTCTGAAGATCTCTTAGCTTGTGTGAAAGTGAAACTATAGCAGTGTACTAAATACAAATGACCACACGCAATGGTAAAGAAAAGTGTTTAGAGATGTGTAGAGACCAGATCACACAGCACTGGGGCTGTGAAGCTCTGGGAATGCTAACTGGGCTGTGTCGCCTACAGGCTGTTCTCTGGAGTCACTCCCTACAAAGATCCCCGAATAAAGCTGAAGGCCTTGGATTGTGACACCAGAGTAGACCCACCAGCGCTGGTACAGAAGAGTAGTGAACTCACAGTGAGTTGGCAAAGGCTACCTGCTAGTTGCGTTTATTGAGGTTGCAGAGAAGAGCTGGGACAGAGCAAGTCTGTAGTAGAGAAAACCTGCCTTGCTGAGTCCCCTTGGCCCAGAGCATATTCTGCTCCAGGGAAGATTACGGTCTGAAAGAGAGGATGCCCCAAGTACAGCTTCCTAGATGGGTGAGGTTTGGGGGTGATAAAGAACAGTGTTTATAGTAATGGTAAAACCTTATCACGAGCTCAGTGGAATTTAAATACATGAATATTGTCTCCTATTCAAAAGCAAAGGTAGAAACTGTTGGCTATTCATGCCAACTCAAGGGGCAGGGAAAGTCTTCCCTTTAATAATCTGTCTTCCCAGACTCCCCTTGTTAACTTTGTATACTTTGCAGGAAAGTGTTCAGATCCCTCCCTGCCTGAGGAGCTTCAGCAGCCATGCAGGGCTGCTTCAAGTTTTGTCTCTGGGCTCCTCCCTACATCTTTTCCTGCATACCCCCTCTTTAGCTCTCCTGAGTGACATCCCCTGTCATCCCAGGATGGGGTACTCAGATCTTTAGGCTGTGTTGCTGGCCTCTCTACACCTCCTCACAGTAACACCCCAGGACTCCAGAGCAGCTGAGGCTAAATCTCCACAGCCCTGGGACCTGAGAGGAGACACCTGGAGGAGAAACCGAGAGGCTGAAGCCACAGGGAAAGCATCATCATCTGAGGCCTCAGTTACAGCTGCTGCTGACAGGGAACTCAGTGGGAAGGAGGCATGTTTGTGGCAACAATGTTTAACTAACCATATCACCCAAGAAGGGAGATTTGCATGGTTTGACACTGTCAGGGCCCAGGACCAGGAAATTGACCCCTTAGTACAAGTTCATAGTTTAGTTGGAAAATTGTTCTGTTTAGCTAGAGTTCAAGTCTGTGTGAACTCCTTGAGGCATGAGTTAATAGGTCCTTCTCTGAGACCTCTCTGTCAAAACAGCAGTTTCAGGCTCTATTACAAAGGCCATGCCCAGCTGCTCAGTGGGACCTTTCTCAGATTATGCTAATTTTAGGTGAAAAGTCTAAACTAGAAGTCATCAATCTCAGCCTGACCGTCCCACAGAAATCCACCAATCCCTGAGCAGGAAACCCCACCAATCCCTGAACAGGAAAACCTACCAATCCCTAAGCTCTCCCAAACTCAGGACTTGAAATCTCACCAATCTTAAGCCTGGAAACCTCTGTCCTAGAAAGCTCCACTCCCTAAGAAATCCTATATAAAGGCTGTGCAGAGACAGCCACTCCTGGGTTTGCCCCTCCTCTCCTGGATTTGTCCCTCCAATAAATCTCTTTTAAGAGATTTTCTGCCTTCTGTGACTCTCTCATCACAAGAAACCAAAAAGCAAAGAAGAGAAGAAGCAAAGAAGGAGTGGGAGTGAGGCTTCTGAGCTCGTCAGCTCAGCTGAGGTTGGGGAAACTCTCCCCTGGGAGCTACAGCATCTCTGCTGAGAAGGCCTCCTCTCAGAGCAATGTGGTCCCTGGGCTCCCATATCTCAGGATACCCTTCCATAGGGACACTGTCCCACCCCAAAGCTGTACAGTTACTGGGCCCCCACATCTCAAGGTGCCCTTCCATTGGGATGCTTTCCTAGGTTTCAGAGTTATGAGTTTCCTGGAGAGCTTCCCTTCCGAGCAAGAAGGCCAGCAGAAACTAATGTTTTCAAAGGCAATTCTATAACTTTTCCCCCTTAGACATAATGAATTAAAAACTCTTACTTAGGAGTTGCTATGTCACGGGTTCTATTAAAAATGCCTTACACACATGAACTTAATTAAATATTAACAGCACTGTGAAGTAAGTGCACACTTATAGATGAAGAGCAAGGCACAGTTGAGGATAAACAGATATTGGAGCTGATTTTGGTAACATGTAGCCACTTTTCACTATAGCATATTTCCTAATGTGTTCTTAAATAATGAAGGAAGATAGTAAGCTCTTATTCCTCTTTGATTTTTTTTGACTCTGAAATCATACTGATTGTTTTCTTTATGGAAATGCTACCTCCATTTTATGTTAGGCCAGTTTTCATTTCATGAGCTTGTCTGCCCCTGGTAGGATACTAAATATTCTTGGATGTCCTTCCCTATATGGCATCAGTGGCAACTAGCCCCTTATGCATATCCAGAAATGCTATGGACACATCTTTTGACCTTGTGCTTTCTAGGTGTGTTCTTTAGTTGTTTTCAACCTTTGAAATGTTTTTGCTTCAGATCTCTCTCTCTCTCTCTCTCTCTCTCTCTCTCTCTCTCTCTCTCTCTCTCTCCCCCTCTGGCATATAAAGGTAGTATTTTACTTACATCCCACCTGAAAGATTCTTTCCTCTTGAATGTAGGCCCTAGAATTTGTCAGCCTCAGTCTTAGAGATTAAACTTCCTGGAGAACTATAAAGTGTTTGCAAAACAGGGTTGATACTCAGCCGTATGTGTAAAGTTTTCTAGGAAAATGGGACAGGCTTTATTTCTTCCAAAATCAGAAGACAACAATGTAACTCATCTTGGGTTATGCTTATCTCTATAATGATACAGTTATAAGGTATATATGAATTTAAATCATGTATAATATAATTATGTATGGAATTGCATAATTATATATACATTTATAGGTGAAGAAGACATAAATGGACTTCCAATTTATCCGTATCACCTGCTGGTAGCCACATACTTACATAGATTGTGGTACCCTAAACATAATTGAAATGTTCAGCTAGATTGTAATATGTCAAGGCCCATATTAACTCAGTAGATTGGTTCAGAAGATTTTCCTATATCTGCAAAATATTCCTACAACTATTTAAAAAGTAGTCAACTTTGTTAGGAAAAAGTTGTTTTATGACCATATTTTCAGGCTTTTAAGCGAATTTTGTGTTTACAGATGATGCATCTCAAACAGTCATTCAAACAATACAAGAGCCAGATCTGTGACATCAGCTCTCAAGTCCTGTTTGTCCCCTTTCTTCTTCCACCATTTGTGTTCAGAAGTACCAGATCTAATTTTGTTATAAATTTAGACTCCAAAGTCGTCTTCCAAATTTATTTCTCACCTTTCATAGATTTTTCTCATTTTCCTTGATGATATTTAATTACCAGACTTTGGGGATGAAGTTTGATATCTGGCTTAGCTTATTTGTTTATTTTTGTAGACATAGATAAGCATTTGATATTTAAAACTCCAATTCTATAACTGGCCCAGGTCTTGGGCTCTCCTCTCTTTAGATTACAGACTTCTAAAAGAGCTCCTGGACACTCCACAGATTTGTTTATATCCAGGCTCTGTGGCCTCTCTGGTGCTCCCATGGTGCAGCCTCATATGCAGGCTTTATTAAAGTAGATAGATCCTGATTCTGAACACCCCTTCTAGAGTTTACTTTTGATGAACACTCTGACTAGGGCTTTCTAAATTGTGAATGTGGGAGAAAGTCACATTATAATGATAGATTTGCATGAATGGTTTCCTGAAAATAGGTTGTTTTTATTTTATCATACTTCTAGAAAATCTGTGTTTGCATTGACATTTACAGTTACAGTCTTGAGATAGAGCCAAACCACAAGTCCAGATTTAGAGAAACACACATTGGGCTACAGAATTGGTTGTCCTGGTGGGAATGTAAATCAGAGACGGATGTTGTGACTGTGATTTGCACTAAACGAATGAGGAAAGTGAACGATTATATGTAGTTTTCATAGGGTTGATAGCAACCCCTCCCCTTTCTCTCTGTTTTAATTAGATTATTTTGGATTTTAGCCTAGCTTATATTGTTGTTAGGAACTCTATGTGAATGACGCCTAGGCCTGAACTCCCCTGTTCTTCTTCAGGGCCTGGTCCTGTTTACGTTTGGGAAATTAGGGAAGCATGAAAATAACCTGAGCAATAATGAAGGATTTTTACATAGAGCGCAAATAAGGTTTTTACCTTCTTTTTGTAGGTTCTTTTGAGGGAGACAATGTATTATACTTGAAAAGTATATGCTCATAGGCCAATCTGATCCAGGCAATTCTTCAGCTGAGGTTCTGGATTTCAAGGTCACTCTAGGTTGTATCCAATTGACAACAAGATTTATGACTACAACCAATAGGTGTGTGCTTTTCCTTTGAAAGACTACCTTTTCTATTCCCAGTCCTACTCAAATATTAAGGAAAGTGGGAAGAGTATATGCTAATGAGAAGTCTTGGCTTTCAACCAATGACCTTTAACCATACCTGGAGTTCTTCCCCCATGCACAAGACAATTAAGTACTGCATTTCCCCTCTTATGCTAGGATTGTGCAATTGTGTGTAAATGAAGAATCTCTGGCACCCTTGGCCCTAGGAAATCACGTACATTTACCATCAAAACTTCCACTGTCCAAGGTTTATAAGTCCCTGTTTAACATAAAATAGAGATGCTATTATCTATTCTGCCATGACAGTCTGAGACTCATCATTTATTCATGGGAAGGAAGGAAGGCTCTTCTCCTCCCTGAAGAATTTGCTGCTGGATATTTCGGGATTGGCTGCCACCCAGGTGGCCATAGCTATGGCAATCACTGCTGACAACCAATGATGCAGCAGCCAGACCTACGTCTCAGCTGTTAACCTACAAGGCATGGGCTTCTGCCTGCATCCTCTGCTGTTAGCATGGCAGGTTAATCAACGGGCTGTAACAGTTTGGTATCATCATCAGCTTTGGAACACCCGAGTTTCCACTGCTGTCTGGTATTGGCAATCTCACTAAAAGAAGCTAACTGTAACACCCTGTGGAAAACTGTTTTCCACACCCCTGTTGAGATCAGGAGCCTTGCGCATGGACTTCGCTCTGAGTACTCTAGCCATTCCTGATAAAAGCAGAACTTGGGATGCCAAGGTTCCATCTGCTCCTGCCCAAATGCCAACAGAAGCTGGACCATCTTCCTGGAGAAATGTGCTTCCTGCATGGCGCTCAGCAACGGTGGCAGCATCTCAGCAGCAGTGTGGAACACAGAACGACAAAATAATAACACACGCTCAATTACTCTTTGCTGAATGGATGGATGAATGTGTTAACTAACATCAGTAATTTTAGCTATAGATATCAATTATTACATACTTATTATATAATAAAAGTCTTTCCACCATGTGCATACATTGCTACATTTTTAGAAAGTACAACTCTTTGTAGAAATAGTCAAGAACTTTGAGATTGAAGAAACTCTTTAAGAGGCTAAACATAACTGAACTAGTTTGTTGGAATACCGCATCTTGTTCTTGGAATGAGGTGAAACCACATACAAACAAATTTCTAAATGTGTCCTCAGTTCTCTCCTTTCCTCCTTTAAAAGGAGCATTATTGATAATGGTACTGATGGTTCCATGGTTTATTTTCTATACAGATGGTGGCCCCCATTGTGTTTACCCTTGAGCAGATTAGGACTTCAAGGCATGAACACAGATGCAGCTTTGATAAGTGCTACCAAATAGAAATAGAATCCAGTTTGTCTTCTGAGGAGGGCAGAGAGGTGGTGGTTGCCTTGAAAAAAAAATCACAGAAAGCCTCTCTGAAGAGCATGAGTTAGCATTTATGAGGCATGTGTGTGATGGTGTGTGGAGATTTTCCTTTTTGAATATCCTGGATTTACAATGATCAGCAATGAACACTCAACACAACCAAACCTAAGCAACTCCAATAAAACCCCAACTAATAGCTAAAAGCAGAGAAGTGGAATGTTAATTTGATGGACAAGGATTCTTCACACCATACATAGAAAAGTCTTCTAGAAATAACAGAAGGACAACATTCAAGAAAGGAGAGGAAATCATAATACAATTGCTATCCAAATATATGGGCACTTATTATTCACTGGCATTTTCTCTAAGACAATAGGGAGTTTTGTGGACTGAGTTGTTCATGATGACTGAAGGTCCTTGTTTTTTTTTTTCAATCTATATTTTTAAAAGTATTTTATTAATTTATTCATATTACATCTCAATTGTTAGCCCATCCCTTGTATCCTCCCATTCCTCCCCTCCCTCCTGCTTTCCCCCTACTCCCCTTCCCTATGTCTGTGACTGAGGGGGACTTCCTCCCCCTGTATATGCTCATAAGGTATCAAGACTCTTCTTGGTAGCCTGCTATCCTTCCTCTGAGTGCCACCAGGCCTCCCCATCAAGGGGACATGGTTAAAAATGGGGCACCAGAGTTCGTGTGAAAGTCAGTCCCCAATCTCCACTCAATGGTGGAGAATGTCCTGTCCATAGGCTAGATCTGGGTAGGGGTTCGAAGTTTACTGCATGTATTGTCCTTGGCTGGTGCCATAGTTGGAGCAGGACCCCTGGGCCCAGATATCCCCATCATAATGCTCTTCTTGTAGGTTTCTAGGACCCTCTGGACCCTTCTATTTCCCCATTCTCCTTGCTTCTCTCACCTAGAGTCCCAATAGGATGTCGTCCCCTCGGACCCACTTTCCTGATAAGTGAAGACATTCATGAGACATGCCCCTTGGGCTAGTGTCTAGATATAAGTGAGTATATACCATTTGACTCTTTTTGCTTCTGGGTGAACTCACTCATTATGATCATTTCTAGTTCAACCCATTTGTCCACAAATTTCGGGAATTCCTTGTTTTTAATAGCTGAGTAGTCTTCCATAGTGTAAATGTAACACAGTTTCTTTATCTGTTCTTCTACTGAGGCTACCGAGGGACACTTAGGCTGTTTCCATGTTCTGGCTATTATAAATAAGGCTGCTATGAACGTGGTTGAGCATATGTCCCTCTTGTGTGGTGGAGCATTTTCTAGGTATATTCCAAGGAGTGGAATAGCTGGGTCTTGAGGAAATTCCAAGCTTTCTGAGAAAGCACCAGATAGATTCCAAAGTGGCTGTACTAGCTCACATTCCCACCAGCAATGAAGGAGTGTTCCTCTTTCTCTACATCCTTGCCAGCATGTGATGTCACTTGAATATTTTATTTTAGCCCTTCTGATGGGTGTAAGATGGAATCTCAGTGTCATTTTAATTTGCATTTCTCTGATGACTAACAATGCTGAGCATTTCTTTAAGTGTTTCTCAGCCATTTGATAGTCCTCTGTTGAGAATTCTCTGTTTAGTTCTGAGCCCCATTTGGTTTTTTGTTTTTTGTAAAATTTTATTTATTTACTATGTATACAGTGTTCTGCCTCATGTATACCTGCAGGCCAGAGGGTACCAGATCTCATAGATGATTGTGAGCCACCATGTGGTTTCTGGGAATTGAACTCAGGACCTCTCGAAGAGCAGCCAGTGCTCTTAACCTCTGAGCTATCTCTGCAGCCCCTGAGCTCCATTTCTTAATTGGGTAATTTGGTTTGCTGGTATTTAATTTCTTGAATTCTTTATATATTTTGGATATTAGAATTTTTTTCAGATGTAGGGCTGTTGAAGATCTTTTCCCAGTTTGTAGGCTATTGCTTTGTTCTCTTGACAGTGTCTCCTGCCTTACAAAAACTTCTCAGCTTCATGAGGTCCCATTTGTTTATTGTTGAGAAGGTCCTTGTTTTAATGAATCTCAGCCTCATTCTTCCTCATTCTTGATTACTAGGGGAACCTTTTAGTGTTGGGACTCAACTCTTTTTTTTTTTTTTTGGCCTTTAGTTGGAACCTTTAGAACTCTATTATGATAACAGTGTAGAATCCTTAGTGACCCATTCATAGTTTATTTTACTGAGTTATTGTATTCACTCCATTCAGACATATAACTTGAATCTAATGTTCAGTATACACTTAGGTTACTCTTTTCCGGGGAGTTGTCAACAAATCTGGTGGACATCATAGTTTTAAATCCTGCAGAGGAAGATCTAACTTGATTACAACCCCTTTCTCATGTTAGAACTATATTTTACTAAGAACAAGTATAATTTGCGAAAATATTTTTAAAAATTCCTGATCATTTGTTTGTTATTCTTACAGCCTTAGTTTTGATTGGACTTCTCAGTTAGAACAGCCTCCTTCTCTCGGTGGTGTGTTCCTGGCATTCTTCTTTGGCTTCTTTCTTCCTCTTGGGCAAAGTGTAGCATATTCTGAAGTCTCCTCCTTGTTTTAATCAGTGTGTTGATTCCATAGAGTAACACTTCTGTGTTTGTGTTGCAGAATAACTGGAGTAACAGGATGCTGAATCTTGGGTGCTTTGGACCTGGGCTTCTTACCTTCTCTATTTAAGGACTTTCTGACAGCATATTGGTGGGCAATGTCTTCTTTAGAGAGACTGAAAAGTCTGTGGACTCTGCTAGCTCTTTTGGACCCTGGCTGCTGTAGCACAGTATTATCTGGATGTACCATGGATGCCAATATCAGTGTTTTCAACTTGATTGTTTTTTAAAAGGTGGAAGCTGTAGTTTGTCACAGTATGTCTTTTTTTCGTCCTCCCCCCCCCCCCACTTCTTTGCTTCTAAATGTTCGTTGCAATGAGTAGTTGGTCAGGTATGAGGACTCTGGCTTTTGCTATCCTATCAATACTGGAATTTAACTGGAATTCCTCTTAGATAGACAGTTGTTACCCATGGATGGAGATTCTATAGTTTTGGCTCTGCAAGACCAGCCCCTTCCCACACTACGTTCATGAGTAGGTGTTGGGATGGACCAATTCAAAGCACTGGATCTGGGCCTAAGAAGTATCTGAGCTTGTCAGCTGCCAGCTCTCCCACATGCACACCACCAGGGCAAGCTTTTCTGCCCTGCCCTGGATAGCTACCCAATGCCAAAGCCAGCCAGAGGTAGAGGCAGCTCTCTCATTCTTCCACACTCAGGGCTGGCTCATCTGGCCCACGACATCAGGGACAGCTCCACTGCGCTGCCCAGGAGAAGTTCAGGGCCTGTTTTCCCGAGTACTTCAGCAGGTGAGCAGCAGGGACAGCTCTCTTGCTCTGCCCTCACACTGGCTTACCCAACCCCTGCAATCAGAGAGCGATCTGTTGCCTAGGTGAGGTGCAGGGACCTCTCTTCTGAGTGTTGAAGCTGGTGAGGGCCGGGGAGAGCAAGAATCAATTATCTAAATATGTTGAACATAAAAATCAGCTCAGGACAGGGACTCATGTGAATCTTGGAAGCAAGCCGAGCTTGGTTATGACTGACACCAGCGCTGAGTTACTGACTTCCACCAGGTTTTCTCATGGCAAAAGCTTTATTGTTTTTGTTTGTTTGCTTGTTTGTTTTTATGGAGTCTTTTTTAATGCAATGAACAATTTTTATTTTTTAAATATGAACTTGAATGAATACAAAACTAGGGGCTTTAAGATAAATTAAACAGGCAGCAATTTAAAATTTATGTAGAGATGCTTTGGAAGGGATTATAGGATAACTTGGATTAATAATGTCATTGTAGGGGCATGAATTCTTAGATACAAACTGAAGTATTTTTCAAATAAGATTTCTTACAGAGTCTTTTGAACTTAAGACTTCTTTTAGTAAAGAAAGCTTGGCTTTTTTTTTTCATCTTGTTCAGAGTCCCCCCAAAAATGCTTTGTTGGCCTGGCTTGCATGTGAGACCTGTGACAGGATAAATCACCTGTGGTGTAAAGCCCAGTGCCACACAGCAACGTAGCAGCTACGATAACTAAAGAAGTGGTAAGACTGTGAATGGCCGCTGGTGTGTCACTGTTCCAACACATACAGTTTATCAGAGTATTGATACCTGTTATAAGTATATTTTACTTAGCAATTTATTGTCAGATCTCTTAAAATGTAAATTCCTGAGAGGCTGGGCTTCCTATTTTATTCACCACATCTCCTTAGTTGGCTAGACTTATGTCTGGCACCTAGTAGATGCTCTACAAATATTTTTAAACAAATGACTGAATATCATAAAGAAGTGGTATGCTTAAGGTGGAGGCCATAAACCCAACCTTTTTTTTTTTTTTTTTTTTTTTTTTAAGCAAAGAGTAGTATAGAGAGTTCGGGGAGTTTTAGGTGAATCTGTCTTGCAAGCACATGCACCGGTAAGTGTGAAATTTCATAGGACCATCAGCAGGGTTTCGGAGAAGCCTTTGTTAAAGCTAAATTTAGAGGTGAGTAGTACAAGAGGTAAACTAGGACATTTGCATAGAGAATTTTGAGAGCTGTACTTAAAGGCTAGTATGTGCCATAACTGTCTTGAACATTTCTGCCTTCTCATGGGTCAGCTTTTAAATTTTAAAGTACCTAGAGACCAGAACTCATTGTTACGGCTTTAGTCAAGCACTTCTCTTGATTGAATTAACTAAGTTAATGTCAGTAGGAGAGGTCATGTGGTATAAGTCTGAATGTTGAAGGACACTGCCATAAATGGGGTGGCATGCCAAAGGCTGACCAGGCACCTAAGTTATTAAAAAACAAAACAAAACTCCCTATTCTTTGATTCTTACATTTCCTACTCAACTTCATATATAAAGTAGACTTTTATTATGAGATTCAGTCTTTAAGAGCTATAATTTCTTGCATTGATATTTTTCAATTTTGAGTCCATGGCAAATAGCAGTACCTAGTGGTTTTTAAATGTTCTCAGGCCTAGTGTTAATCTTTCGCATGATTTATCTCTTTAATATAAAACCCAGTGGCTGATCATTATTTTTACACTTTCTATAGTGGATACCAAGACACAAAAACATATACTTTGACCAAATTCCATAGCTACCAAGAGACAGAGACAGTGTTTAGACCCATTTCTGCCTCAGATCCTGAATTCCAATTGCCTTTCTCTCTTTGTTATTAAAAGTGTCTCAGTGCATCCCTGTTAACAGTGTGATATTTCTCTAAAATTTTAGTCAACATTAAACTATTTCCAAGACTCCCTCATTGGGAGAGAAGTTTGTTTGCTTGAATAACAGATAGACAGACAGACACCCCCCTCCCAGCTTTGAACATGTCAGGTATGCTCTCTGCCTCTGAGGTGCTACACCCAAGCATGGCTTTATTATTATTTGCTAGAAGAGAATCTCTGGTTGCCTTTGGAAACATCATCTGTAACACAGTTGTTGAATTGATGGCAAGAATGGTGTAGTAGTTTGAGTACAATTTACCTATTTTTGTGTCTATTTGTTTGAAACCAAATGATCCAGATCACATGCTCCCACACATCTTTGTATATTTAGGAAAAATCTCTTGGTCGTTCAGTTTCCTATGCTTAACCCTGAGGTTTCGTATTTGGTGTAGACATTTCTCAGATCCAGCACTGAAAAGTTTAGGCGCACAGTTCCCTCCATGAGGCAGGAGTATGCGGTGTGAAATCCATCTTATGAGGAATATTAACTGGGTTTCTATTTACAGCTGTCAGAAGACTCCATAAAGCACAGAAACTTTTACTATAGTAGCTAAGGCAGACAAGTTACATTTTATGAATTTAAGAATGGTAGGAACCAAAATCAATTCCTATGCTAATAGAATCATCCAATTGGAGTGCATTTAGGGAGGTGAGAATTTCTGAAGCATATTACTCCAATGGTCCCTCTTCCCCCTCCTGTCATCAGATATTTCTGCCAAACTACTTAGATTTGTCTCCTTCTATGAATATGCTATTCGTTTCCCCGATTCCTCCTGAATTAAAAAACAACTATTCTATTTAATCAGGATGGTCTTTTTGACAAATTAACAAAAAGCTTTTAAGAAGAGCCAGAGCTTTGAGTGAAAGGAACTGCAGACTTCCTTTGGCCATATTCTAACATCATAGGGAAACATGATTTTGCGGGGCAGACACTGCTTTCTGCAGTGTTGTTTGCCAGTTCCACATAGATTTAAAAAAAAAAATATTATTTTTTTGAGATTATAGTATAATCACATCACTTCTTCCTTCCCTTTTGGTTTCCCCTCCAAACTCTCCCATATACCCTCTGTTGTTCTCTTTCATATTTGAGTGCATGTACGTGCGTGAGTGTGTGCGTGTGTACGTGTGTGTGTGTTTCTAAATACATAAAAACATCCTGCTCAGTCTGTATAATGTTGTGATTTTTAGTATTGTTCAGCACCAGAGTATGAACAATATGGCCTACAGAGGGAGACAAAGACTGTGCCAGTGAGTCAGTTCAGTAGAAAGAGTCTCAAAATTGGGCTACTATTTTTTTTTTTTTTGATGGTCACTTTTCATGGTCTATGTAACTGACAGCAAGATCAAATGAGCCCAGTCATTTCTTTTTTTTTTTTTTGAAAGTTATGCAATTATATTTTTTTAATTAATTTATTCATATTACATCTTGATTGTTAGCCCTTCCCCTGTTTCCTCCCATTCCTCCCTCCCTCCCACTTCCCCCCTTCTCCCCTCCCCTATGTCTGTGATTGAGGGAGACTTCTTCCCCCTATGTATGCTCTAAGATTATTGAGTCTCTTCTTGGTAACTTGCTATCCTTCTTCTGAGTGCCACCAGGCCTCCCCATCCAGGGGACATGGTCAGAAAAGGGGCACCAGAGTTCACGTGAGAATCAGATCTCACTCTCCACTCAACAGTGGAGAATATCGTGTTCGTCGAGCCCAGTCATTTCTAATCACACAGCCATGTAGGCATCATATCACAATTCATGATTTAATAAAAGACGCCAAATTGCTTCTTAGAACCCATCATTTTTCCCTTTGCAAGCAGACATGTGTGAAAGCAAGCCACAGCACAGTCCTTATGTCCCCAGCTGTCTTCTGGCATAAGAGGAAATCCCCTTGGTAGTGAGGCTTCTTTTCCTTGGGTCTGTGAAAGGGACACTGAGAACTTGTTAGATGCTCTTTTTGTCCATGGATAAATAGGGTAGGGTTTTCATTTGCTTGTTTGTTTGTTTTGGGCATGTGTGTGTGTGTGTGTGTGTGTGTGTGTGTGTGTGTGTGTGTGTGTGTGTAATACTACATTTTCCTGCTAGGGTGAAATATAAAAAGGCAGTTAATGTTTCCCGAAACATTCCTTTAATGGGTTGAGTTCCTGAGAGAAGGGGTGATGCTATTCTGGAAGGAAACACCAGTGCATCTCTGTGTATGTAACCACTGAGCAAGGCATAGGAATAGAGTGCTAGAGGTCATGTTGCTAAAGGTTTTGTGATTTGACCATTCTAATGTTTCCGAATTCTTGAACCTTTGTGTCTTGGGTAAATAGAGGTATACATACCTACAGAAGACGAGCTCACATAATCAAAAGGCAGCTGTTCACGCCAGCACTACCTCATTTTGTCAGAATACATACGTGTGATGCGCTAGTCAATATTTAACCACTGGGCCTCCAGTAAAACATAAGGGCCTGGTGTTTAGTCTTTGCTGAGGTTTATGATGTAATTTCTCACTTGCTTCTTTCATGAATGGCTTCAAAGTGACAGTGAGGCCTGACCAATGCACATTTGGAATTAGGATCCACCAAATCTGCTCTTCCAAGCTGGGTAAGGAGTCTCCAGCATACCACCGACCTGCAAGATGGTTTCCTTCGGACGCTTCCAAGCTTAGCTGCTCTGAGCCAGGCACTGGCAAAGCCATTAGAACCTGAATGTCTATTCTAGTCTCTAAAGAATCTTGGTCCATTTATTACTTTTGTGAGTGGTGTTGGGAGGACTGAGAAACTTTTTCTTTTTTGTGGGATAATGAGTAGTATGCTAGAGTCAGAAAATAATACCCACCTATTAATTAATTATTAGGAGCTCTTGCAGTCTTGGGCAAATCTGGAATATATTATTTGCATCAGAGGTGTAGAAACACCACTTCCTGGACAGTGAAGTGAGAAAATGGTGGTTGAGTTTTTGAGCCAATGGATAAGCCATTTAGACCATAAGTATAAGGAGTATGGTGGAATTTTGTAGAGTACACTGTAGAAAGTGAAACTTCGAAGAGATGCAGCTGAGAACCACACTCTATTAAAAATGAAATTTGAGCTGCCAGCCACTATAGGCTGAAAGACCGATAGTTTTCTGAAAGGAATGCTGAACACTATTTTAAAAAAATAGAACAATCACTTTGTAGACTAGGAAAACAAAACCCAAAGGAAACATTGATTGTATGGAACTGAAAGCAATTATGCTTCAGTTTTAGTATGAATAATTTAAACACTATAGAAAGGATTTAAGAAATAGGCTTGGGGGCTGGAGAGATGGCTCTGCAGTTAAGAGTGTGTACTGTCTTTGTAGAGGACATAAATTTAATTCCCAGAACCACATCATGAAGATCACAACTGCCTGTAACTCCAGATCCAGGATCTGTCATCTCTGACTTTCTAGGCAACACCCTCATATAACATAGAGATATACACAAACATATAATAAAAATAATTCAGTTTTCTGTGGTGCTAGCTGTTATCACTGTATTCCTGGGTACTTTTTTTATTATATGTCCTCCAGGTTTCATACTAAACATCTATGACAAGATGAATGAGCATATGTGTGCCGGTTTGACTCATATATGTGAGTATTTGGTCCCTGGTTGGTGAAACTATTTTGGGAAGAGTTAGGAGATGTTGCCTAACTGGAAAAGGAGTATCACTTGGAGTGGGTTTTGGGGTTTCAAAAGCTCATGAGGAGATCTGTCTCTTCTCTCTCCCCACTTCCCCTCTCATTGTCTACCTCCAACTTGTGGATATGATGCAAGCTCTCAGCTATGGCTCTAGTGCCATGCCTGCGTATTTGCTGCCATCCTTTCTACTATGATGGCCATGAACTCACCCAGAGACAGTACCTGACCAACATACACAGCAGCATGAGAGTTTTGGAAAATGTGTGCATTTTCAATCAATAATAAATGAGATTTGATGCAAAACAACTCTGAGATTCTATTTTACACTTATCAGAATGGCAAAGATCAAAAATTCAAGTGACACCACATGCTGGCGAGGATGTGGAGAGAGAGGAACACTCCTTCATTGCTGGTGGGAATGCAAATTAGTAAAGCCACTTTGGAAATCTATCTGGTGCTATATCAGAAAATTGGAAATAGGGCTTCCTCAAGACCCAGCTACTCCACTCCTTGGAATACACCCAGAAGATGCTCCAGCACACAACAAGAACATTTGCTCAACCATGTTCATAGCAGCCTTATTCATAATAGCCAGAACATGGAAACAGCCTAAGTGTCCCTCAGTAGAAGAATGGATAAAGAAACTGTGGTACACTTACACTATAGAATACTACTTAGCTATTAAAAACAAGGAATTCCCGAAATTTGTGGACAAATGGATTGAACTAGAAATGATCATAATGAGTGAATTCACCCAGAAGCTGAAAGAGTCAAATGGCATATACTTACTTATATCTAGACACTAGCACAAGGGGCTTGTCCCATGAAAGTCTTCACTTACTAGGAAAGTGGGTCAGAGGGGAGGATATCCTATTGGGACTTTAGGTGAGAGAAGCATGGGAGAATGAGGAAATAGAAGGATCCAGAGGGTCCTAGAAACCTACAAGAAGAACATTATGATAAGCATATCTGGGCCCAGGGATCCTGCTTAAACTATGACACCAGCCAAGGACAATACAGGCCATAAACTTCAAACCCCTACCCAGATCTAGCCAATGGACAGGACATTCTCCACAGTTGAGTGGAGAGTGGGGTCTGACTTTCACACGAACTCTGGTGCCTCATATTTGACCATGTACCCTGGATGGGGAGGCCTGATGGCACTCAGAGGAAGGATAGCAGGCTAAAAGGAAGAGACTTGATACCCTATGAGCATATACAGGGGGAAGAGGTCCCCCTCAGTTGCAGTCATAGGGGAATGGAGTAAGGGGAAAATGGGAGGGAGGGAGGAATGGGAGGATACAAAGGATGGGATAACAATTGAGATGTAATATGAATAAATTAATAAAATGTATTAAAAATAAATGAGATTTGAAACATAAATACTGCAGTTTATGTGCCATCCAAATGGCACAACTTCATAGTGTGTTCTCATATTAACTTCTGGGAAACTCAGGGAGGGACCTAAAGTCCTATTTAGGGGTCTGTTAGATCCAAACTCACTTTAAATTAATACTAAGAAATTATTTGTCTATTTCATCTTGTTCTCTCACAAAGGTACAATGAGGTGTCTCTGAGACTGCACAGCTAGTGATAGTGCCACTCCTCTGAGTTCTTGTGTCTCAGAAAATTGTGTTTTAGTACAATCAGAAAAAATGAGAATTAAGCAAATAGTGATGACAGCATTCTAGCTGTTTGATTTGGTGCATTTGCTATTGAAAACCAACTGCATGTCTCTCTCTCTCTCTCTCTCTCTCTCTCTCTCTCTCTCTCTCTCTCTCTCTCTCTCTGTATGTGTGTGTGTGTGTGTACATTCCTTATTTATTCTTTTAAGAATTGCACATACTACATTTGGATCATGTTCATTTCTGTCATTCAACTCTTGCTAGATGATTCTCAGCCTCTTTACTCACCCAACTTTATGTCACCTCTCTTTCTTTCTCTTAAAAGTCTACCAAACAATGGAGTCCCATTTATGTTAGTCAAATATTCTCAGGTGTGGGTCATGCCCTGGAGTGTGGTTGAGGTACCAAGTGCTACTCCATCAACAAAAACTTGCTTTCCAAGCAGCAATCAAATATCAAAAGTTCCTTGGCTAATGGTGGGGCATCATACCTGCCTTCCTTCCTCCATGGTGGGATATTGTCTGGCTTCAGCTTGTGCATGTCTTGTGCATGCTGTAACTGTCTCTGTGAGTTCATATTTACATTTGTCCTGTTGCTTCTTGAGGACACTGTATCCTTGTAGTCATTCACCATTTCTAGTGCTCACAATATTTCTATTCCTCTTTTCAGCAAAGATCTGTGAGCCTTGAGGAGAAGCGGGTAATGGAGACATTCTACTTAGGGCTAAGGGTTCCAAAGTCTCCTGTTCTCTGCACATTAACCAGTTGTGGGTCTCTGTGTTAACTGCCATTTACTGCAAGAAGTAGGTCTCTGATGAAGGTTAAGTGGTGCACTGATCTATAGGTATAGCAATATGACATTAAGACATTGATTTTATTGCTGTATTCATTTAGCAGCATAATAGCAGTAGGCTTTCCCCTAAGATCCATGCCTTATCTAACCTTAAGCGTTTGTCCTCATTGGCAGTACGAGGTATGGATTCCATCTCACAGAGTAGGCCTTAAATCCATTACAATTATGGTTGATTATGTCCATAACATTTGTGCTACTGTTGCACCAGTGGGCATATCTTGACAGGCAGGTCATTGTGACAGCTCACAGAGTTCATAGCTGGGTGGCAAGGATGATTATTTTTCTCTTCTAGAAGAATGTACAGTACCTTCTAGAACTACAAATGCTAACTGGTATGGATAAAGCTACCAGCTAGATTTTTCCATGTTCCATGTTATACTCATGTATCTTCAGCAACAGAATTTCATCATCAAGTTATGTGGGATAACCAGTAGCACTGGCAATAGACTAATGGTTGAGGGGTCTATGGGAGAACACAAAATTAGCAGAAAAATCAGTAGCCTTCCTGTATTATATACTAATGGCAAACAGTGAAGAAGAAATCAGGGGGAAAAACCCATTCGCAGCAGCCTAAACAATACTGTGGAGGTGAATGACATGTGAAAAAAACTTCAAGACAATGGAGAAATAGAATAGCTAAAATAATTCTAAATAATAAAAGAACTTCTGGAGGTATCACCATCCTGATTTCAATCTTTACTACAGAGAAATAGTAATAAAAACTGCATGGTATTAGCATTAAAACCATATAGGTTGCTCAACAGAATCAAATAAAAGACCCAGAAATAAACCCACAGACTTGATTTTTGACAAAGAAGTCAAAACAGTACAACAGATAAAAGAATCATCTTCAGCAAATGGTGCTCGATTAAGTGGATGTCTGCATGCAGAAGAATTCAAATAGATCCATATTTACCATCCTGCAAAAACTCAAGTTCAAGTGGTTCAAATACCTCAACATAAAACTGGATACACTAAATCTATTAGAAGAGAAAGTGGGAAGTAGCCTTGAACTCATTGGCACAGGAGATGACTTCCTGAACAGAACACCAACAGCTCAGGTACTAAGATCAACAATTAATGAATGGAACCTCATGAAACTGAAAAGCATCTGTAAGGCAAAAGACACCATCAATAGGACAAAATATCAGCCAACCAAATGGGAAAAGATCTTCACCAACCCTACATTTAACAACAAACCAAATAACCCAACTAAAAAAAACAAGATGTGCTTAATCCTGATTCAACTTGATGTTCTAGGATAGTTTGTCAGGTGGTCCCATTTTCTGAGTAGTAGTGGAGGAGGGCATACAGGTAAGAGGGAGGGAGGTTGAGATTGGGGTGAGGAGGGATATGTAAAATGAATGAATGAATAAAAAATAAATAAATGGGGTATAGAGGAGTTAAACAGAGAATTGTCAACAGAAGAATGTCAAATGGCTGAGAAGCACTTAAAGAGACATTCAACATCCTTAGTCATCAGAGAAATGCAAATAAAAATGACTCTGAGATTCCATCATGTGCCCATTAGAATGGCTATGGCAAAAAACTCAAGTGACAGCATATGCTGGTGAGGATATGAAGCAAGAGGGACACTCCCCCATTGCTGGTGGGAGTGCAAACTTGTACAACCACCTTGGGAATCAATCTGATGGTTTCACAGAAAATTGGGAATAGTGCTACCTCAAGACCCAGCTATACCACTCCTGGGCATATACCCAAAAGATGCTCTACCATACTACAATTACATTTGCTCAGTTAAGTTCCCATCAGCTTAATTCATAATAGCCAGAAACTAGAAACAACCTAGATGTCCCTCAACCAAAGAATGGATAGAGAAACTCTGGTACATTTATAGAATGGAATACTACTCAGCTATTAAAAACAATGACATCGTGCAATTTGCAGGTAAATGAATGGAACTAGAAAATATCAGCCTGAGTGAGGTAGCAAAAACCCTGAAAGACATGCATTATATGTATTCACTTATAAGTGGACATTAGCCATAATGTATAGGATAACCATGCTATAACCCACAGACCCAAGTAAGCCAAAGAGTGCCTAAAGGATGATGCTTAAATCTCACACAGAAAATAAAATAAAATAGGTATCTTAAATAGCTGGAGGGAGGGAACTGGGTGAGAGAGGGAGTGGGAAGGGTAACAAGGGTGGGAATCAGCTGTGGGGAGAGTGGGAGTAAGTGGTGGGGAATGGGAGTGGGAGGACCTGGGGATAGAATGGAAATTGGTGTGGGAGCATCTCTAGGACAGGGGAGGTCCCTGGGTGTCTATGGGGGGTGACCCTCGCTGAGATTCCTAACAGTGGGAACATGTGTCCTGAACTTGCCATCTCTTGCAGCCAGACGGGACTTTCAATGGAGGGAGGGCACCACCACCTCACCTACAAAACCTTTGACCCAAAATTTGTCTTGCCTATGAAAAGTGTAGGGATGAATTGTCACGACCCCTCCAGTGGAGGCTGTGTGACAAATGTGACTGCATAACCCGAGGCAACGGCCCCTGCCCAGGGAGAGCCTCTTGGAATGCATCGGATGTTCCTGCCAGGAGTAACACTGCAGCCTTTCTTTTCTCTCAGTGTTTTTGAATAATGCTGCCTTTGTTTTTTTTTTTCTCTACTTTCATATCAGAACTTTTCAAACATAACTCTGTTGCTATGAAATGCCCTAACTTGGGACTGCAGCCAAGGGCCATTCAGGCCTGGAGTTTATCACCGAGTTCCACTCCACTTGTTAATACAAACACGACTAAGGATTAATCATTAGTTAATAGTTTATATTATGACTTACAAATAAGTGTTTAAGAAAGCTCCAGATAGTGACACTTGGATAAAAGAAGAGCTAAGAATTTTCACGTTCCCGTTTTTCTTCTGTAATATGAATAAATTAACACAATATATTTTTTAAAAAAGAGGAGCTAAGAAACACAGATGTTTGGCATAATGAGAGAACATTGACCTTTGATAATGAGGGTACATGTGTACTGATACCAAGCTAATGACTTAAGAATGATGACTTAAGCACGATTACATTATTACTCCGCATCCTGTATTTTAAATTGTATGAAAAAATGTAACCACAAAACACTCCCTGTTTCAAAAAAATGTATATAAAAATCTAGCTTGCTTGCCTGCAAAATACACTCACATTCAAACACTACCTCTGGGTTCGTCTGTCACTTCATCTATCTTTGTCCACTGACACTTCAAGAACTCTTGTTCCCAAGGACCTATACCTGACTGAGACAGTCTGTGGCAATAAATATGGAGCAGAGATTGAGGGAATGGCAAACCAATGACTAACCCAACTTGAGACTCACCCAATAGCCAACTTCTAACACTTATCAATGATACTCTGCTAGGCTTGCAGACAGGAGCTTAACACAACCATCTTCTAAGAGGATCCATCTAGCAGCTGATGGAAAAAATTCTGAGACCCACAGCCAAACAATAGTCCGAGCTCAGGGAGCTTTGTGGGAGAATGTGAAGAAGGACTGAGAGAGCCAGGTGTGTGTGTGTGTGTGTGTGTGTGTGTGTGTGTGTGTGTGTGTGTGTGTGTCTGTGTGTGTGTGTGTGTGTGTGTCAAGGGTACCACAAGAAGACCTACAGAGTAAACTAACCTAGACCCATGGTGTGTATGTGTGGGGTAACAGAGACTGAACCACCAACCAAAGAGCTTGCATGAGCCAGACCTAGACCACCTACACATGTGTAGCAGATGTGCAGCTTGGTCATCATGTGGGGCTCCTAACAACAGGAGTAGGAGTTATCTTTGATTCTGTTGCTTGCTTTTAGATCTCTTTCCCATAGCTGGGCTGCCTTTTATGGCCTTAATGGGAGAGGATGCCCTTAGTCCTGCTGTGACTTGAGGTGCCATGGTAAGTTGGTACTCCTTAGAGACCTCCCCTTCTCTGAGAAGAAGAAGAGGGGGGTGTAGGGGGAAGAGGGGCATGAGGGAGGGACTGGGAGGAGAGGAGGGAGGGGGCTGGGATCAGGCTGTAAAGTGAATAAGTAAATAAAAATTAGAAAGGAGATAGAAAGAGATATCAAAAGATGGAAAGACCTCTCATACACATTGACTATAGGATTAACATTGTGAAAATGGCCATCTGATCAAAGCAGTCTCAAGATTCAACACAATTTAAAGATTCCAGTATAATTCTCCACAGAAATTGAAAATGTAATCTTAAACTTGATATGGAAACACTGAAAACCAGGATATCTAAGACAATTCTGACTAGTAGATGAACAGCTGGAAGTATCCTCATTTCTGATTTTAAGCTGTAATATTGAGCTATAGTAATAAAATATCATGCTACAGGCATTCAAACAGCCATATTGGCTGATGGACTAGAACTGAAGACTCAGACATAAGTCCATGTATCTATGAACACCTGATCTTGGGTGGGGGGAGTGCCCCCAATACACACTGGGGAACAGATAGCATCTTCAACAAGTGGTCCTGGTTAAACTGGATTGTTGCACGTCAAAGAATGAAGCTAGGTCTATATACAAAACTAAATTCCAAAGAGATCAAGGACTTCAGTGTAGGAACTGACACCCTGAATCTGATGCAAGAGAAGGAGACGAGTAAGCTGAAGCTCATTGACATAGGACAGGTCTTTCTGAAAACTTACTTTCAAAATATCTCCTCACATTTCCTCAAAAGCTTGTTGGGAACTCCCAGGCTAATCTGAGGAAATCGCATTTTCATTTGACATGGTGGTACCTCGGTACTGAGTGGATGGGCCGATCATTGTTGCTCTTGAGTGTTTTTCCTCTTGACTCTGAGATGTTATTGATTTTCAAGACATGGTGATTTTTAAGAAGAAAGAAATGCTGCTGCTTAGTAAACTATGACACATTCCTGGCATTTTGCATTTTGATTAATATTTTTAAAAATATATTTTAGGTTTATTAAGTTATATAAGCTTATATAACATGTCATCTTTTAACAAATATAATAAGGAAGTAATAAAAAATACCACTATGCTGTTCCAAAATCCTTTGTATTTTATACCTACCAAAACACTTTTCATCAGTTAAATTTGGAACACTCTTTGGCTCCCAGTATCTTCTATACCCTCCAAATTGCTGACATGTCTTCTTTAATTTTGAGCAGTGTAAAGCATTCTTTGATTTTTTAAAAAAGATTTTTCACTGCTAACCAGAAATTAAGGAGGGTGTGTTCAAAGTCACAGTGAAATGTTGACAAACCGATGTTTGAAAAAGATAATGGCAGCATAACTGATGTATGGCATAGTCACATCACTATTTCATTGCTTTGATATTTCATTGCACCAATTTGTAGACTTTGGCAGTGCATTGTTTGTTATGTGATAGGAATGCATCTCGCTAATCAAATGCAGTAAACAGATGTTGCTTCATCTATATGCAGGGCAATTTTGAAAAGTTAGATTCCTAAAATTCAGTAATAAAATAATGGATTTTACTTTGATATTTTATACATATTGTGGCTTTGCCATTTGTTCATATTTACTTTTGTCCCCTTGCCTTGCCCTGATGGCCTCTTTTCTTTCTTCAAATAGTCATGCTTTTCATTTCGTGTGTGTGTGTGTGTGTGTGTGTGTGTGTGTGTTGTGCACATTTATGTGTATATAATATGGATTCTGCCTATGAGAGAAAATGTGATGCCTATTTTTCCCTCCATTACCATCTTTTGTGTCATTTATTCCTTCCACTAATTCTCTACTTTCCCCAAATAGTCTCCTTCTACTTTTAAGGTGTGTGTGTGTGTGTGTGTGTGTGTGTGTGTGTGTGTGTGTGTGTGTGTGTGTGCTGCAGAGGAGGAGTCCAGAAGATGCTGAGTGGATCTCAGTCACTGGGCACTTGGAATTTGGTTTTCTTTCATTTGCCTATGACTGTGGCCTGATATTTTGCCTTTTGAAATAAGAAATTATTTTATTACAGCACACAGTTTGACTTCGCATTTTAAAAGACTTTGGTTTTTAAAAGATATTGGCTATTTCAAAGGGACTGAGATTTCAATGTATTTGAATTTGTAAAGACTGTGGGACTTTAAAGATTACTCATGTTTTTAATGAGATATTGGGGTATAAATGAGAAAGGAAGGGCTGTGGCTTAGTAGTGATGTGTTTGTGTGTCAGGTTGACAAGGGGTCAGTTGTACTGGCTGCTTTTTTGTGTCAACTTGACACAAATTAGAGTCATCAGAGAAGATGGAGCCTCAGTTAAGAAAATACCTCCATGAGATTCAGCTGCAAGGCATTTTTTCAATTAGTGATCAAATAGTCTGGACAGGGCCCAGCTCATGGTGGGCGGTGCCATCCCTGGGCTGGTGGTCCTGGGCTCTATAAAAAAGCAGGCTGAGCAAGCCATAGGAAGCAAGCCAGTAAGCAGAACTCCTCCATGGCCTCTGCATCAGCTCCTGGCTCTAGGACACTGCACTGTTTGATTTCTGTCCTGACTTCCTTCAGTGGTGAAAGCAATGTGGAAGTGTAAGCTGAATAAACTCTTTCCTCCTCAATTTGCTTTTTGGACATGGTGTTTTGGTGCAGCAGAAACTTTAAGACAGGGCTTATCCTTGGGGAAAATTAATTAACCCTTTCTTGGCAGTTACTAGTTGCCCATAACTCTTCATTTAGGGGTAGGTCCTTGGTGAGCTTTGCTCCTTCCATGATGGTATACTAAGGGATGTTTTCATTATTTAAGTCTTATTCAGGCAACCATGGAATCTCAACAACTGGGAATTCTAATGGTAGTTGCAAATCTCAAAGAACACAGTTATTTTTGTTAGTGTTTTTCTATAAAGCCTTTTAGCTACCTCATTTCAAGGTCATGTGCTGATAGAGGCTGTAGACATATTTTAGCCTTAGTTCTAATGTTGATTTATTTCTTTTCTTCCTACTGAATTGTGGAGAAGCCTATTAAATTTGTCTAAATTTCTCTGAAATATGTTTTGGTTATTGAAATTATTTCTTTACTATTCTCTTAGTCTGAAGCTTTCCAATATGAGGATGGTTTGATAGATGTAAAACAACTATTTCTCTAAAAATTAATAAAAATAAAACAAACAGTTCTCAGAAATGTAACATCTTTTCATTTTTACAGGTATTAGCACTCTTATATAGCCTGTTACTAGATCACAAGTGCCTACTTTAAAACAGGTTTTTAAAACTTTATTTATTTAATAATTTTACATCCTGCTTGCAGTCCCCTCCTCTGCTCCCAGATCCCCTTCACATATCCTTCCCACTTCCCTCTTCCTCTCCCTGATGGGTACCAATCTGCCCTGTCTCATTAAGTCATTGAAAAGCTAAGCTCCTCCTCTCCCACTGAGGCCAGAGAAGGCAGCCTTGGTAGGGGAAAGAGATCTAAAGGCAGGCATCAGAGTCAGAGAGGGCCCCAGCTCCAGTTATCAGGGGATCCAAATGAAGATCAAGTTGTGCATCTGCTACATATATGCGGGGGGGCCTAGGGACAGTCCATGCATGCTCTTTGGTTGGTGGCTTAGTCTCTGTGAGCCCCAATGGGCCCAGGTTAGTTGACTCTGTATGCCTTCTTGTGGACTTCTTGACCACTCCAGCTTCCTCAATCATTTTCCCAACTCTTCCATAGGACTCCTTGAGCACTGTCTAATGTTTGGTTCTGGGTCTCTGTATCTGTTTCTATCAATTGCTGGGTGAAGCCTCTCAGAGGAGTTATTGTATACTCCTGTCTATAAGCACAGAAGAATTATAGTGACATTAATAGTGTCAGGGATTGGTTCTCTCCCTGGGATGGGTCTCAAGTAGGGCCAGGCTTTGGTTGGCCATTCCCTCTATCTTTGCCCTATCTTTAGCCCTGCACATCTTGTAGGCAGGGACAATTTTGGATGGAAGGTTTTGTGTGTAGGTTGATGCCCTTATCCAGCCACTAGAAATCCTGCCTGGCTACAGGAGTGGCCACTTCAGTCTCCATATGCCCTGATGCTAGGAGTCTCAGCTAGGGAGAACCACATAGACTTCCTGTGTCCTCCTCTATCCCAGGTCTCTGCCAACTCACAGAGATGCCCCCACCTCTGATTTCCACTCTCTCCAGGTGCCTCTTATTATATAGACTCTAATTATACATCATGTTCACCAAAGCCATGCGGTAACAGGAGTCAGTTCGGAGATTCTGATAATGGTGAAATGGCATAAGATAATTAGAATGTGATCTATTTTGAGAGGCTATTGCCTTCTTTTTAAGATGAAAATTTTCTCAATTAAAACATGGCTGTATTGATGATCAAGCTTCTAAAACCATATAATTTTGTTCATTCTGATCTGCTGTGAGCCAATTCTAACTAGACAGATCACACTTAAGCTGTTAGAACCCTAGTGTGGGGGTCTTACTTACTCTTGCTGCCGTCTTTCCTAGGGAAATGAGTTTTAGCTCTCAGTACTTCATCCCCTGCAAAGAAGTTGCACCAACAGGTCCCTGAATGCCCAGGTGAGGGCAAAAGAGCCCTGAGTGTATGAAGAGTGGATTTCAGAGTGGATTGTGTCTAGAGTGGCTGGAGAAGTTCTTCTGAGTTATAAGTGGCTGATGCAAACATAGATGTGTTCAGGGTGAATGCGTGATTTAAAGGCTTGTAGAATGGAAGTGGTAATTAGCAGCCAGACTGTGGTAGTATCAGGATGTTGGCAATGGCCGTCAGAAACAGACAGAAGCCAGAGGTAGCTGTGTTACAGAAACTCTGTATCTTTCTTCCCCTGTTTTCTATATGTCAGCCTTTCTCCTTTATCAACATGCTCAATCTCAAAGGTTTCAGGTTTTCATTAGAAATATCCATTGTACAGAAAAGACATCTTTTCATTCTTTGGTGGAACTAAGATTCAGTAGTCATGTCCCACTTTTCTCCTTGTCTGGGAAGTGACCTGGTAAAGCAGCCTATGCCTGAATAATAGTCAGGCCAAGGGATAGAGTGGGTGGGAGGATAGAGTGACTCTTTATCTGTGAAAGTAGAGACTAATAATTGGCTCTGTAAGGACCGACCGTCAAGGGCAGGATCAATATATTAAATTAAAGATCATACTGTCTGATAGTTGAGTGTATTGGTGAAATAATAGCACCCAGAGGAGGTTGATAGATTAGGAGAACAGAGAAAAAGCAGCCAAAAGATATTATTATGTGTGGGAATTTCACAGGTAAGAGCATCTGCTCCACTGGTGGCACCGTATTGCCACCTGGCAAGCCATTGGTTGTGATAGCCCACTTTTAAAACACTAAGCGATTTGTTATTAAGTTTGTTAAGACTTTATTTGTTGTTTTTCATAAGATTTATTATTGAGTTTATTAAGATTTATTAAGCTTAGGTATAGGCATATATGTGTGTAATCATGTGTATAGCAAAGGGTGCACATGCACTTACCTACACAAAAACTATCTCTGTTTTAAATTTCTATGGTATTAAGACTGAGTGATAATCTGATGAGCCATAAAGGCCAGAGAATAAAGATGGTAGATTTGTCTAGTATCCTAATTTGTTGAAATGAATGAAAGAATCCAGAAAAATTATGTTTTAAGGTGTCCTAGAATACTGATGACTATATTAAATTCACTGTCTATGATCATGGCTGTCTCTAGTTACCCTTCAGCATGTTTATCAATCTTGAGGCTTCCCAGAAAGGTTTGGGTATGGATTCAGAGTGAATACAGAGTAAGAATTATAGGAAACCTTACAAAGATAGTATTTAATTTTGGAGAAGAAACTATTTTGTATTTTTAAAATCATACTCCCAAGCGTGTTCTGAGGACTTTTTAAAAAATAAAACTTTTGTGATAGTTAAGAGAATACACAGAGCACGAATGTGCACCTTTAAAAAATTGCCTGCCTAGCTTTTTATTGACTTTGATGAGCACAGATGTGTAATTATGATAGCTTATATGTAAAATATAGATAAGATCCAACTTTTAATGACAAGAAATCATTAGAACTATAATTATTTCCTCATGCTATATTTATTTGCATTCATAGCATTTAAAGTGAGTATCATTGTACTTTGAAGAACATTCCTAACTTATGTGTTGTGCATCAATTATTTTTTAGGGTAGTTGTTGAAATCTGGTAAATTCACTTGCTCTGAATTTCTTCCAAACACATGAAATGGCATTGTAGTGCTATTAATCACAGCAGGTTTATACATTTTCAAACCAACACATATCACATTCTGACTTAATTTGTTATTATTTTTTCCTTCTTGGTTTCTTGTGCCCAATTCCCTTAATGAGAAACTGGAATCCCAGAGTAAACACTCCTTGGTGCAGCCAGCCAGTCTCTGAAGCTGACAGATTCCAAAATGGCTGCAGTTGACTATCCCATTGGGATGGGCTATCCAGAGTGAAGACTTTTTCCAAAGGTTGGCATGGGGCTCTAGCTATGACAGCACAGGCCATTGGCTCTTTTATTATTCTTGTACAGTAACCTGACTTTGGTCCACTGAGAGGAGATCTTTAGGCTTATTTGAAGACAATCAACCCAAGGTCAAATGGATAATCCTGAACAGACTGAAGGGAAAAGAAGCATAGGAATAGGGATGAGGGGAAGACCATAGTGAGTTCAAAGGTTAGCCTCAAAGATGGAAACTGAATGCACCTGCATGGTAAAGTATATTTAAACCCTCAAATATACAGAGCCCCAGGGAAGTGTAAAAATAAACCAAGCTTATTTAGTTTACTGCTTTTCTACTCCTCGGGTGGCTTATCCAGCTGTTACCCAGTTTGGGCAGGCTGTTTTGTATGCCTGATTTTTAGGAGTTTATCAGAGGGTTCCTGGGAGAGCAGCTGCTGGTAAAAGGACCTTCAATGCCTTCATTATACATGAACTCCAAGCTTCACAGCTCCTGATATTAAACTGCTTTGATTGGAGATTATATGTTGTTTCATTTAAATTTTAAATGCATCACTGTAATGTGCTTTTAGGTAATTTGTAGCATGCCTCTGGGCATAGCACCATTTTTATATTGGTTTCTAAATTACACAGAAGAGTGGGAATGCCCCAGATTAAAAGGAGTAACCGGCCCATGCAAGATCCTCTTTCAGCTAGCTGCCTTCCCTCCTGCAGTCCCAGGCATGGCCAATAAAATATATCAAAGCCGTGGAGTATTCAAAGTAGAATCTCCTTTGCAACAGTCATTGAGTGTTGCTATTAAGTTTTCCCTGAAAGGTTGTTGTTATTAATACCTTTTTATGGATAAAGGAATCATAGAGTGTTTTAAAACATGATGCGTGAATTCTTATGAACCAGCACAGTGCTTGGAAAGTCATGCTATGTACAAGAAAAGGTTGACTCTATCAGGAAAATGGGATTCATTGATTATGTTGCTCTGAGCAAGGTAGTTGCCTTTCTTATGATTCAATTGTCATATTTGGAAATACACAGTGATGAAGGATGAGTTAATATTTTTAGAGTGTGTATAACAATGCTGGTGTAGGCATGGTTGAAGTGACCCTCTACACCATACTCGAGACTATGTAGAGATTTACGCTCTAAGTATAATTATGCTTGTGAGTTCATATTTTTCCCTCAGATTTTATGAGGATAATATGAAGCAGGCATTTATTCCATGTAACAGTTTAGTGGGGCTCAGAGTGTCTTGAAGTCAAACACGCCCACAGCTCAGCATTCCCCAAAGAAGAATGAATGGGCTTGTCTCACCTTAAGATAGACTTAAGGGCCCAGGTCATTACAAAGATCTTCTAAGTTTTAGTATTTTATGTTTTAAAGTTATAAGAAAGGGATTTTAATTATGAAATACTATTGAATGGAGATGAGTAATTGAAGCCAACAAACATCCAAGATCCAGGCTAGAGTTTTTTATCAAGAACTCTCCCTTTTATAATTTTGTGGGAATGAAAAAAATAAATTACGTGATGAGACTGACTTCACACAGCTGATTGATAAGGGGCTATAATCTTGTCTTAGTTCAATTGAATGCAAATGGTCTACACTGCACATAAATATTTTAGAGCATTTTGCCCAAATACTGTTTTCATGGAGTGTAGTGCTTGAGGAACAACAAGCAAAACAAAAGAGCAGACGCGTGAGATTCTTTTTAGTTATTTAGAAAAGCCCTGTTTCTATTGGTCCAGTTTATTTAAAAAGTTATGCTTCATTATGTACACATCAATGGGATATCATTCAGTGCAAGTATACATTAAGTAATGTGTGGACTAGGCTAAGCATATGTAACTTCTGAAACATATTTCTTAGTGGTAAAAAATTCAAAATCTTTTCTTCTATCTTTGTGAACTATACAGGCCAATACTTGCATCTATAGTTCTCCTACTAGCACACCACAACTTCTTGCTCCTATCTGTCATTAAGAACTTTTGATTTAATCAGTAGCCCTTCTGTATATGAATGATAAATGGGCTGGAAAAGAAATTAGCGAAACAATACCCTTCACAATAGCTACAAACGGTACAAAGTATCTTGGTGTAACTCTAACCAAGGAAGTGAAAGACCTGTGTGACAAAAGTTTTTGAAGAAAGAAATTGAAGAAGATATCAGATGGAAAGATATTGCGTGCTCATGGATTGGTAGGACTGACTTAGGAAGAATGGCCATCTTCCCAAAAGTAATCTACAGATTCAATGCAATTCTCATCAAAATACTATTTTTTCTTTTTTTCTTATTATTTAATTAATTGATTCAGATTACAACTCAGTTGTTATCTCATCACTTGTATCCTTCCATTCCTCCCTCCTTCCCACCCTCACCTATTCCCCTCCCCAGGTCTAAGGCTGAAGGGGACCTCTTCCCTCGCTGTATGGTCATAGGCTATCAAGTCTCATTTGGTAGCCTGCTTATTCTTTCTTTGAGTGCCATCAAGCCTCCCCACCAAGGGGAGGTGGTCAAAAATGGGGGCACCAGAGTTCATCAGAGCCAGTCCCTACTCTCCACATAACTGTGGAGAATGTCCTGTCCATTGAGTAGATCAGAATAGGGGTTCGATGTTTACTACTTGTATTGTCCTTGGTTAGTGCAATGGTTTGAGCAGACACCCCTGGGCCCCGATCTGCTCATCACAATGTTCTTCTTGTAGGTTTCTAGGATCCTCTGGGTCCTTCTATTTCCCATTTCCTATATTTCTCTTACCTAGAGTCCCAGTAGGATGTCCTCACATATATCCCCATATCCTGGTAAGTGAAGACTTTCGTGGGACATGCCTATTGGGCTAGTGCCCAATTATAAGTGAGTATATACCATGTGAGTCTTTCTGCTTCTGGGTTAACTCACTCAGTATGATAATTTCTAGTTCCATCCATTTGTCCACAAATTTTTAGATTTCCTTGTTTTTAGTAGCTGAGTAGTATTCCATAGTGTAAATGTACCACAGTTTCTTTATCCACTCTTCAACTAAGGGACGTTTAGGTTGTTTCCAGGCTCTATCCATTATGAATGAGGCTGCTTTAAACATGGTTGAGCATATGTCCTTGTTGTGTGGTAGAGCATTTTCTGGGTATATTCCAAGGAGTGGAATAGCTGGGTCTTGCGGAAGCCCTCTTCCTAGCTTTCTGAGATAGCACCAGATAGCTTTCCAAAGTGGCTGTACAAGTTTGCATTCCCACCAGCAATGAAGGAGTGTTCCTCTTTCTCCACATCCTCGCCAGCATGTGGTATCACTTGAATTTTTGATCTTAGCTATTCTGATGGGTGTAAGATGAAATCTCATGTTTTGATGTGCATTTCTCTGAGGACTAAGGAGATTGAGCATTTCTTTAAGTGTTTCTCAGCCATTTGATATTCCTCTGTTGAGAATTCTCTGTTTAGTTCTGAGCCCCATTTCTCTTTTTAAAAGAAATTTATTAATTTATTCATATTACATTTCAATGGTTATCCCCCCCCTTGTATCCTCCCATTCCTCACTCCCTCCCATTTTCCCCTTACTCCCCTCCCCTATGACTGTGACTGAGGGGGACTTCCTTCCCTTGTATATGCTCATAAGGTATCAAGTCTCTTCTTGGTAGCCTCTGAGCCCCATTTCTCAATTGGGTTATTTGGTTTGGTGGTGTTTAATTTCTTGAGTTCTTTATATATTTTGGATATTAGGCCATTGTCAGATGTAGGGTTGGTGAAGATCTTTTCCCAGTCTGTAGGCTGTTGCTTTGTTCTGTTGACAGTGTCTCCTGCCTTACAGAAGCTTCTCAGCCTCATGAGGTCCCATTTATTAATTGTTGACATTAATGCCTGGGCTGTACGTGTTCTGTTTGGGAAGTTTTGTCCTGTGCCAATGTGTTCCAGGCTCTTCCCCACTTTTTCTTCTAAGTGACTTAGTGTCTCTGGTTTTATGTTGAGGTCTTTAATCCATCTGGACTTGAGTTTTGTGCATATTAACAAATATGAGTCTAATTGCATTTTTCTACAGGTAGACATCCAGTTAAACCAGCACCATTTATTGAAGATGCTATTGCTTTTCCATTGAATAGATTTGGCTTCTTTGTCAAAAGTTAAGTGACCATATGTATGTGGGTTCATTTCTGGGTCTTCAATTCAATTCCATTGATCAACCAGCTTATTGCTGTGCCAGTACCATGCTATTTTAATTACTGTTGCTCTATAGTGCAGCTTGAGATCAAGTATGGATATTCCTCCAGAGGGCCTTTTATTGTATAAGATTGTTTTAGCTATTCTGGGTTTTTTTTTTGTAAATTACCAATTTTTATTAACCTTGAAAGAACAATTCTCAACTTCATATGGAAAAATAAAAAATCCAGGATATTAAAAAAACAATCCGGTACAATAAAAGAACTCCTGGAGGTACCACTATCCCTAATTTCAAGCTGTACTACAGAGCAATAGTTATAAAAACCACAGGATATAGGCATTAGAAACAGGTTGATCGATAGAATTGAAACAAAGATCCAGAAATAAACCCATGCACCTAACAGACACCCGATTTTTCACAAAGAAGTAAAAAAAAATCATACACTGGAGAAAATAAAGCATCTTCAACAAATGGTGCTAGATTAATCAGATGTGGGTCCCTAGTAAGAGGAGTGAGGGTTGTCTCTGAGAAGGACTTTCTTGCTTTCATTTCAGTCACTTCCTCCTCGTGGGGCTCCTTTGCCAGCCCACTATAGTAGAGGAAGCTTTCAGTCCTGATTCAACCTATGGGTAGGTGAGGGGGATCCCCATTTCTGAGGGTTAGGGGAGGGAGGGATATAGGCAAGAGGGAGAGAAGGAGGGTGGGGCCGCGAGCAGAGGAGCATGGAGGGAGCTTTCTAAGATTGGTATGTAAAGTGAATAAATGAATAAATTAATTTTAAAACATAAGAAGTGCAGCGAAGGCATCCATGAATCTCAGTGAACCATTTTCAAGGATGCGCGGAGCCTTGTCTATTTATTGAAGACATCACTTAATAAGCCACGCCCCCTCTTTGGCCTGAGAAGGACTCATCCAGTCCTTCATCCCATAATTCCTCTAGAGAGGGAAGCAGTTCTCTTATTCTTTGGTTATGGAAGAATTTGGTTGCTCATGTGCTCTCACCTGTCTTCCAAAGAAAACATGGCTTTTAAAACTTACAATATTCTAGAAATGTTGCTCCATCCCTCAGAGATCAGTTGTTCTTTCTGAAACAATACTAGCTCTTTCAGACACTCAGTGAAGTGATGGATTCCATGTGCATGAAGCATTTTGTTCTATGAAGATGCTGTTGAGAAAAGTTGCATTTGGAGTTGCCTATTAAACATTCAGTAATGCTTTGCATGGCTATGAACTCTAGTTCTTTGAATACTCATTCTCATATTTCCTTCTGCAAGTCTATTGGATTTCTTATTCAAGCATGTTGCCCTTTAAAACAAGACTTATATGAGTGACTGTTTCCTATGGCACCCACGTTGTAGCAAGATATGCTAAAAGGAACTCCACAGAGGCGTGGTTGCTCACTTATTTATACACTGGGATCATTCAGGGATCTCGCAAAGTGATGCTTACTGCCTATGTACAACTATGTCAGATTCGCTAGTGATGAATTCCTGCTGTTGCTTAGTATTCAGATGACTGCTGTAAAAATATCACTTTAGTCTAAATGGTTAGAAACGTTCATCTTATCCAGTGTCTGTACTGACTATAACTCAGATTCTATTCTAAGTAGTCTATGAGCTAAATACAGACTGAAGATCTGTTTTGTTGTTAACATAGCACAAATTTCCATACGCTTACATTAGAACCCAGGCAAGCCAGGTCTGCACTGGCCCATGACTACAGTGTCAGCAGCCCGAGGTGTCATTCCTGCCACTTCATATAATTAACACACCCAGCTGAAAGCTCCAGGCACTGAGATTATTTTTTAATTTTAAACTTTACTATAAAAAAATACAAGTGCAAATGAAAAACATCATACAATAAAATGAACCTACCCAAGGATTATACAACTCAATGAACTTCTACATAGTTAGAGCAGCCATACGGAACAGAAACTCTGGAGCTTCTCACTAGATGTTTCACTTTTGCTGCTGGATACACACACACACACACACACACACACACACACACTGAAGATAGAAGGAGTTTATTTTGACCAGAAGGATAATAGTCTATCATGTTAAGAAGAAGAGACTTGATACCCTATGAGCATATACAGGGGGAGGTAATCCCCCTCAGGAACAGTCATAGGGGAGGGGAATAAGGAGAAAATGGGAGGGAGGGAGGGATGGGAGGGTACAAGGGATGGGATAACCATTGAGATGTAATATGAATAAATTAAGGAAGCTGGGAGATGACAACTTCAACAGGAAGCTTAAAGCAAGAGAGGGAGCTGTTACTGGAGTGAGGTTGTAGTCCTTAAAGACCATCCCCATTGTCGTACTTGTCCTAGACAAGCTGTACTACTTCCCCACATGGCATGACCAGCGGAGGACTAAGTATACAGATTCTTGAGTTTATGGGTAATATTTCTCCTTTAAGCCACCCAATATACACATACTGAAATATACATATATTCACCTTAACTTCCTAGAGAAGTGATTCTGCTTGACTTTAACAAAATCATTATTATAAAAGTGCCAAATTTATATTAAAACAGACTCTATGGTATTGGATTTCATATTATATGTATCATAAGATACAGAAATTTATATACTTAATGTACTTTATGCATCACCAAAAATAACTAAACTGTGTTACCGTGTCATGGATGTTTTTGCTTTTGGCAGTAGGTAAGTGCATTCAAATATAATTTTCTTCAAGATTTATTTTTGTTAGTTTTAAGTGTGTGTGTGTGTATGTGTGTGTGTAGTATGTGTGTATGTGTGTATGTGAATGCAAGTAGCTTCAGAGGCCAGAGGAGTTGAACACCCTGGAGCTGGCGTTACCAACAGTTGTGAACTGTCTGCCTGTCATGTCTTCTTAGAATCAGCCTTGGGTCTCCTGGAGCAGCAGAAAGGGTACTGAATCACAGAGATTACTATTTAGTGCCTGGCACTGAATTTTTTGATAGACGAGCTACACGAAGGTACTTTTATTTTTGAATTGTTTTTAATTTATTCCCCCTAAATCCTGATTGTTGACCCTTCTTTTGTCTCCTCCCAGTCTCGTTCCCCCTCCTTTACCTCCTTCCCCCTCCCCTAGTCCTCAGAATGGGGGCGCCCTCCTCTCCTATCATTTGACCCCAGCCTATGACATCTCATCCTACTGACTGCGTTCTCTTCCTGTGTGGTGTGGCAAGGCCGCCCTGCCAGGAGGAAGTGATCAATGCGAGTGAGCACTAGAGTGCTGCGTCTTGTCTACATCTGAGCAGGGGGTCTAGGTCCTCACCGAGCATGGTCCTTGCTTGGTGCATCAGTCTCTCCAGGCCCCCCTGGCATCACATGTATTGGTTCCATTTTTCTCCTTGTGGAACTCCTGTCCCCTCCAGTTCCTTCTACCCCTCAACTCTTTCAAAGTACTCCCTGTGCTCCACCCCAAAGTTTGCCTGTGAGTCCTAGCATCTGCTTCAGTTCCGCAAAGGGAGGCGTCTTTCAGAGGACCTCTATGGTAGGCTCCCATCCTGTCCTTCTCTCCAACTGCTTCCAGTGTATCTTCTATTTGCCCCATATTAAGGTATTTCTAATCCAAACTGTATAAAAACAATAGAAAGACAAATTGAGAATGAAGATATTTATTAATATGGAAGCAAAGATTCTCACTTGTCTCTCTGTATGAGAATAGGTTTAGGGCTACTACGTATTCTTTGGGGTGTTTGGCAAACTGACACCTTAGATGGTATCTACCAGGTGTGGTCAGACGTAGCAGAAGCAAAGTGACACATAGTCCTTCCTTGAGAGACTAAGGCGTGTTATTACCTCTAAAGGAGGAACACAGAGGACAGTGGGAAGAATGTACCAGAGTCTGAGAGAGAGCAAAACTGTTACCAGGGAAGCAGTTAAAGAAAGGGGTTTAGATATGGGATGGTGTAGGGAGTCTTCCAGCTTTCTCTCCCCAGAAGAACTCCATCTGTGTGACAAGATGTCGCAACCCAACCTGGCTTGTAGCTAGATCTGCCTCTTCTTGTCTGTTTCTGGCATTGTGTGAGAATGCGTGCTTTACCAGTGTCAGCACCTACATCTGATTAAGTGGTTTAGGAATAAACAAAACTCAAGATGCTTCCTGGATGAAGGAGAGGTCCAGAACGAGGGTTCGTCTGATGTTTTGTCTGGGATGAGAAAGAATGCTTGTTTATGGATGTAACACAGGAGCTTTCTGGTGGGGCTTTGAGTAAATTCGCATTTGCTGTTTTCTGGTGACCTATTTCCCTGTGGAGATATGTGGAAGGGGACACTAAGTGTCTTTGCATGAGATTTATGGGTCTAGTAGACACCACGTACAATGGGAAGAGAAAAAAGGACTAGAGATTTTTCACCCTATTAATTCAACACATGTTACTACACAGCTATAAAAACACGTAGGCATTGTGATCTGTTGGGAGAGAGGCCATAAATCCACAAATAAATAGACACTGACTCAAGGAGAGAGAATGGGGTCAGTGTGAGAAAGATGCCTTTTTAACAGAAGCAGCCGGGGACACCTTTCTGGTGAGATGACCTTGACCATACTTACCAGAAGAAATCAAAATGCCACACGATTCTTCTGATTGAGGAAATCATTGCAGGCAGGCATCTAGAATGTACAAAAGCATGAGGTGGATGAAGCTCCTTGGTAAAGAAGAGGCAAGGAGGTCCGTGCGTGGGCTGGAGGAATGAGGTAGCAAGGAAAGCCTCGAGGTAGGAGAGGGCAGCATCCTGGGCAGACTGGAGGCTATGGTGATGCACTGAAGAGTTTGGATATTTTTACTTCCTTTCCTCCCCTCTTGTTTCCTTCCGGCCCCTCGTCTTTGCTTTCCGTTTCCTTCTCTTCCTTCCTCCATGTATGTCTTTCTTTCTTTTTATCTTTGGTGTTATGTCTTGGATGAGAAAATAAAAACATTTGTTTACGGATATAAAACAGGGTCTTTCTGGTGGGGTATTGAGTAAATTTGTATAGGCTAATTTCTGGTGACAAGGCTTTGCACAGCAGAGAACTCAAGGCTGCCTAGAAGGAGTGGTAACTTGAGATATAAACATGCTTATTAAAAGGGGAGTTGAGAAGAGTTTTATTTGAAAAACTGAAAAAAAGTGAAAAAAGAAAACAAAACTATATATATATGTTTCTACTTGTAGGTTTCTAGGACCCTCTGGATCCTTCTACTTTGCCATTCTCCCATGCTTGTCTCATCTAGAATCCCAATAGGATGTCCTCCCCACTGTCCCAGTTTCCTGGTACTTGAAGGCTTTCACGGGACATGCCCCTTGGGCTAATATGCAGATATAAGTGAGTATATACCATTTGAGTTTTTCTGCTTCTGGGTTAACTCACTCATTGTGATCATTTCTAGCTCAATCCATTTATCCACAAATTTCTGGAATTCCTTGTTTTTAATAGCTGAATAGTATTCCATAGTGTATATGTACCACAGTTTCTTTATCCATTCTTCTATTGATGGACACTTAGGCTGTTTCCATGTTCTGGCTATTATGAATAAGGCTGCTATGAACATGGTTGAGCAAAGTAGAACATTATGATAGGCAGATTTGGGCCTAGGGGTCCCGCTCAAACTAAGGCACCAGCCAAGGACAATACAAGCTGTAAACTTTAAACCCTAGATCTAGCCAATGGTCAGAACATTCTCCACAGTAGAGTGGAGAGTTGGATATGACTTTCTCACATACTCTGGTGCCTCATATTTGACCATGTCCCCTGGAGGGGGAGACCTGGTGCCACTCAGAGGAAGGACAGCAGGTTACCAAGAAGAGACTTGATACCCTATGAGCATATACAGGGGGAGGAAATCCCCCTCAGGAACAGTCATAGGGGAGGGGAATAAGGGGAAAATGGGAGGGAGGGAGGAATGGGAGGATACAAGGGATGGGAATAACCATTGAGATGTAACAAGAACAAATTAATAAAATAATATATATCTTGGGAAAATATATATTTAAATGTAAAATTGTTTTAAATAATAAAAATAATAAAAAGAAAAAACTTGCATACTTTGTTGGGGAGAGAGAGGGAGGGAGAGAGAGAAGAGAGAGAGAGAGAGAGAGAGAGAGAGAGAGAGAGAGAGAGAGAGAGAGAGAGAGTAGTGAGTGTGTACCTGCCAACAACATGAGAAGAGAGACCTAGTCATCTTGCTTCTCTTGCATGAACCTTAACAGAGTAAAACAGAGAGTGGGAAAACTGCTCTGTGGCTAGTTTACCAAAGATAGGGTTTGTTGTAGAAAAACATGAAGAAAAAATTCATTGAACCATTACATGTGAAAGATTTATTAGAGAAAAGGGAAAGATAGGCTTATTTGAAGCTATTCTTCAGAGGGCACAGCCATTGTGATGGAATGGGTGCCCTTGGCAGTTGCAGTCAATTATTTAATTCTAGTTTGGATCAGTCTCCAGTGGCTATGCTCTAGAATTCTCAGATTGACTTTCAAAGGCTGCACATGTGTCTTTGTGCAATCTTTAAGTTGATAACTCTACTGCTTTTTGCTCTGTTTCATGCAGACCCCTGGAGCCCTTACTCAACCCTTCATGCAGTGGCTCCCTAGGGCACTCGATTTAGAAGGATTCTTAGTCTCTTTTCTTTCCATTTCTATGCTTCTGGCTTTATATTTCTCTGTGCTTCAGATTGCCCTACACTGGTCTAAACCGAGATTTATTTATGCAGGACTGAGAATGTGTTCTGGAGTTGCTGTTTTGGTCTTCTTCTTCTTTTCATCCATAATTATTTACAGTTCAAACACTCTCATCTATTTTTTCTGCCTTGCTTAAGTATTGAACCATAGTTCTCCAATGGTGTGCCTGCAAATTGCCGTTTAAAACACCAGATTGTGGGCTGCAGAGGTCTCAGTGAAATGTGCTCTGCCTGGGATGCCCTCCACAGTTTTGCCTACTTGCATCAAATAAATAATTTCTTGCTATTTCTGAATCTTTTTTCATGGTGTGGAAATAATTTGCCTTAAACAGCAGTACTTCAAATGTTCTTTCCCCACCCAATACTTTTGTCTTAAAAATAATCTATCAGATGCCCGATCTGCTCAGATTCCACACTGTCATCAGTTTCCTTCTTTGTGGCTTTATAGTTCATTGTCTCACTCTAGGAGCTATTCTCATATTCAAGGCTGAGTGACTACCTCAGTGTTGTGGTTCCGTGTCCACCTGTGACTAACTCACAACACACTTCTGATTTCATTCTTAAATTTTGTCCTATCAACACACTTTGTGGTCACTCCAGAGGGTTCTCTTTTTGTCCTCTGTTTTTTGTGTTCGTATGTATGTATGTATGTATGTATGTATGTATGTATGTATGTATATGTATCTCTGTCTCTCTGTGTCTCTGTGTCTCCGTGTCTCTGTCTCTCTCTGTCTCTGTGTCTCTGTGTCTCTGTCTCTGTCTGTCTGTCTGTCTGTCTGTCTGTCTGTCTGTCTGTCTCTCTCTCTCTCTCTCTCTCTCTCTCTCTCTCTCTCTCTCTCTCTCTTATTCTTTTGTTTCCTGGTCCAGAGGATTGACCCTATCTTCTGTTACTCATTATATGAGTTCTACTTAAAGGATTTTGAATTGATACTGCCATGCACCCAAGTATTTTTTCTTGCATATGGTGTTCCGTATAGACATCTTTCACTGCTATAATTCTTCCTGTGTCACCTTTTTATTATCTGGTTTTTGGACCATGACAATGATGCCTAAAACTCTCTACTGTCTTTTCCATCAAGCCTTCTGTGTCTGAGCTTCTCACTAGTTTTTGCGCTTTCAGCAGGCAGTCTCTTTAGCTTGCCTTCACACCATTGCCCACTGTGCCAAGCACATGGCAGCTTTACAATGAGTAAACTGTAGGAAGAAATGATGAATATAAAGCTCTAAATAAGAGATATTAAATAAGGTCCTATCAGGAATCTGACCAATATTTTTGGCTTAAAGCAAACAAACTCCTTGACCTGTAGTGAGATGTGCTGAATGATGTGCCTTAGGTTGGGTGATAATGGAGACCTTCAGATCTTTCTTTATGTGCGCTACTGAGTTTTGAACCCAGAGCTTTGCGTATGCTAGAAATGTGCTCTACCACTGAACTACATTCCATTCCTGGCTCTTATGATTCTTTCTCTCCACTGAACTGAAGAAAACAAGGCTCACAAATGTCATGGACGTAGAGGATTCCAGAAGTGTTACCATCCCCCAGATTTCTTATTGATGTAAGAGCCATGTAGAGTCAAAGGTAGAAACCATGTTGAGTCAAATAATTTATTCTTCAGAAATCAACAGACATTGCTCACCAGAGTCAACGTGACTAATCTCAGAAATCAGACAGATGGCTTGAATTTCCCAGATATGATACATAGATGGATGTTTGGAAAACCAAAAGGTTCTTTCTAAAAGATTTCCATTCTAAAAGGCATAAGGAAACCTGTAAAATATTGCTTTTTTCCAACACTTTTCAGTAGTTTGTACCTTTAGTCACTGGGATTAAGTAGCTAACTTTATAGTCAACTTACCTCTTGGGATCTATAGAACCTCATTGTGGTTACGGCACACTTTACTAAAAGCTTTTGGTTCACACATGTAGTAACCTTGGTAATCTGGAGATAATGTGATCTTTTTTAAATATCTGAAGAACAGGAATCTTAGGGAGGGTAGTTTTCTGCCGAGATCACAGAGATTGAAATATGAATGTAGTTTCATACTAGTTACCTTCTCATTGAGTTACCTTCTCATTGGTATTAAGAGGTAGCTCACAAAAACAACCCAAGGGTTTATTTTGACTCAGAGTTGAAGGGTCCAGTCAGTAACAGGAAGAAAGGTGTGATGGAAGGAGCTTGTAGCAGCTACTTACTCTCAATGCATGCATAGTAAGGAAGCAGAGAGTAATGCATGTTTGTTCTTGGCTCACTTTCCCCCTTTAATTCCCTCTGAGACCACAGTCCCAAGAATGCTGTTGACAACATTTATCGTGGCTCTTCCTGGTTTCCTTAATATAGAGAATACCTCATAGACCTGTCTAGAGTTTTGTTCCCATGGTGATTCTAAGTTCCTAAGTTCCTTCACATTGATGTCAATTGCATAGCCTAAAGGCATCTGAGCTGTAACACTTGTGTCTGTGTCCACATCCAAAGCCAGCAAACATGTCTATGACACCGGAGAGCACCTAGCACTAAGAGCAGTGGCTGCTGCAGCTCCCTCTTGCCTACAGCTGCCCCTTAGTCTGAATGATGACGGGGTGAAGTTGTTTACCTGGAGTTAATTTCTGGTTCCCTTTTTAAGTTTGGGGCTTGCGTGAAAGAGAATCATGGTAAACAGGGGAACTCGATTCACAGTACTCAGGGCTCACAGGCAGGAATGGGAAGGATCTGGACACGAGTCCCCTAAGGTCCATGAGCAGTAATGACTTCCTCCAGCGAGGACTCATCCCCTGTAATTCTAGTGACACTATCTGAGGACTTAGCACATCAGCCTCCTGGTGCAGACACTTCTTTTCCAAATCACAATAGAAGTAATTATAAAAGAAAACATTATAAAGTTTTGTTGAAAGCATTGTTTTATTTGTCTTTATTTTGTATCTACTATATTTCAGGTACTGTTCTACTGTCCTTGATGCTAAACACACAGGAACAAATGAGCTATGAGTCTACATTTCAGATAGTCATGGCCTATTAAGGAAAACTAATTAATTTACTCACACCAAATTTATATAATCTATAAATGGTTGAGCTGGGATTTAAAAACAACGTAAAAGAAAGAGGATGTTTCTACATTGCATAGCATATATTGTTGACAAGATTTCACTCAAGATCATGACATAGTTCAGAAACCACAGTGCTAACACTGATGTCCACATGATTAAATCAATTGCTCATCTTGAAAAGAAAGGAAAATTAACGTAGGCTGTTGACTGGTAGTTCTCTTGCTCAAGGCAGCCAGGGCAGCATGCCAGAATCTAACAACTGCTAACTCTCCTCTGCTCCCCCCATTTATTTTCAGTTGGTACTTGAATGCTTAGCCATGTTAATCAAACATCTGGTTTTAGAAAACATGTTATGGTCTCTCTCCTCTTAACAATGAGACAAACCTGGGAAAATTGAATAAAAAAGGATGTGATAAAGAGCCAGCCACTAGATCCATCTGGCCTCCTGCTTCTTTTCTTAGTGGATCCCGCACCCCTGGATGTAGTTGGTGGAAGTGATGCTGGGATGAACAAATCTCTTATCAGCTTTGGGATTGCTTGACTTATGAAAGCAGACTACAGCGTGCCACATGGGGAAACTGGTGCACATTTCTGCATTTTCTCACAGAAATGAACATTGCTTTGCAGTTAGGTTTATCTAAAATACGTCCTCACAAAAACACAGGCTATGCATTTTAACTGTTAGCATTTGTTGAGATTTTGATGACAATGTACAGAACCAATTGTTTAAACAGATTTTAAAAAGCAGCTTTATCAGATAATGTCAGGTTGGTATTGTGCAGGGCCATGTTGATATTTGCTTATTTTCATGTCTGAAAATAAAACATTTGCAGGTAGCACTATAATATATTTGAATATTTCACTCCTATATTGATAGAACCAGTAAAGAAGCTTTCATAAGATAGACGATGTGTGTGTGTGTGTGTGTGTGTGTGTGTGTGTGTGTGACAAGTGACCCTAAAAATATAAAGCTGCTTCAGTGAAAAAAGAGGACATGTTTCTCTAAGACATCATAAATCATAGCCCATGTGATAAATATGTGAAACTGATTCTTGTCTTCTAGTGCATCTGAGAAAACAGCTAATGGAGACATACCAAAAAAGTAATCTGCATCATCATCTTTATTCCAAGAAATACAATAGCAGGGAGCATAATAGTTCCAAGTTAAAGTGTATAAGATGCACTTTGGTAAAGTTGTTTGCTCATTAGGGGATAACTAAAGGCAGTTCATCTTACCATTAGGACATGGCTATAATGTGAGTGTATGAGATTAAAAGGTTATGGAATAATACAATGGATTGGGAATTTGCAGTCCCTGGTTCCCTAACAGGATAACTAAGGTTCAGAGTGGTCACTTGCTAAAAGATTAAGCCACAAAACTTTTATCACTTTTAATTCCAGAAAGAAAGTTTGAAATGGTTAATAGTCAAGATTACACAGTTATACAGAGTACAGCAGGATCATTTGGAGTTTGAATATGCATAAAAGAAGATATAAATGCCTTATGATTTTTTATTATATTTCTTTTTTACATATATATTTATATTATTACACATAACTAAAATAAGCAACACACAACAAGAAGAGCCATGAAAAAAATCAGGAATTATATAAATGTTACATTCATAGAGTTTTGATATTTGTATTTGGCAATCTTCATCTTTCCTATATTGGTGCATCTAAAATTCTGAACGTAAATCAATATCTATCATATCTCATCTCTATCAACTTAAAACACCTATCTAGGCATAAAAACATCTTAACCTCTAAACAGATAAGCTTAATTGTAAAACTAAACTATCTGGTCTTCAACCCCATTAGAGCCTTGAGAAGGAATAAATGTTAATTACTTGAATAAACCAGAAGTGCAGGTTAGCAGCTTCCAAAATGAAAAAAAAAAAAAATAGAAGCAGTTTGTTGTCTGAACAGCCATCGAAAAGTCTCTATAATGTTGGAGCATCATCTTCAACCTTCTGGCCCAGTATGTCTGACAGACATATTTATGAGACAGGGACTATTGAGGACTTGCTTACCCTGTCTTGGCAGAGTTTGGCCATCGACTCTGCCTGCATCCAAGCTTGCCCACTTTTAGGCAGAATTCTGTCTGTGGCCCAAATGAGGACATTTTCCCCAATGGCTGGTTTGCCACATTTGAAGCCATATCTATAAAGAGGTTCTTTGATGCTCATCATCTTCTTAGGTAAGCTGGTGTTGCTAGGAGTCCATAATCTTTTAATCTCTTGTTGCCAAAACATCTTTAAAATAATTTAAAAAACCCATCTTTTAATGCCATATTCTGTAAGTCTCTGAGGCTTTTGAAGACTTTATCTAACTATTTTACCTTATATACCCATAGAATCATATTGATCTGTTAAACCTAGAATGTACATTCTTGTGATAAAAACAGACCAGTAATTGATCAACTAACTTAGCTTGTATTAATTATCCTAAATGGCCTGCAATACCTCTTTCGAGGTTTTGAAAGTAAACCTTGTATTATAATTGAGTTGTATGGGTATAATACCTCATATTAGAGTAGAAATATGGGTGGCACAACTGGTTAATGCACAGTGCTTTGTGTTTTTATAAAGAGAAAGCAAAGATCTTTTAAGTTTGGTGTAATCTCATTTGTCTATTTTTGTTTACTTTATACATTTAAATTTTTACAACATGCCTTGATACAAATGTACACAATAAAATCATAACTACAGTTACACAAATCTATATTTCCATCACTTTCTGCAGAGAAATTTTAATCCACCAACATGGCTGCCCTGACAAGGGATCACATCCAAAGAGAGACCTTCTAGGCTTGTGTGATCTGGTTGGAATGATACACTTTTAATCTCCCTGGCTGGAATACAGACACACTCTTAGTAAACATCTTAATCCCAAACAATCAAGGTAAAATTGGTTTGTAAAGGGAAGCAACCATATTTGAAGGTGATGTCTAAGAGAGGGACAGACAAAGTGACAAATCAGAGAAAGATTTGACAGAATGAGTCAGATATATGATATGCCCATCTCTTAAGAGAACAGACAGGAAAGAAGCTACTTAAAGCAGTTGCAGTAGAGTTGAGACAATAAGACAGTAGAGTAGGTTAGAGAGAGAGAGAGAGAGAGAGAGAGAGAGAGAGAGAGAGAGAGAGAGAGAGAGAAAGAGAGAGAGAGAGAGGAGAAGAGAAGGCAACATAGCAGAGTAGAGTACAGTAAAGACTTCAGTCCAGAAGACAGTACAGTCAGCTCAGTTCAGTTGAGGTCATTCAGTGGGGAGTCAGTTGAGAGGCAGTGCAATGACTGTTCACTTTGTAGCTCAGATCAGTTCAGTCAATTCAGTTGAGTGGAGTTATGTTTGATGTTGGTCAGCTGAGTGCAGTGCAGTGCAGTAGAGTTGAGTTTGTCTGTGAGTTCCTGCAGAGACAGTAGACGCTTAGAGAATAAAAATGAACCAGAAGATTAGAACAAATTAACAGTTTGATGCTAAGCAGAGAAATTCAGTGAGAAGCCAAGAGAAGCCAGATTAAGTCAGTCATCTTGGAGAGGGTTTTAAATCAGAACAGCTGAGTTGAACCAGCCAGGCAGAGGTCAGAATGAAATAGAAAGGGTGAGCTTACTCAGCAGTATACCTCTGAGATGACAATTACATCAGGAAAATTAAAGTTATTTTTACAACTTTGCATTTCTCTTAGCAAATTTCAAATGTAGACTTCAATAAAGTAGATTACAGTAGAAAAAGGAGTATAGCTTAGTACTTTAGATTCAGAGGCTTGTTCTCAGCAACTTTTTTCTTTCTTCTTTTTCAATTAAGAAGTTCATAATACATATAATTGTGTTTTGATCAAATACACCCCTCTATGTCTTCCATATTTCTTCTATCCTTGTACCATGTTCCCTCTAAATTCCATGTGCTCTTTTTACTAAAACCTCCTGAGTACACTTAGTTTGTCTGTTTATCAGTGGCATTGGACCACTGCTTGGAGCAAGGGTAGCCATTTGGGGGTCACACCCCTGAATAAATTGGATTGCCCCTACCTCAGCAGCCTTCAGTTGCTAATAACTTACTACATTAAGAAGCAAAATGATGTTTTGTCCATTCCTTGAGAACTTCAGCTCAAGAATATTCACAGTTGATACAAATGAAAAAGCTATCACAGACTCACATGTAAGGAAATGGAGGAGCAGAGTTGCTTTGGGAGTGGGTCAAGGTGATACATCCATTACGGGAAGAAAAGAGGACATGAACCCAAGGGTTTACTTATGTTTGTATAAATAAAGGTCTTTTGTGCCCGAATAGCTCCTTCATAGGTGCAGAAAACAATGGTTATTCATAGTATATGAATTTCCAGCATTAATCATCTTCTTGCTCATTTTATCCTTACTCTTTTTATAATATATATTTTTCTAAACAAAAACTCCAACTAATACCTTAATAGTCAAGTTTGGTCTATTTCATTAGCTGGATGAAAATCCTAGTAAGGCTCACAGTGTGATTAAATACTCTCCATCTACTTTTTACTTATTTTTAACTATTGAGTATTTAACTACTGGAACATGAGTATTATTGTGCATGCCTGATACCATGGTGAACACTCAGGCACAGCTAATCTTTATGGTTATTTCTGCTGTATGTCTTCACCAACAAAGTCAGGTATGGCAAGCGAATGTGGTTAGGCTACATGGGTACTTAATGTAATAGATTAATTGATGAATAAAACTGAATTAAAAACTATTTACTTTGCTGAGCATCTTTGTTTTTCCTCTTTTATTTTTCCTCTTAGCACAACAGGCCTTTTACCCTCAGCAGTTTCTATGGGAACGCCCTAGGTAATAGTGGCCATATTAGCTGCCTCATGGTCCCATCATTAGGATTAACTTTCCCCTGACTCATTAGCTCCTCTGCACAATGATTCTTGTTATGTGAGATGACTCCATCCTTGTCTTATTTTCTGTGCTTAGAGTGTTCCAGTCCTCACTCAGATACATAATCCAGTGGCAATGCAGAAAACCAGTAAAATTTTTTTCCTGCTTGCTAACTTCATTAGGCATGTTTGAAAACAAATGGACGCTACTCATAAAGACGCTGTGGATCATCATGCAAGAGAGCAAAGTGGTTTTCATGACTTGTATGCTCCTCATTTATTTTCAGTTTTTAAAACCATGTTCCATGATTATCTTTATCTATGCCAACCCAGGAACCTCACAGGCTTGATGGTGGATGTTTCACAGCTTTTTCTTTTTTCAAGAAAGTACGGGGCTATTTTTATTGATTTGGTTGAATCACACACAAGTTTTTCCTTACACTGTGCCGGGAACTTCAATTTTTCTGATGATAGTTCTGAAACACATGACCTCTTTTTTTGTATGTATATATAAAAACACAGCTAATAAGTTTAATAATGTTCAGTTAGAATTTTGAAGGTGAAATTAGAAAGGTTTTGATGTGGCAAATACCACTAGCCTTTGCAAAGGCAGTTTATTATTATTTTTCTCCAGATAATATAACTGGAGACATGCTTTCAGCATCCCTTGTAGTTGATGACTGAGCTCAACCTGTTTGACTGTAGGTAGAGGTGTTATACACTACTTCCTGATTCATTCACTCCTGACTGTGGGTACAGGTGTCATACACTAAAGCTTAACAACCTTATTGGGATACAAATGACATAAAATCTGTGTTTACTATATATCTCTTAACATGTTGTAGGTAAGTAGACATAATCATGGTAACAGGCTTCTCTAATACTTCCCATTTTTGACTCTTCTAACATTTATAGTTAAAAAATATATAAGACAAAGAATTCCCATTATTTGTTCAAATTTTACAATGTATGATACTGTATTCTTAACTGTGGAAACTGTGATGACGAGCCCTCTAGAATGCATTCATTTGGGGCCTCTAAACCTCATGGAACAATAGCTACCCAGTTTTTATATGCTTTATGGATCTCTCATGTACATAGAATTATACAGTGTTTGTCCTTTTAGTGGCTAGCTTATTTTAAACAGGCGAAAGACTAGAACAGACTCTCCTCCTAGTGAATCTTAGTGAAGGTGACTTAGAAGAATGCTGAAGAAGGGCCCTAGAATGTGGAAGTGGAAAAGTCTGTAACAGGATGCAAAAGGGCCCTAAATACTTTTGCATGGCTGTGACAAGGCTGCTGTCAAAGCAGGGAGACTCAAAGTCAAGCATCAAAGAAAGCATTTGGTATGACTTTCACACGTACTCTGGTGCCTCATATTTGACCATGTCCCCTGGAGGGGGAGATCTGGTGGCACTCAGAGGAAGGACAGTAGGTTACCAAGAAGAGACTTGATACCCTATGAGCTTATGCAGGGTGCAGTAATCCCCCTCAGTCACAGTCATAGGGGAGGGGAATAAGGGGCAAATGGGAGGGAGGGAGGAATGGGAGGGTACAAGGGATGGGATAACCATTGAGATGTAACAAGAATTAAAAAAAAAAAAGAAAGAAAAGAAAAAAAGAAAGCATTTGGTGATTTCAGTGCAGAGTGAGAAAGAGGGGAAAGGGCCCTGAGGCTCTATGGGAGGTCGTGTAAGAGTGATAAAATACACAATTTTCTGGATTTGATAAATGAGAGCACAGTGTACTGTTATATTTGGCAGTTGTTTTAATGAGGTCATTTGCAGTTCTGTGTCCTCATAGAGACATGGAGGGTAGGAGTGTTTGCATTCTTGATCTGTAACCACCTTTGTTGTTCACAGCAGAGAAGTTTTTCTGTGCCTGTTGGTATTTCTTCTACCAAAATTTGTGGCTCCTTGTTGCTGTTCTTCCCTCATGGCATATGATGCTCATCTTCAAAGCTTATTATTGAATTGTTTGAAAGAGATTTAACCAGACAGACAAGTAAGTGAGAAAGCAACTCATACTGTTGTGGTAAACATTATGGATAATTGTTAGATGAAATTGAATCTATTGGTGGGTGGTCCCACTCTTGGCTCATTGTGTGTTCTTTAGTGGAAATTATGACATGAGACCTACCAGGTAGATGAAGCTCAAAGTGAGGATGGGACAGACAGAGAATGGGTCTCCCACTGCTCAGAATCTCAGGGACCTTTAGTTAGCCTTTGGGCTTAGAGTTAATTTGCTTTGTACACTAGCCATTTGTCAGCCAGCTAAACTGATTAGTCAGCTGATCCAAGCAAGGAATGAAATACAGTAACTATTTGACATAGATATTGAATATTAGTATTTTCCACCATATAAGTCACTAAGCACACTTAGATTATATGTTTTATAATAACTTCTTAGGTTTTTTATTTTTCCTTCTCTTTTTTTTGACTTTACTTTTTTTTTAAAATTAGAGTAGTGCTAATTTCTTAGAAGGAATTTGGAAGTACTCTTTTTATTTCAACTTAAAACTTTCTTCTTATTTTAATTTTATTAATTTTTTATTTAAAAAATTTTAAGCAACGTATTATTCACCCATTCTGAACTCCCCCCAGGTTCTTCCCACATTAAGAAATACTGGTTGCAGCTACTCTTTGAAAGTCTGATGAAATTACGCTTTGATACCACCTGGGCCTGCGCTCATGGAATACTTCCTTTCATCTCTACCAATACTTCATCTAAAATTTCAAATAATTCTTATTTCAATATGATTACTGTTATATTTTCCCTTTTAATTTTCCATTATTTTTCATGAGTTTATGTCTCTCTCTCTCTCTCTCTCTCTCTCTCTCTCTCTCTGTGTGTGTGTGTGTGTGTGTGTGTGTGTGTGTGCGCGTGTTGCATGTTGTGTGGAAAATGATAAAGATAGGATAATGAGGAAGCTAGTCAGACTGTATCTACAGTCAGGAAACAGAAAGAGATGAATTTTGGTTTTTCTCCATTTTATTCAATCCTTTATCTAGTCCATGAATGACCCTAGCCAATAAAATAGTGCCAGATTTCAGAAGGATCCAGAGGGTCCTAGAAACCTACAAGAAGAACACTATGATGGGCATATCTGGGTCCAGGGGCCCTGCTCAAACTATGGCACCAGCCAAGGACAATACATGCAGTAAACTTTGAACCCCTACCCAGATCTCGTAATGGACAGGACATTCTCCACAGTTGAGTGGAAAGTGGGGACTGACTTTCACACGAACTCTGGTGCCCCATATTTGACCATGTCTCCTGGATGGGGAGGCCTGGTGGCACTCAGAGGAAGCATATTAGGCTATCAAGAAGAGACTTGATACCCTATGAGCATATACAGGGGGAGGAAGACCCCCTCAGTCACAGTCATAGGGGAGGGGAGTAAGGGAAAAATGGGAGGGAGGGAAGAATGAGAGGATACAAGGAATGGGCTAACAATTGAGATATAATATGAATAAATTAATAAAATATTAAAAAACAATTTAGTTTTAATCTGAACAAATTAATAAAATTAAAAGAAAAAAAAAGAAAAAAATAGTGCCAGGTTTCATGGTAGGCATTTCCTCCTCTGTTAAACCTTTGTGGAAACACTTATAGACACCATTGGGCATGAGTTTCTGTGGTCATAACAGATCTCATCAAGCTGATAATAAATATCAACTTTCATGTACAATTATATTTGTAAAAATATGCTTACATGCACAAATGTATATACATGCATATAAATATGTACTAACTTTCACTTAGTGTTTAAGATGTTGCAAAGAGATGGATTAATTATCTTTCTAAAATCTTAATATGTATGTGCTGGGCTTTATAACTTAACCAGATTTACTTTCTGTGCTTTTATTTGTATAATTAAAAACAATAATTATTAGAAGGTAAACTAAATCATATGAAACTACTTGGAGGAGTCCAGGCGCATTGTAAACACATAATAACTTATTTATTGAATTATCACTCAGTTAAATAATTAAAAACATTGTTTTGGAAAGATGTGGAGGCAAATCCAGGACACCTCTTTTGCTTGAGTCTCCCTGATAGATACGGGCAATACATATTTACTCCAGATAAGGCACCAGTCACAGACCAAAATGCCAACTCTAGGAGTGTCCAACTTGGTCAACCTCTGAGTGTATTGGGATCGCTTACACGAGTGTGGATGAGGCTTACTTATAGGAAAATCAGCGCCAAAGCAGCTGCATCAACGAGAAGCTCATCGCAGCATGGGTGACAACCCACAAAAGCTGTAACACGGGAACTTCCGGAATGATCTGTAGAGAGCTGGAGAGATCTTATTGGAGAGTCTTATCTCCCCAGAATTTCTGACTACACATATCATCTTAGGAATTTGGGGGAAGAGTTTGTGAATCTTGTAAATTTCAGAAGCTTCTGGAGGCCTGGGAGTTTACTTCCTAACCTTGCCTGATTTGTATACATGATGAGTTATAAGGAGCAACCCTGCTTCCCCCAAGCCAGGCTAGAATGTCCTGATCCAGAAGAAACTGATACACAGAAAATGCAAAGTCACTCCTACCTCCTGCCCCCTTGTCTTGCTCCTCTTGCTGAGGAAACAGCACATTCCAGCCATGGCTATATTTCTTTTCATCTCTTATGTTCAGCAATCTTCACCTTCACCCTGTCTAACATGGCTCTCAAATAGCTACAGAGAATCTCTTTTCTCAGATAGAATGATCAGGATCATAGCTCATGCTATACTGAAATAGTAAGATTAAGACATCACAACAGATTTATACACATCTTTGGATAGATAATGTGAATCCCTGCAGATTACGAATTTAGTGACAGGGCCAGAGATATGTGTCTTGGTGTTAGCAGCACATATTACTTTTAATAGAAGACTGGGGTTCAGTTTCTAACATCCTCTAGGTAGCTCACAACCATCTGTGGCTCCAGTTCCAGGGAACACAATGCTCTCTCACTGCCAGCCATGCTCTTGGTGCATATATATACATACAGGCAAAACATTCATACATGTAAAAAATTCACCGAGAAGTAGAAAACTTCAAGGTTGAGAGACTCAATGGACTACAAAGTGTACTTGCTCCAATACCTTCATTTAAAAGGTAAGTAAAAACTCTTAGGATGCTTTGAGGAATCTGTGTTTTGCCTAATATTAACATGTATGAAACACAGCATATCCCCAAACTGAATTCCCCAGGTAGTCTTACTCAGGAGATAAAAAAAATGAGGAGGTAATTTGAATGACTGTTGCTGGTTGGCACAAAATCTGCATGGAAATCAGGAAAGCATGTTATGCTGTTGAAGAAAAAGATGAAATCTAATCTTTTTAAAATTAATTTATTTATTCACTTCACATCCCAGTCACGTCCCTCTCCCTCCTCTACCCCCAGCCTCCTCCCTCCCAGCTCCTCTATTCTGCAGAAAGGGGGAGCTCCCCCACCCCTAGCAGCTCATCAAACCACCTGCCAGAGAGATGTGTTCAAAAAGCAGAAAGCAGAATCTATACCAGAGGCAACCCCCACCCCCACTCCCCTTACTACTCAACCTACATCAAGCCTGAGAAGCCCATTGGCTATATCTATGTAGAGGATCTAGGTCCAGTCTACACGTGATCCTTGGTTGGTGCTTCAGACTCCACAGGCCTCCTGTTGGTTTCCTTGTGGAGCTCTTGTTATCTCTAGGTCCTTTTATCCTTATGCCCACTTTCCCACTAGACTTCCTATGTGTTCCCCAATGTTTGCCTGTGAATCTCAGCATCTGTTTCAGAGTGTTGCTGGGTGGAGCCTTTCAGAAGACAACTCTGATAGGTCCCTGTTTTCAAACATAGCGGAGTATTGTTATTAGTGTCGAAGGTTGGCTCTCTTCCATGGGGTGGGTCTTGGGTTGGGACAGGTATTGGTTGGACTTTGCCTCAATTTCTGCTCTATCTGTTCTATATTTATTCTTGTATATATTGTAGGAGGGATAATTTTAAATGAACATTGTTTCTTTGTGTGTTAGAATCCTGAGATGTTTCTGATGTTTGAACACATATCAGAAGTGAGAAACCTTTGTGTCTCTTGCCTGTGTTGGTGAGGTTGCTGTCGTTCATTAGACATATGTATTGGATCTGGTGACCATGGGGACTATTCATGAATGAAATATATTAGCATTTCATGTCATTTTGTTTTAAAATGTACATTTCTCATTTATATTTAAAGAATAAGAAACGAATACTGTACATTTTTGTTCCCATAAATATATACAGTCTTAAGTAATATACAAATCTCTTTAATGTATTTTGGGCTGGCATTTGTGGTCTTCTAGAGTTTCTAGAACATCTGTCCAGGACCTTCTGCTTTGAGAGTCTCCATTGAAAAGTTATGTCTTAGTCTTCTAAAAGGTATGCCTTTATATGCTATTTGGCACATTTCCTTGCAGATTTTAATATTATTCCTCTGTTCTGTACATTCAGTGTTTTGATTATTATGTGTCATAGAGAATTTCTTTTCTGTTCTAGCGTATTTGGTGTTTTTTAAGCTTCTTGTACCTTATTGCACCTCTTTTTTTTTAATTAGGGATTTTTTCTATAATTTTACATAAAATATTTTCAGTATCTTTGACATGGGTTTCTTCTCCTTCTTCTATTTCTATTATTTTGTATACTTTTCATAGTGTTTTGGATTTCCTGGATATTATTTTGCTTGGATTTTCATAGGTAAAACATTTTATTTGACTGAAGTATACAATTCTTCCATCTTGTCTTCAGTGCCTGAGATTCTTTTCTTCTATTGCTTGCATTCTATTCATAGGGAGTGAGGGTTTCCTTTGATGTTCCTGTTCAAGTTCCTAAGATTTAATTTTTAGTTTTCTCTCATTTTGGTTTTTCTTTTCCTTTCTTTCTTTCTTTCTTTCTTTCTTTCTTTCTTCTTCTTCTTCTTCTTCTTCTTCTTCTTCTTCTTCTTCTTCTTCTTCTTCTTCTTCTTCTTCTCTCTCTCTCTCTCTCTCTCTCTCTCTCTCTCTCTCTCTCTCTCTCTCTCTTTTAGAAACAGAACAGACAGGAGACTTTTATACAAATATTTGTTGCTTCCAAAATATATGCAAAAGAAAGCTTAAAAAAAAAAGACACAGAAGGCCTCGTTCTTGCTAACTCTTGTCTACATTTTTATTTTTTTAAAAGAAGAATAAAAGAACATTTTGGTTTTTCTTTAGTGATTTCTTTTCTCCTTTCACCTCTTGAGCTCTTTTGTTTTTTTTTCCATTTCTTTCACTATTTGTGTTTTCATAGATTTCATTAATGAATTCACTGATATCATTAAGATCCTTGAAACTATACATAATAGCTATTTTGAAGTCTTTGTCTTGTGTATCAGCCTATGCTGTCTTTTTGGGGGCTCTAGTGTAGTTGCTGGGCTTTGGTGAATACATAATGTCTTGACTGTTACTGTGTTTTTATGCTGGTCTCTTTACATCTGGGTTTGGGATGATTGTAATTCTAGGGGTTGATATCTAATCTTGTCTTTGATGGGTGGATGTTCTGTTCTTTGGTTTCTCCTGACCTCTCTGAATCTTAGGTGAGTTCAGTGGCTCCGAATTGCCTGGTATGGAATACTTCTGAGTATCTGCCAGGCATGGCCACTTAGGATACCAGGTAGAATGTGTTTCTAGGTATTGGGCAATGACATGAAAGAGTTGTATGGGCTGGAAGTTCTAGGAAGACTGTTGTGGTACACAAGGGAAATCTGAGTCTGCTCTGAAGATCTGCAGAGTCTCTAAATAATGGAAGAAGAAAGAGAAGACAAACCCCTGCAGGTTGTTTGCTTTAGGCTGGGCATGAGATTGGGATATTGGAATAAGAAATGGAGATTACAAAGGAGAGTGAAGATCATCCACTAGATTTTCAGGCTGAACTGGCCAGAGGATTTCCAGGCATAGAGTGTCTTTGGGTATTGGTGGCTGAGACAAAGGAATGGGTTGAGTGAGGAAGGCTGTAGGAGATCTTTGGTCCTCTGGGAATGGAGTGGAGAGTAAAGAGATGCCCCAGCAGATGGTCTGCTACAGGGATAAAACTGGGGAGTTGAAATTGGAAGGTAGACATTTTCAGATTTTTAACTATTACCATGATGATGCCTATTGCAATATATTAAGAATAAACTTTACAATATGTACCCTTTGAAAATTCGATTCTTTGACTCTGCAGTATGCACATCTTTTAAGGATAACTCACTTTTTCATCTCTGAATAATATTCTATTGTGTAGGCATACCGTGATTACATAACCATTCACTCACTCACTGAAAGGCGTCATGGTTGCTTCCAAGCTCTGGAAGCAACTAAAAATTGTGTGACCTAAAATTTCAATTCCTCTGGCTTCATCCCAAGGAGCTCACTGTTCTTTGTGGTTCTTTCATTATCTCCCTAAGAGAGTTCCAATGTCATGGTTCTTATTTATCAACACCTATTTTGTAGATGATCTTATTCAGACTCAGAACTCCATGTAACTTTTATATGCTGATGAAACTTTCAAAGCTGGCCTCCAGTTAAATCACTTCTTTGGGTTTCAAACTTGCCTATGCATCTGTCTATCCAATTTCTTCATCTAAGTAGTGAACAGGAATCCAAAACTTACCTGTCAGAAAAATCTCTACTTTCTCCAGTTATTTTTGTTTGTTTGTCTTTTCTTTTATGTTTTGTCAAATAACAGCTCTATAAGTCCAGCTTATGCTAAAAGGTTTGAAAACCTTTCCCATGTTCTGCATGGCCCCTAAACAATGTTATATCTGCTGGCTCACAATATTTGTGTAAAATGAACACTCTTCATCATGGCTGTGGCTGTCCCTTCATTCAGGCATACATAATTACTGACTAGGATGCAGTAATACCATTATCCAACTTTGCTTTTTATACATTTTCCTGGACGCAACATATTTTCAACATTGCAGTCAGAACAACCTTTTATTTTTTTTCTTAAGATGCCTTTAGGCTTGAATTTCATTTCATATATTTGAGGAAAATAACATACTTATTGGCATTTGGTGTTATAAGAGTGCACTGGAAGAGATGATTATAATTGCTGCTTATTTATAATATATATTTATATATTATAAAACATATGATTCAACATTTTCACTTATTTGATTTTTAGTGATTTGTATCTTTAAATAAATCCCAAATGGCTATCAAGCTAGGCTTATCATGTCTAAACAATTTGTCTCATTTTCATAAAACAACTAATTAATAAACATTTTATCTCAACTACATAAATATAAATTTGTACAATCAAGATTTTAAGAAACTAAAAATAAGGAAACTTTCCTCTTATTACAAGAAGTTGCTTGTGTTGTAGGATGTGAGGACAGAGAAGATGACCAGAATTCTTTGGCTCTGATCTGGCTTTAGTGAGATTATCTTCTCAATTAAGCCTGGACCTTTGGGATTTGTCTTCATTTTTGTATGAATCCTTTAAGTAAGAATGAGACTACTGATAATTCACTATTCTTTTTATTAATTGAAAATATATTTTTCATACAATATAGTCATGGTTTTTCTTCCCTCATCTCCTTCCAGATCCTCTTCACTTCCCTTCCTACCCAACCTCCATGCCTTCTTCTCCTCTTTCTTTAGAAAGCAAACAGACAAACCAACCAACCACAATAGAACAAAACAAACAAACAAACAGAGGAAAAAGAAAACAAGGAAAAAACATGAGAAGCACACACACACACACACACACACACACACACACACACAGAGAGAGAGAGAGAGAGAGAGAGAGAGAGAGAGAGAGAGAGAGAGAGGGAGAGAGTGCCCTCTCCACCTCCAATAGAAGCTGATAAATAACAGGTTAGTGACATAACATTATGAAATTGCAATTGCTGAAGTTACTGCTCATTAAATTAGTTAGCTAATTGTCACTAAGTTTACATAGCAAGATATTTTAAAATAAAACCTTCTTGGTGATGACTACAGTAATTTCAGTGAACAAATGAAGACAGATATAGTTTGATTTTTCTGTGGATCTAACAGAGAAAATAGACACAGGTTGCCACTTTTCTATTTACTCAATAGTTCCAAATGTGTGTCCCTTCCTAATAACAGTATATGCGCTATGGCTGGTAAAAAAAAATTGCACTATAGAAAATAACACTCCGTTTTTTTCCTACATCGCATTACATGGCCTCCCTCCTTTTCAACCCAGCATCATGTGTCCTCCCTTCTTTCACGTTCTAGCTTCATGGGGCCACTTTTCCTATTGCTTCTGCCTTTTCTGTATACTTTAGATGCTTCCCTCTTCAGGCCTCACATTTGATGTTCCCCTTTTTTGGAAAAGCGTTGTCCCCACATATGTCTACAGCATGTCTCTATTTTTTTTTTCAGGACAATGTTCAATAGATCAATAAGCCTTTCCTTAATTCTGTTTTAATTTTTGATCTGTCTTCAGGTTCCGCTTCTTGTTTTTCCCCTCTCAACATCTATATTGTCTTCCATGTCACTCACTCGTATTTCTTATGTGCAGTTTCTCTCTGGTGTACAATGAAAGGTGAGCCATAGGAAGGGAGAGAGTTTGTATATATCATTTTGTTAAGAGTGCCCTCCATGTCTAGAATAGTGCCTGACTCATAATGCAAATGAAAATCAGCATGGTAGGACTGCATGCGGTACAAAATCAAGTTGGGGACTGTGAGGGACAGGGGAGATGAAATTCTATTACCCTATATTATTCAGATCTATAGTTTACATTTTATATAAATCAAAACAACTTGTTATGTTACTTGTATGTATGTCTTCTGGGCTTACCATTTGGTATTGAATAACCAATTGGTATGTTCTTCCTTAGAGAACACTATTTCCCCTGCTCTTGGGATTCCTTAATTCCCTGTAGTTCTTTGTCTAGGGTTGAAGCCCATGTTAGCATCTCTATTGCTGTCACCTTTGTTCAGCTCCTGTTCAGGCAGCTATGCTGAAGGGACTTTATGAATGCAGCTCCTGACATTTCTAGAGGACACAGCTCACAGGAAACTCCCCGTTTCTCTGCCTCTTACAGTCTTTTTTGGGCCCCTTTTCTGCAGCGATCCCCGAGCCTGTGGTGCAGGATTGTATTGTACCATTTGAGACCGGGCTCCACATCTCTGCATTTTTTTTCCATTTTAAAATCTCACTTAGAAAATGAAATAACTATATTATAATCTCAAAAAATAAAATAAAAACACAGATAAAAACCAATGACTGAAATGAAAAGCCAGCTGCATTCATTCACCTAGACACCCACTTGTCTCCCTAAGATGAAGGCTAAAATCATTGCAATACTTTGTCAAGTATCGAAAGGATTTATCAACTATCTAGAACTTGGGTTCAAACCTTATTTTTCCCATCTAACGCTTAGCTTTGCATGATATTTTGCAGTAAAGAAATAATCCTAACTATATTTGCATACCCTATTCCTCTTGTTTGTTGTCACAATAAACAGCTTTTTAAAAGGTCTAATCTCAGTTTATACCGGAGGTCTGTGCTTTCAGGCTGCAGCTGAGTAGCTCATAAGTGTTCCAATGTGGTGGCTCCATTAAACTCATCATGCTCCAAACACAGAAAGTCACTGTAGACAGAGAAATTGGGGACTTATTAAAACCTGAAGCTTGAAAACTGCATCTCATTCTACTCCTTTAGTTAAAAAAAAATACCACATGTAGCTAGTTGAAAGGCTGCTTTTTGAGGAAGGAGGTCTCTTCCCTAATCACTTCCAGGACTTGGTTGGATGTGGCTGCTGTTCTGGGATTCTGGTGAGTGAGTAAGTTCCCTGAGCCTGGGGGGCCAAGTAGAGTTGGGCACTGAAGGAGGACAGCTATTCATTCAGACCTGTCAGCACATCTTTCTCTATGAATTACTCTCCCTAACATATCAGGCTTTTTCCTTTTCCTTTGGTATAATAAAGGGCTTTTTGTAAGAATGGTGTCCATTGAGAGCAGGTCGCCACAAACATAGATCTCCTTGTTCATAGCGTTTCAGCCAAAGTACACTTCTCAGAAAATAGGATTGGGAAAAAGTGGAAAGGCTGAATCACACAATGTTTGTTATGTGGGATTTTTGAATATGTTATTATTAACTCAGCCAAACAAAATCCCCTTTTCAGTGCTGGCACTGAGCATAGGGGGCATCCCTGTCTTGGGGACCAGAAGATTAGCTTAGCATAGGAATTAAATGAGGTTACATCTCATCTGAGTGTAGGGGAAAAGCAGAGCCTTGTGTGAAATGTGTCCTTCTCACACTGAAGGGATCTCCAGAGCCCGAGAAAGAGCAGAAGGTGTACACTAGGTGCCATGAGCCAACCAGCTTTGCGTCTTGACCTTGGCTGCCATGATGAGTGTGAGAGCCTTACTGATTCCATCATTCATCCATGCCTGACTTGAAGACAATGCCTACATAGCAGCAAGTAACCAAGTGAGGCAAGGGCAGAAACTTCAAGGAAATCACAAACTGTTATTGCTCTTAGTGGTTTTAAGGCATGTCACAGAACTTTACCTACTAGTTTTTCACAAAGCAAGGATATATAAATGTTTATGTTTATATATGCCAACATAAATATATTTAAACATATGTAAAATATATTTTAAAGGACATAAGGATGATGCTGTTTGTACTTAAAATTTCATAGCAGTAGGAATCTTTTATCACTCACCAGTTCTTTCTTCAGTAAAATCACAGAACAAACAGCTCTTCTGATGAGTTCATTCTTGAGGAATGTTCACTTTTTACGTGTTCTTAGGAAACATTGTGCTATAGTGAGTTAAAAGTGAATTTATACAAAAAAACCCAGAATAGCTAAAACAATCTTGTACAATAGAAGGTGCTCCAGAGGAGTCTCCATACCTGATCTTAAACTGTACTATAAAGCAATAGTAATTAAAACAGCATGGTACTGTCACAGCAACAGGCTGGTTGATCAGTGGAATCAAATTGAAGACCCAGATATGAATTCACAAACATATGGTCACTTGATTTTCGACAAAGAAGCCAAATCCATTCATTGGAAAAAGGATAGCATCTTCAACAAATGGTGCTGGTCTAACTGGATGTCTCTGTGTTAAAAAATGCAACTGGACCCATATTTTTCACCTTGCACAAAACTCAAATCCAAGTGGATTAAAGACCTCAACATAAAACCAGAGACACTAAGTCACTTAGAAGAAAAAGTGGGGAAGAGCCTGGAACATATTGGCACAGGAGACAACTTCCTGAACAGAACACCAACAGCCCAGGCCTTAATGTCAACAATTAATAAATGGGACCTCATGAGGCTGAGAAGCTTCTGTAAGGCAGAAGACACTGTCAAGAGAACAAAGCGACAGCCTGCAGACTGGGAAAAGATCTTCACCAACCTTACATCTGACATAGGTCTAATATCCAAAATATATAAAGAACTCAAGAAATTAAACACCACCAAACCAAATAACCCAATTGAGAAATGGAGCTTGGACCTAAACAGAGAATTCTCAACAGAGGAATATCAAATGGCTGAGAAACACTTAAAGAAATGCTCAACCTCCTTAATCATCAGGGAAATGCAAATCAAAAGAACTCTGAGATTCCATCTTACACCCATCAGAATGGCTAAGATCAAAAATTCATGCAACACCACATGCTGGCGAGGATGTGGGGAGAGAGGAACACTCCTTCATTGCTGGTGGGAATGCAAACTAGTACAGCCACTTTGGAAATCTATCTGGTGCTATCTCAGAAAAATGGGAATAGGGCTTCCTCAAGACCCAGTTATTCCACTCCTTGGATTATACCCAGAAGATGCTCCAGCACACAACAAGAACATTTGCTCAACCATGTTCATAGCAGCGTTATTCATAATAGCCAGAACCCAGAAACAGCCTAAGTGTCCATCAGTAGAAGAATGGATAAAGAAACTGTGGTACATTTACACTATGGAATACTATTCAGCTATTAAAAACAAGGAATTCCCAAAATTTGTGGATAAATGGATTGAGCTAGAAACGATCATAATGAGTGAGTTAACCCAGAAGTAGAAAGACTCAAATGGTATATACTCACTTATATCTGCATATTAGCCCAAGGGGCATGTCCCACGAAACCCTTCACTTACCAGGAAACTGGGACAGTGGGGAGGACATCCTATTGGGACTCTAGATGAGAGAAGCATGGGAGAATGGCAAAGTAGAAGGATCCAGAGGGTCCTAGAAACCTACAAGTAGAACATTATGATAGACAGATTTGGGCCCAGGGGTCCCGCTCAAACTAAGGCACCAGCCAAGGACAATAACAGGTGGTAAACCTTAAACCCCTACCCAGATCTAGACAATGGACAGAACATTCTCCACAGTAGAGTGGAGAGTGGAGTATGACTTTCTCACGTATTCTGGTGCCTCACCTTTGACCATGTCCCCTGGAGCGGGAGACCTGATGGCACTCAGAGGAAGGACAGCAGGTTACCAAGAAGAGACTTGATACCCTATGAACATATACAGGGGGAGGAAATTCCCCTCAGGAACAGTCATAGGGGAGGGAAGTAAGGGGGAAATGGAAGGGATGGAAGAATAAGAGGATACTAGGGATGGGATAACCATTGAAATGTAACAAGAATAAATTAAAAAAAAAAGAAGTGTCTCTACCTTCATGGAGAAATATGTTTTTGTATATGCGTTTCAAATCACTTACTGCCCTGCTGTTCTTTCCAGTAGGTGTTCATGAAGAACTGCAATGAATGATTAATTATTGAAATTCATAATATTTCATCAAGTGCCCACAACTACAGCTTAATGGGTGGAAAGCAGAGAACTATTGATTAACTTAAGAATTTATATTAAAATGCTCAGGGAAAGAGAAATGTATTGAATTGTGGTAAACTTCTGTATTCTGTTAAGCCTGTTGGACAGGATAACATACATGTCCTTTACAGAATGCAATTTTCTCTTGCAAAATTGTATTTTGAGCACTAATTATGTACTTTAAAAATACTACAGTATAGTAACAGAATAAAATTTTGTCACATTAAAAAAGTGAATTTATATTGTCATTATAAGAAAGGGATTTGTATGAAAATTCTCATCTTGGTAACCTGCTGTCCTTCCTCTGAGTGCCACCAGGTCTTTCCCTCCAGGGGACATGGTCAAAGGTGAGGCACCAGAGTATGTGAGAAAGTAATATCCCATTCTCCACTCTACTGTGGAGAGCGTTCTGTCCAATTGTCTAGATCTGGGTAGGGGTTTAAGGTTTACCGCCTGTATTGCCCTTGGCTGGTGCATATGAACATATACAGGGGAAGGTAATCCCCCTCAGGAACAGTCATAGGGGAGGGGAATAAGGGGAAAATGGGAGGGAGGGAAGAATGGGAGGATACAAGGGATGGGATAACCATTGAGATGTAACAAGAATAAATTAATAAAGGAGAAAAAAAAGAAAGAAAAAAAAAAAGAAAATTCTCATCAAGTATTCACAAATCTTCCACTTTTTCCTTTCTTCCATTTATGCTCAACTGAGTGTAAATAAATAATATTGTTATGGGAAAATTTTCATCTGAGACAATGGTAACTGTCGTCATTTTATTATCTTTGAGTCATACAGCTCTAAAATCTATACCCTCTACTTTCAATCTATCTGGGAAGGCACAGGGTTACAAGATCTTAAGATTTAGAAGTAAATCAATAGTTTATCTCAAGGAAATGGGTTCCCAGAATTGTAGTTCATTTGTCCTCCATAGTGGTGGTGTTGTCATGAGTGTTAGTTCCTAGGGATTTAAGGACAGTGTCATTCCTGATTATTGCCAGTGTTTCTGGGGCAAATAAAAACGTGTACATAGCTGGTGAATAGATCTAATATATACTTAGCTAGGTATATACAAAAAAACACTCAAGTCAGTGGACCATAGAAATATTTGAACATCTAAGTTTATTTAACCATATTTGCAAGGAGGAGATTTATAGAATCATCTTTTGTATCCAAGAATAGGTGACGGATAAAGAATATGTGGTCTATGTATATGATAGAGTTATATGTAGAAGAATAAAGAAGAATGAAATTCTATCATCTACAAAAATGGACATAATTGGAGATTATAGTAAGTGAATATCCTGGTCATCAGATTAAGAAAAAAATATTTTCTTGTAAAACCTAGTTTTTGTTACAGATAATAAAATAATATGTAATATAATATGTATAGTGATAACAAAAAGGAATCTAGATGAATAAAGAATACTATAAGGATAGAGAGAAGAGGGGATTGTGTATGGGTGAATATGACCAATAGTCATGAGATACACATATACAGATAGCTTTAAAATCTATTATTATGTATAATGAATAAATGCCATCTCAAAGTAAAAGTGTGATAAGGACTTAAACTAACACAGATAAAAGAACAGCATAGTAGCTGGCTTGAAATATTTTAGTAAACAATAGTTATATTTATGCTCATGACACATAAAATAGACTTAAATATTCAAATAGCTTTATAAATTATTTGATTACATCGCACACTGCAAAAGGAAACCTTTTCACTGCAAATATTCTAGTCATCATGAGTTCTGAACTAGTTCCAAGTCAAATGTTTGTGTGTCTTATTTAATAATAAAGCATTAGTACATAAAGTTAAGTAAATGACTTATTTTTTAAAAATTTTTTATTAATTTATTATTGTTACATCTCAATAGTTATCCCACCCCTTGTATCCTCCCATTCCTCCCTCCCTCCCATTTTCCCCTTATTCACCTCCCCTATGACTGTTCCTGAGGGGGATTTCCTCCCCCTGTATATGCTCATAGGGTATCAAGTCTCTTCTTGGTAACCTGCTATCCTTCCTCTGAGTGCCACCAGGTTTCCCCCTCCAGGGGACATGGTCAAATGTGAGGCACCAGCGTACATGAGAAAGTCATACCCCACTCTCCACTCAACTGTGGAGAATGTTCTGACCATTGGCTAGATCTGGGTAGGGGTTTAAAGTTTACAGCCTGTATTGTCCTTGGCTGGTGCCTTAGTTTGAGCAGGATGACTTATGATTGAGGTAGTAGAAGCAAGCATATCTGAAAAGGGTGGTTTGAAACCACTAACATTCCTGCCTAGCTAAACTCAAAAGGTATTTCCTTTCATGTTCTTGTCCTCTGTACATTGTCAGTCAATGTCATTCTATTCTTGCAAGATTACAGTTTTTTTTTGTTGTTGTTTGTTTATTTGGGACAGAATCTCATGTGACTCAGGCGGTCCTCAGACTTCATATGGAGCGGAAGATGATCTCAAACTTCTGCTTCTCCGGCTTCTAATTCCTCATGTAATGCTTACATTTGAGCACCAACATGCCTGCTACAAGACCGTGTGTTATAATAGACTCTTTATAATCATCCTTTAATGTGGCCTCTTTAATAGCTCTACATGTCATGTATCTGGCTATGTATTTTCCATTTCTTCTTAGCTTGGTAGAAAGTATCAAACAGCTCTGTTGAAAACTTCAGTGTTCCTTTGAAATCTTTTACCGCTCAGATTTTCCTATTTCAATTAAGAGCATGTATATTACCCATCTTTTCCTTTTCCTTTCCTTTTCTTCTTTTTTTTTGTTTCCTTTCTTTCATTTTTTTAAACCCTTACATTTATTTGTATTAATTATTCACTTTACATCCTAGTCATAGCTCCCTCCCTCCTCTTCCCTTGTACCCCCTTCCTCCCTGGTTCCTCCATCCTCCCTCCCGTACTCCATAGAGAAAAGGAATCCCCCTCACCCCAGGATATCAATGTGCATCAGGACTGAGGGCAACCCCTTCCCCTGTGGCTCAGCGAGGCAACCTCACCAGAGGAAAGCAACAAAAAAGCAGGCAGGAGAGTAAGTGTTAGAGCCAGCCCTCACTTCACTCACTAGGGTACCCACAGTATGACCCAGCTGCTCGTCCACTACATCTGTTCAGAGAGCCCAGGTCCATCCTTGTGTGGTCCCTTTTTGGAGTCTCAGTCTTCATAGATGCCCCTGGTGGGTTGGCTCTGTCAGTCCTCCCATGGAGCTCCTGTTCCCTCTGAGTCCTCCATGCTTCTCCCCACTTTTCCCCAACATTCCTGGCACTCCATGCCGTGTTTGGCAGTGGGTCTCCATGTTTGTTTTCCTCAAGCTGCTGGGTGGAGCCACCGAGAAGGCAGCCATGCTAGGCTTCCATTCACAAGCACAGCAGTGTTTCATCAATAGTGCCAAGGGTTGGCTGACTCCCATGTGTGGGTCTCAGGTTGAGCCAGGCAGGCACTGGCTTGGATATTTCCTCACTCTCCACTCCATCCCTGTCCCTGCACATCTTGTAGGCAGGCATGTCCTGAGTTGAAATTTCAGTGGGTTGGTTGGTGTTCCCCTCCTTCCATTAGGCGGCCTGTCTAGTTAGATGGTGTCCAGTTCAGTCTCCATGACTCCTGCTACTAAGAATCTCAGCAGGAGTCATCCTCATATCATCCCTGGAGCCTACCCTGTCCTAGGTCTCCAGCTTGTCATGGAGAAGGCCCTGCCCAGCATTTCCTTTCTCTCTGCAAGCCTTCTGTCCTCCTGCCCCAACTCATCACAGGCCTGATACTGACTCATTTCTCTCTATGCTCCCCTTCATAGGTGAGATTTAAGCATCCTCCCTTGGGTCCTCCTTGTTGGGTAAAGTCATCCTGAGCCTTGCTCTCCTTACAAGGATATTTGGTTCACCATCATGTCTTATGACTTGAGCTGTGTTACCTTCCAGATTGGCTCACCATCATGTCTTGTGACTTGAGCTGTGTTACTTTCCAGACTGGTTCACCATCATGTCTTGTGACTTGAGCTGTGTTAACTTCCAGACTGGTTCACCATCATGCCTTGTGACTTGAGCTGTGTTACCTACCACCCTTCTGCTCAATGTCGTTCCCTATCCTCGGTACACGTCCAGAATTCTTTCCTCCAGAATCCAGAAATCATCTCCTCCTAAGTTCTCCCAGTTCTACTCTTGGCTCTCACATTGTGTCAGCTTTTCATACAGTACCAGAGTGTTCTCCTACCCAAAGTCCATTGGAACATCCCTGTTCCAAGTTTCTAATCATTTGACACCCAAATCAGGGTACAGTTTCTCGTTCTTCTCTTGGCCTCAGGGTTTCTTGTGCGCTGGCTCTAGATTAGTACATTGTAAACACTTGCATCTTTCCTCAGTTTTCCAGTAAATCAAGGCCAAGTTCCTTCTTGACTTTTAAATTTTTTCTCACAGCTTTACCTCTTTACTTTACTGTTGCCTATATTCTTACTATTTTAAAATGCATTTTCAAAGCATTTCAGACTATATGTTCCCACTCCTCTTTCTTTCAGACCTTCCTAGATTTTGTGCTTGTGTAGGTTGAACTATACAACATTCCTGGTTTACTTGGGACTGTTGTAGTATCACTAGATTTTATGCTCCACAAGGCAAACGTTTTTCTGTTCAGAATTTATAGTCACACTACTGTAGGGTTTATTATAAATTTATTAAATCTCTGAAAAACGAGAGGCTTAAATTGAGGAATTTGGAAGACATAGCTGACAAGAAAATGTATTGAAATCTGTACATAATTCTTTTTTTCTCCTTTATTACTTTATTCTCGTTACATCTCAATGGTTATCCCATCCTTTGTATCCTCCCATTCTTCCCTCCCTCCCATTTTCCCCTTATTCCCCTCCCCTATGACTGTTCCTGAGGGGGATTACCTCCCCATGTATATGTTCATAGGGTATCAAGTCTCTTCTTGGTAACCTGCTGTCCTTCCTCTGAGTGCCACCAGGTCTCCCCCTCCAGGGGACATGGTCAAAGGTGAAGCACCAGAGTATGTGAGAAAATAATATCCCACTCTCCACTCTACTGTGGAGAGTGTTCTGTCCATTGGCTAGATCTGGGTAGGGGTTTAAGGTTTACCGCCTGTATTGTCCTTGGCTGGTGCCTTAGTTTGAGCGGGACCCCTGTGCCCAAATCTGCCTATCATAATGTTCTACTTGTAGGCTTCTAGGACCCTCTGGATCCTTCTACTTTGCCATTCTCCCATGATTCTCTCATCTAGAGTCCCACTAGAATGTCCTCCCCTCTGTCTCAGTTTCCTGGTAAGTGAAGGCTTTCGTGGTCTAATATCCAAAATATATGACGACCTCAAGAAATTAAACACCACCAAACCAAATAACCCAATTGAGAAATGGGGCTTGGAACTAAACAGAGAATTCTTAACAGAGGAATATCAAATGGCTGAGAAACACTTAAAGAAATGCTCAACCTCCTTAGTCATCAGGGAAATGCAAATCAAAACAACTCTGAGATTCCATCTTACACCCATCAGAATGGCTAAGATCAAAAATTCAAGCAACACCACATGCTGGCGAGGATGTGGGGAGAGAGGAACACTCCTTCATTGCTGGTGGGAATGCAAACTAGTACAACCACTTTGGAAATCTATCTGGTGCTATCTCAGAAACCTGGGAATAGGGCTTCCTCAAGACCCAGTTAATCCACTCCTTGGAATATACCCAGAAGATGCTCCAGCACACAACAAGAAAATTTGCTGTACATAATTCTTAAAACTCAACAATAAGATATTCCTCCTTGTCTCCCTTGCCCCAAAAGCCCCTTTCTAGTTTCCTGGATTTCTTTGTGCAGTGGAAGGTGGTTAACTAAAAAAAAAAAATCACAACTGGCCCAAATATAGAGAATAAGAAAGAGTCTGTGCAGTGCTCAACTATAAGTGTAACATCTATATATCATATCCCCTCCCTGACATGTCTAAGGGAACATCACATGAGAAGGGGCAGGGGGACTGTAAGAGGTGGAGGTCAGTGAGGACCAGAGTGAAACAGCAGTATCTTCTGCATATGGCAGGGCACCTGTGTTCAGAAACTCACAATAGCTGTATCATCCAAGAGGACCTATATAAAATCAATCCAGGCAGCACTTTGGCTTGGGGGTGAGAAGGGCTCATGAGCCCCCAAAATCTAGTTGAGGAGCTATGGACAACTGATGGCCTCCAGGGGAGAAAGTCGGTTTTCCTTAATGGTGTGGTTCCCGGTAAGTTGATTATACTCTAGTGGACGGCTCCACTCTCTCTCTCTCTCTCTCTCTCTCTCTCTCTCTCTCTCTCTCTCTCTCTCTCTCTCTCTCTCTCTCTGTGTGTGTGTGTGTATGCATGCATGCATGCATGCACACACTTGCCATGATTCACTGGAGAAAAGTTAATCTTGAAAGAATCCAAATATATGTAATTCTAGAAAAGGCAAACTTATGGAGTCTGTAGAATGAGCAATGGGATAGTCTTACGCATAGAAAGGTTTAAAAGACACAGCATAGATAAATGCCATTTTTACAGTATGCCAAACTATACACTTTGACTGATAATACATCAATATGGTTTTGATAATGACAGCGTATATATCTTTGTAGGGATGCTAAAAACAGGAGTAGGGGTATTTTTTTCTCTCTCTGTCTCTGTGTGTAGGAATTATGTGAAGAATCTGTATTGTTTGCTGATTATGTTGTGAATCTAAAACTTCCAGGAAAATAAAATATGGAGTAAGGCTTGTGTAAAGTTCACCAGTAAAACATGTACATAGCCTGCTCATCACCTTGGGCTCAGTCACTAGCATAGAAAGCACTAATCGTGGATGTGGTCTTAAGAGCATTGGATCAGCTGATAGGAATCTTATATTTTCTTTTCTTTTCCTTTTTTATTAGGCATTTTAAATCTTTTACCTAATCATTTAAATTATTACATATATATACCATAAACTACCTATAGCAAGAAGAACCATGACACAATCTGGAATTATATAAATGTTACATTCTTAGTGTTTTGGCTACCTCTATTTGGCAACCTTGAAGAAAACATCTTTCATATCTTGGTGCATCTAAAATTCTGAATGTAAATCAATGTCTATCACATTTCATCATTATCAACTTAAAACATCTGTCTCAACCTAAAACCATCTTAACCCCTAAACAACTAAGCTTCATTGTAAAACTACGCTATCTTGTCTTCAATCTCATCAGAGACTTGAGAAAGAATAAAATTGATTTCCTGAGTAAACTGAGTGAAAGCTAATAGCTTTCCAAATGAGAAGATGACAGAGACAGTTTGCTACCTGAATAGTCATCCAAAACTCTCTATAATGTTGGAGCATCATCTTCAGCCTTCTGGACCAATATATCTGACAGACATATTTGTGAGGCAGGAACTATTGAGGACGTGTTCACCCTGTTTTGGCAGAATTTGGCTGTTGCCTCTGCGTGCATCCAAGCTTGTCCCTTTTTAAGGCAGAATTTTGTCTGTGGTAGAAATTAGGACATTTTCCCCAGTGGCTTGTTTGGTACATTTGAAGATATCTCCATAAGTATATTTGAAGTCATCTCCATAAGGAGATTCTTTGATGCTCATCATCCTTTTTGAAGCAAGTGGGTGTATTTTAAAGTTTAGGCTACCCATGAATGATTATGACTTAGTAAATTATTCTAGATTTCCAAGTTATAATTTTCCACAAAGTGACGAACAAGAATGTATGATACACAAGGTGACTTCAAGTATTTATGTTTCTTTATTTCTTTTAGGGAATGAGTGAAAAGCTGATAATGGAAAACTCATTTGAAATTTTATTTTAGGGGGACAATGTACAGCATTGTGGGGCATTGGCTAAAAAAAATAGTAAATTGACTCATCTATTGTTTTCATGAATCTGAACATAGGATAATCAAATGAACCAACGAGTCTATAGATTTTGTGATTTACGTTGTATTCATTCATCTTTCCTCCATTTTTGAACAACAATAACAATGAAAATAACAACAGTGCTATACACAGACTTCTGCCCTCTTAAGCATAATTTTCAACACTAATTATTTCCAGGTGCCTGACTATAGCTTTCATGCAGATGTCTGGGCTGAGGCCCTGGTGTTGATTCTCTGTGATGTGTCTATGTCATCCCTTTGAAGTCCTTTCCATAGACACATCTCTTCAGCCCTCTATTCATTTTTCTACTCAGAAGCCATTCCAATTTCCATTATCTCTCTGATTTTCCCCGAAGTCCCAACTCAATAGAAAGAAGTATTAGCTTTGGAATCTTCCACCCAGCTCTTTCAACTGAGACTATTTGATTGATTCTAATTAAAAGCATACATTTCTGGCCCTTGGCTAATTGCAAAAATCTCTCAATCTGGAGATGCTATAGCTACTCTCTAGCTGGCAGTTAGCACAGCTAAGGTAATATCACTCACCTGAGACATGGCTATAGAGAGGATGCCCTGGGCACAGCAAAAAACCGGACCAGGTTGGAAAGCAGCACCAGTCATTTTCTCAGTTCCCAAGATTAGAATTCCCCCTTTTCTTCTACATGGAAAGGTGAAGCCGTCACTGATCCCTAGATTATATCTTACAATTCTGGAGTTGACCAGTATCATATAAACCATTTATTCCCATATTTTGTAAATGAACAACAATTACTATGCATTGCATTGTACATAGTATTCTTTAAATTCACATAAAAATATCATCTAAGTGAGCCATGTCTATTTAAAATCCTTTTTAAAATGAAAGGAAACATATTTTGTTTTGTTATGCCTTTTGGTACTGTCAGAATTTTTTAATAAGTTTGATATGTTTTAAATATTTCTAAAATGCCATTTTCTATTATAAAAATGTGCATAATACATTTCATTTGTAAAATTAAATTTGCAACACATGTTTAGTATGTATATTTAAGTCAACAGTATTTTCTGTTACAGGATTGTACCAGACATGGTACTTTAAGGTCTAGGTAATTTAGAGTTTCGTCGGGGAAATGAAAAATGTAAAGAAGAACTGATTGTGGTGTAGGTGATGATTTGTAAGAAGATCAGGATTTCCTTTCAGTGTATAGTACTCTGTGTAGTAACTTAAAAACTCTTTTTCTTGGTTCATTGTTGAGGTAGGCTCTTATTACAGAGCTCTGGCTGCCCTTGAACTAATGATCTTCTTGTCTCAGTACCTTGTCTCTTGGAAATGTAAGCAAATGTCACCATGCCCAGAATGTTAATTTTTAGTTAAGAGTCAATCAGAAAGGAATCAAAAAGCTTATTATAATGCAGCAAGGAATGTTTGAAAGGAATAATAACTTGCCTAATGACAAGAATTGATTCATTGGGTTTATTGCCAAACACTTTGTGTGATATAGTAACACATTTCATGTTTTCAATGACTTCTAGCATGAAGATTTTTATTAATCTTTCCATGGGAAGACTCAAATTCCCAAAGGAACAAACTAAGGAATATAGGAACAGGTAATTTTCCCAGTGTCATGTGACGTTTGGAGTTGGGTTTTGGTCCACGAAGCTTAAGCCAGGAGCATAATCATGACACAAAACTGGCTTCTAGGTTCCTCATAGGCTATGCTTCTCTGCACATGGCCTTCACAGTTCTTCTTTTCCATTCTCCTGTTCTATTGCTCTTTTCTTCTTTCCTACTGAAGAATGAGAGAACCAGGGAAGGCAATGAATACAGCACATTGCCCAAACCATAAAGAGACAAGACAGCACCTCAGGATTTTTCTTAATTAGCTATGATGGGCCAAACAATGGGCACATGTGGATTTAGGTGGGATGGAGAAAATCCCTGTGGTAAATTGAGGTTGAATTGTGATGCCAAATGCCATGACATTTGTATATTTGCAGTGAAAGCAGAATTTGAGAGTCCCTCTCTAAATCAGTTTACTCAAGAAGGAAAAACATAAAATACAAAAAACACAGTCTTTAAAGTAATGGCTTGTCTCAAGGTCCCACATTTGGTAATGGTGTTTTCATTTGTTTGTTTGTTTATTCATTTGTTTACCATAAGCATACGTGAGCCATAAATATGATTCATGTTTGGTCTTAATAAATTTCAAAGTAATTAATGTGATCCAGGCATTGCTATAAACGGTCTCCCTGCATTTACTCAGTCTCTGTGAAAACTAAGAAAATCACAAGCATCTGTTCTATAGATGAGGAACCTGAGTTGTGCCTAACCAGGTCATTGTCACAGCATGGAAAGAGCTCTGACCCGATGCCAGATTGTCTGTCTACAGATCGCATTCTCCTCACCATTCAGGTAGAGACACCTGGAGCTGTTCTGGCATACAGGAGGCCCTCAAGAAACATGAGTTTAATTGCTGAATTTCTTGGATGCTTTGTGATCCTGCCTTCCATTACAGATTCTGTTTTTAAAACTAGCATTGAATATTAAACACAAGCCAGAACTTAAAAACAAGGCAGAAGAATTACAGAAACTTTCATAATAGTGTTAGTTCTTTCATAGCCCATAAATCCTCTCAAGCCATTTTCCAAGCATTGCCACTCCCATGCCCTTGTGAAGGTTCCAGAAAACATGCACTTGGAAGGCTTCGTTCTTTTCTGTTTGATTAGTGCACTTCACTTAAATGAGAGTTTGCTCATTAGCTTCTCACCCAAAGTTTACGTACTTCCTCTCCACTCACCAATGACCTATTTATCCCTCCTCCGGGCTCCGAATGTGACTGTCAAATGAAACTTTTACTGGATAAGTTAGTCAACAAAGAGTTCATTCAAGATGATTGCAAAAGTGAGAGGAATTGTAGTCAACTAAACTGGAACCAAAAGATTCTCGGGCGTGAACTATTTGAAGCTTACTTGAAATGTTAGGCGGGATGAAAGTCAGTGCAGCCACGCCATCTGCTTTGGTTGGTTTGTTGCTTACTGTGGTCAGCTTCCTGTCTTAGCACAGGAGCTAAAATCTTGGGGCACCTTCTTTCTTGATGTTTACGTGTCTTAGTCTCTGAGGAAACCATTCTTGCATCTACAAAGTCGGAGATAGCTGGAAGAAGATTTATATCTTAGGGGACAGAGAAAAACTTTATGATGAAAATGTTTCCTAGAATATATTTTCTGATGAAATGTGGGTCCTATAGATAAGAAGACTTCTCTCTGAAGTTAACCTTATGAGAGCTTCATGGCTATCTTGTCATTGTAATCATTTTTAATGATGCTTCTCACTGTGTCACAACAAAGCCTACTACTTTATTTATGTGGCAAATATATACAAAGTGTTGACTTGTATACATCAAATATATTGATAGGCTCTGCAACTGTTTGTTGGATGAATACATGAAGACTCCAAACACACACAGTAAACACACCTGGGAACTTTACTTCTTAATTCTGTTTCTGTCTTCAAATACCTTTTGCAATAGACTTTCATCTGACATGAATCTAAAAGCTCTCGGTTATTGTTGTGGCCTGTATCTGAAACACTCCCACAAACTACGCACAGGTAGATTGCTAATTATTAGCCTGTGGTGCTATTAGGAGATAGCTGAAACACCACAAAGTGTGGGTTAGTGGAAGGAAGTGTAGTTATTGGGCATTTACTGACTATACCCTCTCTGATCCTTTGCACTTGCCAGCTCCATGAGCCAAGCATAGCCCTGATGCTATTCTACATTACTTGTCAAAAGAGAACATGACCAAATGTTAAAGAACTGAAACCTCTGAAATAATGTGTCCATGAAATCTTTCCTCCTTTCATTTTGCTTATCTCAGATATTCTGTTATAGAAGAGTAAACACGACTATTTAAGATCAGCATTGAGAAACGGGCTCATTGATATGACTACACTTGATGATGTGGTTCATATGCCCATGCTACATGCTATGTGCTATAAAGAGTACAGGATGATGTAAGTGGAGCACGTATAATATTGGTAGGACCTCAGAATATTAATAGGAAAGCAGATAATAAAAAAATGTGTTTTGAGGATTCCACTCGGAACTGATTGTTTGTGTTATGTTCTGGAAAAGAAAGTGCCTGAATTTAATCCATCCTCTGAAATCTTTTTAAGTTTTTTTAAATTTTTTAAATATTTTATTAACTTATTCACATTACATCTCAATTGTTATCCCATCCGTTGTATCCTCCCATTCCTCCCTCCCTCCTGCTTTCCCGCTACTCCCTTTCCCTATGACTGTGACTGAGGGGGGACCTCCTCCCCCTGCATATATTCATAGGGTATCAAGTCTCTTCTTGGTAACCTGCTATCCTTCCTCTGAGTGGCAGCAGGCCTCCCCAACAAGGGGACATGGTCAAATATGGGGTACCAGAGTTCGCATGAAAATCAGACCCCGCTCTCCACTCAACGGTGGAGAATGTCCTGTCCATCGGCTACATCTGGGTAGGGGTTCGAAGTTTACTGCACGTATTGTCCTTGGCTGGCGCCTTAGTTTGAGCGGGACCCCTGGGCCCAAATCTGCCTATCATAATGTTCTACTTGTAGGTTTCTAGGACCCTCTGGATCCTTCTATTTCCCCATTCTCCCTTGCTTCTCTCACCTAAAGTCCCAATAGGATGTCCTCACCTCTGACCCACTTTCCTGGTAAGTGAAGACTTTCATGGGACATGTCCTTTGGGCTAGTGTCTTGGTATATGTGAGTAAATACCATTTGACTCTTTTTGCTTCTGGGTGGACTCACTCATTATGATCATTTCTAGTTCAATCCATTTGTCCACAAATTTTGGAAATTCCTTGTTTTTAATAGCTGAGTAGTATTCCATAGTGTATATGTTCCACAGTTTCTTTATCTGTTCTTCTTCTGAGGGACACTTAGGCTGTTTCCATGTTCTGGCTATTATGAATAAGGCAGCTTTGAACGTGGTTGAGTATATGCCTCTGTTGTGTGGTGGAACATTTTCTGGGCATATTCCAAGGAGTGGAATAGCTGGGTCTTGAGAAGCCCTATTCCCATTTTTCTGAGAAAGCACCAGATAGGATTCCAAAGTGGTTGTACAAGTTTGCATTCCCACCAGCAATGAAGGAGTGTTCCACTTTCTCCACATCCTCGCCAGCATGTGGTGTCACTTGAGTTTTTTATCTTAGCCATTCTGCTGGGTGTTAGATGTAATCTCAGTGTCATTTTGATTTGAGTTTTTCTGATGACTAAGGAGGTTGAGCATTTCTTTAAGTGTTTCTCAGCCATTAGATATTCCTCTGTTGAGAACTCTCTGTTAAGTTCTGAGCCCTATTTCTTTCTCAATGGCTTATTTGGTTTGGTGGTGTTTAATTTCTTGAGTTCTTTATATATCTTGGTTATTAGACCTTTGTCAGATGAAGGGTTGGTGAAGATCTTTTCCCAGTCTGTAGGTTGTTGCTTTGTTCTGTTGACAGTGTCTCCTGCCTTACAGAAGCTTCTCAGCTTCATGAGGTCCCATTTATTAATTGATGACCTTAAGTCCTGGACTGTTGGTGTTCTGTTCAGGAAGTTGTGTCCTGTGCTAATGTGTTCCAGGCTCTTCCCCACTTTTTCCTCTAACCTATTTAATGTCTCTGGTTTTATGTTGAGGTCTTTAATCCGCTTGGACTTAAGTTTTGTATATGGTGACAAATATGGGTCTAATTGCATTTTTCTACATGTAGACATCCAGCTAGACCAGCACCATTTATTGAAGATGCTATCCTTTTTCCATTGAATGGATTTGGCTTCTTTGTCAAAAATCGATTCCATTTGCCAAAATTGAATCAAGATCAGATAAACAAATTAAATAGCCCTATTTTGCCTATAGAAATAGAAGCAATCATTGATAATCTCCCAACCAAAAACCACCCAGGGGCAGATGGCTTCAGCGCAGAATTCTCCCATACCTTCAAAGAGGAGCTAATACCAATATTCTTTCAGCTACTCCAAAAGATAGAAATGGATGGAACATTACCAAATTCTTTCTATGAGGCCATAGTCACATTGATACTTAAACTCCACAAAGACCCAACAAAAAATAGAATTTCAGACCAATTTCTCTTATGAACATTGATGCAAAAATACTCAATAAAATACTCATAAAACGAATACAAGAACATATCAAAGACATCATTCACCATGACTAGGTAGGCTTCATTCCAGGCAAGCAGGGATGGGTTAACATATGGAAATCCATCAATGTAATCCACCACATAAACAAACTGAAAGAGAAAAACCACATGATCATCTCCTTAGATGCAGAAAAAGCATTTGACAAAATCCATCACTCATTCATGTTTAAAGTTCTGGAACCTTTTATGAATATGAGTTTAATGGTAATGGACTAGTCTATGGAGGGGAAGAATATTTCAAGTTAGCATAATATCCAGACAATAGTATGGTGATACTGGCTTCTGTTCATCAGTTTGTGTTAAGGCAGGAAGAAAAAAACAGAGCAAAAGGAAGTGTGAAAAATCCTTTTCTTCTTTCTAGAAAAGGAGTACATCAAAGTTTCTACCAAGGAGAGGACAGATGCTAAGGGAGTTAGTGACAGCGGTAAGATTCCAAGTACTTTGCTTTTGGACAAAGAGAGAGCTAACGTGAGGGTAGTTTAGGAATAGACAGAATCCTACTCACTGCAAATATGAAATATAGAAACAATTTTGGGAGAAGTATAGAAGGAAATGATAAAAATATATTGAATCAATTACTACTCCCTCAAACAACAACAACAACAACAATGACAACAACAACAACAACAACAACAACAACTTCTTTTGAAAAGAGCATCTCAGAGTGCCCTCTTTGGTACAAGATAAGTAGGGGATTACTTCTCTGGGATTCATGTTATGACTCACTACCTGAATTCCAAGATGCTGCTGCAGGAGTGGTTCAAAGGCACCCAGATGCTTCTTGTGTTATTGGCAGATGTGGGTGTCACCAACATGGTGCAGTTCTAGCTGCAATTAGATTGCTGATATCAATTTTCATGATGACTTCTACGTAATTTTCAAAGAAAAGTCTGTAATTCTAGGCAATGTGTGGCAGGATTTGAGTCCCTAACCAGACAGCTCCTAACAGGTGGAGGTTTTGAAGGCTATTCCAAATCTATAAGGCGGAATATGTAATGCTGATTAAATGAAGTTCCAGGCCCAGAAGAGTGGCCCTGTGGGCTGAAGCTGGCAATGCTGTCGGGCAGGTTGGTATAGGCCATTTCAAATGCAAGACACCACGTGGCTACAATGCCAAATGTGGAGCTGCAGAACTTAGTGTTTGTCCTGAGAGTTTGCTATTATTGTGGCCAGATTACTTCTCTGTATGTTACTACTATGCTTTCATTTGAGAATGAGGACACTTACCCTGCAACATTGTATATTAGAGGTATGTAATGTTCTTTGCTATTTTCACAGAACTCACAGCAAGTACTTCTCCATGTTCTCTGAGATGTCTTTTGGGTAGAACTTTTGAGCAACGCTTGACCAGTTGGGACTGTGAGCACTGCTGGAAATGGACTAAGTGAATTATGCATTATAAAATGCTGATGAGCCTTTGGGAGCTGGGAGTAGAACGGTATAGTTCTGATATTTAGCTATATGCCCAAAGGCTGACAATAAATGTGTGGGAACCAGTGGGAGGTGTGTTACCTCTAATCGGCTAGATGTTGTGGAATAAAGTGAGGTCATTTGGGTGGGGTCCTAGGTGGATTTAGACCTATTGTCCCTTCCTACTGTCTTTCTGCTCACTGGCCACTCTAAGGTAAGCAGTTTGTTCTGACACCTGCATTCACTAGCTGTTCACTGCACTCATTCCAGCCCAGAGACAAGAGGCTCCAGTGATGGAAACCTCTAATTCCCAAGAAAAAGAGACTTTCTGTCCTTCCAAGTTGTTAGTAGGGTGCTTTGTCATAATAGTGCAAACCTGAATAACATTTAATGCAATTTCCCTCTGTTTTACAAATGAATAAGTAGAGCCCAGCTGTGTTAGGTGTGTCAGGTGCCAGAGTTGGGATTCAAACCCAGTCACACTATTCCACACTGAGGTGTTGTAAATTGTCAAGCGTAGCCCTTCTTAGGACTCTATCCTCTGCCTATCTCCAAAAGGAAAACAAATGGCACCCTGTTTGAAGTCATCTAGAAACACCTGTGTGAGGATGGCCAATAGCCCTACCACTGTGATCACATCTGTTAATATCAGTAAACCACTGCAATTGGTTTGAGATTAAAAATAAACTTTTGTGACAGTTTTCTAAAATTATATGTCATTGCCAATGAACATTTACCACTACACCTCAGTTGGGACTTTCAGTCTGGGCTGTGTCTGCTGATTGCTCCTGATCTTCATTATATTGCCTTTTAAAAAATTATTATTAATTTACTCACGTTACATCTCGATTGTAATCCCCTCTCTCTTATCTTCCTGTTCTCATCCTTCCTCCTTTTCTGTTGTACTCCTCTCCTCTAGACCTCAGATAGGTGGGTCCTCCTCCCCTACCATCTCACCATAGCCTATCAGATTTGATCTAGATAGCTTGCATCCCCTTCCTCTGTGTTCCCACAGGGCCTCTCCCCTAAGGGGCAGAGATCAAATAGAGGGCACCGGAGTTCTTGTCAGAGGGAGTCCTCTGCTTCTTCCATTCCCCATGTGGAGAATGAGCTCTCTATTGGCTACATCTGAACATGGGGCTCTAAGTCCTCTGCTTTCAATGTCCTTGGTTGGTGTATCAATTTGTGCAGGACCCCTGGGTCCAGATCTGCCTGCCTTGATAGGTTCCTTCTGGAGCTCCTGACAACCTCTGCCCTGCCCCACTTTTTCATCCCCCAAGTCTTCCATACAGCTCACAGCTTTTCACCCAGAGTCTGGCTGGATGTCCCAGTATCTGTCCTGATCCCCCTCTGGGTGGAATCTCTCAGAGGACACCTATATTGGAACAGGATCCATCATTCTGCTGCATACAAGAAATATGCCTCAGCAATAAAGATAGACATTACCTTAGAGTGAAGGGCTGGAAAATGTTATTCTAAGCAAAAAGACCCAAGAAACAAGCTGGAGTAGCCACTCTAGTATCCAGTAAAACAGACTTTCAATCAAAACTAATCAAAGGAGAAGGAGAAGGACACTTCATACTCATCAAAGGAAAAATACATCAAGAGGATGTCTCAATTTTTAACAAATATGCCCCAAATGTAAAAGCATCCATATTCGTTAAAAAAATTTCTCAAGCTTAAATCACACATCAAACCCCACACATTAATAGTGGGAGACTCCAACACCCCACTCTCTCCAATAGATAGATCATCAAGACAGAAACTAAATGCAGAAATAATGAAACTAATAGATATCACGAATCAAATGGACCTAACAGAAAATCTACAGAACATTTCATGGAAACTCAAAAGAATACACTTTCTTCTTAGCACCTCATGGACCCTTCTCCAAAATTGACCATATACTTAGTCACAAAGCAAACGTCAGCAGATACAAGAAGATTGAAATAATCCCTTGCATCTTAGCAGGCCACCATGGATTAAAGCTGGAACTCAATAACAACAAAAAGAACAGAAAGTCTACAAGCTCATGGAAACTGAACAACCCCCTACTCAATGACCTCTGGGTAAGGGGAAAAATAAAAGAAGAAGAAGAAGAAGAAGAAGAAGAAGAAGAAGAAGAAGAAGAAGAAGAAGAAGAAGAAGAAGAAGAAGTTAAACACTTCCTAGAATTCAATGATAATGAAGGCACAACATACCAAAACTCATAGGACACAGTAAGAGCAATGCTAAGAGAAATATTCATAGCATTAAGTGCCTTTAAAAAGAAATTGGAGAGATTCCATACTAACAACTTAACAGCACACCTGAAAGCTCTAGAACAAAAAGAAAGGCCAAAGAGGAGTAGATGGCAGTATATTATATTGTCTCCTTAATTTTCTCACCTTCACTATATCATCCTGTGGCCGATTATAACCATGCTCTACTTCTATCAGACTATTCTCTTATAAAAACACACAGTCTTAGAGATTTTATTATTATTATTGTTATTTTGAGACAGAGTTTCTCTGTGTAGCCTTGTCTACCATGGATTTACTTTGTAGAGCAGGCTGGCCTCAAACTCAGAGCAATCAGCCTGCTTCTGCCTCCCTGAGTGCTGAGATTACAGGCATGTGCCACGGTACCAGGCTGTCTTATAGTTAATAAGAGTAGAAACTTTTCTTAACCCCCACCATTGTGGGCTGTTGTTGCTATCTTTGGGAACATACCAGATAATTTAAAAGTACTTTTTTGCTAAATTCATTAACTAACTAGAAAGGATTGTGTAAATCTGTGCTGGAAGTCGGCATCCCTCTATAGAAACACACAAATTATGATACTAATGCTACATGGTGTCTCATGCTGCTGTGCCTATATGACCACATATGGAAATGGGTACCTGCTATAAAAGTTACTGACCAGCTTTCCTACGGCTCTTATGAAACAGCAACGATAAGGCAGAAACTTTTAGGGCAAGTGCTTCCTTAGTTGGTTTTTCATATGCCACAGTCATGCCCAACAGATGTAAGAGGAGTCCACATTTCAAAGGGTCGTTATATTAGCTTGAATTAGAAGACATTTCTCCCTGTGCCCAACATATTCACAAAATAAGAGCTGTTCCTGGAGTTTAAAGAGGGATTCTGAAAACTCCAATTCCTATGATTCATCTTTGGCTATGAAGACGCTGTCCACATGCCACCTACAGTAAACATTAATCTCTGAAGTAGTTTGAAAAGGTCAAAGTCACACTCAATCATTCTGTGATCAATTATAACCACGCCCCCTCTGCTAGGAGACAGTTATTGTGTAAGAATACATATACTGCAGTGTGAGGGATAAAGCTTTTACATCAGTGAGAAAATACTCATCTCCTACAATGAAATCTATTTAAAATGTATCATGTCCCACTTATTATAAAATGAAATGGGACAAGTTTGATGTGATTATTACACCTGTTGAAAAAGCATCACAGAGATTAGATTTCTCATGGGCTTCCACATGACCAGAAATGTCAGAGTTTCTGTGGTGAAATGATCCTGATGCCATTTCAAGTCACCCTATGAAACATAGACTAGATTCCTTCAGAGCACTATTCATAATAGCCAGAACATGGAAACAGCCTAAGTGTCCATCAGTAGAAGAATGGATAAAGAAACTGTGGTACATATACACTATGGAATACTACTCAGCTATTAAAAACAAGGAGTTCCTGAAATTTGTGGATAAATGGATTGAGCTAAAAATGATCATAATGAGTGAGTTAACCCAGAAGCAGAAAGACTCAAATGGTATATACTCACTTATATCTGCATACTAGCCCAAGGGGCATGTCCCATGAAAGCCTTCACTTACCAGGAAACTGGGACAGAGGGGAGGACATTCTAGTGGGACTCTAGATGAGAGAAGCATGGGAGAATAGCAAAGTAGAAGGATCCAGAGGGTCCTAGAAACCTACAAGTAGAACATTATGATAGGCAGATTTGGGCCCAGGGGTCCCGCTCAAACTAAGGCACCAGCCAAGGACAATACAGGCCATAAACTTTAAACCCCTACCCAGATCTAGCCAATGGTCAGAACATTCTCCACAATTGAGTGGCAGTGGGATATGACTTTCTCACGTACTCTGGTACCTCATATTTGACCATGTCCCCTGGAGCGGGAGACCTGGTGGCACTCAGAGGAAGGACAGCAGGTTACCAAGAAGAGACTTGATACCCTATGAGCATATACAGGGGGAGGAAATCACCCTCAGGCACAGTCATAGGGGAGGGGAATAAGGGAAAAATGGGAAGGAGGGAAGAATGGGAGGATACAAGGGGTGGGATAACTATTGAGATGTAACAAGAATAAATTACTAAAAAAATTAAAAAAAAAAAAAAGAAACATAGACTAAATTCCAGCCTTCTGGCTCTCCGGTAAATTCCTCATATCTCAGAGTAACCTTCTAGTTTCAATTAAGTTAATCTTGCATATAGAGTTTGGCAAGAAGGTATGAACTAAATGCTACAAAAATATGGTCATTTCAACATTTTTACAAAACTAACTGCTATTCTTATTCTACTATTAAATGTCTTTCTAGGTTTTCACCTTCATAATTATCCATAGTTACATGTCTCAAGACCTAATTTGCATAGCTTAGTTACAAGACTTAAAATAGTACATTGAGTATAAATATCAATTTCCTCTCTTATTTCTTAAGCCAGAAAAGTGTTGCAGAGGACCAAGCTGCTTGGGGGAAAAAAAAAGAACTTGCCTTATGCCAGAGTTAACTGCCAATGACAGACAGTGAAATTGGTCTTGCTGACAAGACTTTTGAAGGTGCTCATAATTGGAAATAATTTGCATTGATCATGAGTTCCTGTGCTCTGGTGGACTGTGATGCAAGAATGCGAGACGTGAAGTATTTTTTCAAGTTTCCTTATTTCTGATGCATTATTTAAGCTGTATTTCAATTCCTGTGTATAAGAGGAATAAGACAAACTTCTTGTGTGCAAAGTATCAGTTTGAGCACCCAATAATTTACAGTCCGTGTACTTTAGCATCATCGGTAATATCATTTAGTTTCTGAAATTCACTTTCTCTCACTTAGCTTTTAATTTTTTTTATTTACTCTAGATATAATTGGCATCAAGGCCACACTTTTGGTAATGTACTTATACCTAGACCTAGAAAGTGCCCTCTTAAAAATGTCTTGTCATTTTTCTCTTTGTGACTTTTTTCTCATCAAATTAATATATCTTTATTATTTTGCCCTCTTCTCTGTTTTCTTCCTTTCTTTGCTGTTATTTCTTTTATTTCTCCTAAAGTATCTGGATTAATTTATGGTCTCACTAGTAGTGTATAAAGGTTCATTCCTCCTTGAACTTGTTATTCGTAGTTTTCTTATGGATGTGAAGTAATTTTAATGTATATTTTCCTGATGGTTAAGGATGTTGAACAATTTTAAATATGCTTTTTGTTCTTCAGTATTTAATCTTTTGAAAACTGACCTTTTCATTAGTGCACTTCTTGATTGTAATATTCTCTGATGTTCAGTTTTTGAGTTCTCTATACGCTATCAATACACATTCTAGGTCAGATATACAGCCTACCAAGAGTTTTCTCTAACTTTGTAGGATGTCTCTTGGCTTAATCTCTTCCCTTGGTATATTTAAGCTTATTAATTTCTCCCACTTATATCTGTGAATTCTTTGATTTATCTCCTAAGCTATTGAGGTCCTCTTCAGAAAGTCCTTGGCTATACCCATGGTTAAGTCTTTCCAGAGTGTTTTTCTCTAACATGTTCAGAGTTTTTTGTCTTACATGAAGGCCTTTTAACCCATTTGGATTAAGAGAACTTTGAATTAAGTTCTCTACAATGTGAGATAAAGATAGAATTTCCTTCTTCTGCATGTGGATGCCTAGTTCTTCCACCACCATTTGTTGAAAAGGCTATATTTCCTCCAATGCATGTTTTTAGCATCATTGTCGAGACAAGTGGCTGTAGCTGCATAGTTTGATTTGTGGCTTCTCCTCCACTGATCTACATACATGTTAGATTTTGTGTCAATGCCACACTGTTTCTGTCACTATGGATTTTTAGTATTAATGGAAATCAGAAATGGTGGTGTCTCCCACACTGTTCTTTTTACTCAAAATATTCATTGCTATTCAGTGTCTTTTGTCAATTCTAAGGTTGTTTTCTATATTTATTTAAAGAATGCCATTGGAATTTTGATGATTATCACATTACATCTGTATATTGCTTTTGATTATATTATGCATATTTATGTACAATGCATATATAATATATACATATACATAACATGGCCAATATTTGACTACAAATTCTTTCCATTTTTCTGGTGACTTCTTCAGTTTTTAAAATAATTTCAGTAGTCAGAATGCAGTGCCACATGCCTTTAATCCCAGCACTCAGGAAGGCAGAGGCAGAGGCAGGCAGATATCTGTGAGTTCAAAGCCAATCTGGTTTACAAAGAGAGTCCAGGATAGCCAAGAGTACACAGAGATACCTTGTCTAGAAAAAAACAAAACCAAAAACTCGAACAAATTTTCATTGTAGAGGTCTTTCACTTTCTTGGCTCATTTTTTCCAACATATTTTATTTCTTTCAAAAATATTGTGAGTGAGAGTCTTTTTCACCATTTGCTTCTTCTCTTTACCTGTTGACATAGAGGATAGGTCCTGAAATTTTGTATGTTAATTTTGTATCTATAGTTTTTTTGTTGAAAATTTTTATCAGCTCTAAGAGTTTTCTGGTGGGGTCCTTAGGTTTTCTTAAGTAGAAAATTATATTATCTGTAAATTATGATAGTATAACAGCTTCTTATTCTATTTTTGTTCATTTCTTTAATCTTATTCCTCTAGCTAATGCTTCAAGCATGATGTTGACTAGAACTGGATAAAGTGTACATAGTTGTTTCATTTCTTAGTTTGTTTAGAATTATTTCATATGGGCTTTATTATGCTGAGGTATGTTCTTTACTTTTCCAATTTCTTCAAGATTTATCATATAAGAAGGCTATATTTCTTAATGACTTCATATATTATGATAATAATATCCTTTTTGTTCCTTAGTCTACTTATGTAGTATATTACATTCATTGACTTTTACATGTAAACCATCCTTGCATTCCTGGGTTGAATCCAACTTCTTCGTAGGGAATAATATTCTTGTGTTATTTAATTTAAATTCCTGGTGTCTTATTTAAGAATTCCTGTATTCATTTTTCATTGCATGTATTGACCTATAATTTTTTTTGTCTTTATTTGGATTTAGTTTGAATGGCCTGTCTTATTTAGAGTATAGTACTGAAGTTATCCACTTGTTGAGCTCAATTTGTATTTCCACATGCAATATTTTTTTAAAAGTGAAGTTGGCTGAGTCAATATTTAATATGTGAACACTTAGAATGTTAACCCTTTCCCATTATGTTCCTCCTGTAGTGCTCAAAGAGGGGGAGTCCTCTTCTATCTACTGACCACAGCCTATCCGGTCTCATCAGGACTGCCTTCATCCTCTTCCTCTATGGCCTGGTAAGGCTGCCCTGCCAGGAGGAATGATCAAAGAGAAGGCAACAGAGCCCATGATTTCTGGTCACTTCCCCTTGGCTGAGCTGCCTTGCCAGGCCTAAGGGGAAGAGGAGGTGCTCAGTCCTGATGCTAGTTGATGAGCTGGGGTGGGGGGTAGGGCTAGGATCTCCTTTCTTTCTTTCTTTCTTTCTTTCTTTCTTTCTTTCTTTCTTTCTTTTTTACTTCTAACAGATTTTAATGCTTGATCCACAAATTTCTGACAAAGAGTGGAACTATTTGTCAGTCCCTGAGTTAAAGACTTTCCACTGATATCTTTGATAAGGTCTCTGAAAGTTAACTGAAAGTATGCTAAATACAAATTTATGAGAATCTTCAGGATGTAATTTAATAGTGAAAAAACAATCTTTCAGATCTATAATAATAATATAATAACCTTCAGGAATAGCTATAGGAGAAGGGAGGCCAGGTTGAAGGGCCCCCATATCATGCATAGTCTTATTTACAGCTCTTTAAAAAAACTTAATTGGAAATAACTTTATTCTTTTTATTCTTTTTTGTTTTTAAAATATCTTTTTTATTAATTCATTCATATTACTTCATCCCATCCCTTGTATCCTCCCATTTCTTCCTCCCTCCCGCTTACCCCCTACTCCCCTCCCCTATGATTGTGACTGGGGGGACCTCCTCTCCTTGTATATGCTCATAGGGTATCAAGATGCTCCAGCACACGGCAAGGACATATGCTCAACCATGTTCATAGCAGTCTTATTCATAAGAGCTAGAACATGGAAACAGCCTAAGTGCCCCTCAGTAGAAGAATGAATAAAGAAACTGTGGGACATTTACACTATGGAATACTACTCCGCTATGAAAAGCAAGGAATTCCCGAAATTTGTGGACAACTGGATTGAACTAGAAATGGTCATAATGAGTGAGTTAAGCCAGAAGCAGAAAGTCTCACATGGTGTATACTCACTTATATCTGGACACTAGCCCAAGGGCCATGTTCCATGAAAGTCTTCATGGGGCAGAGAGGAGGACATCCTATTGTGACTCTAGGTGAGAGAAGAATGGGAGAATGGGGAAATAGTTGGGTCCAGAGGGTCCTAGAAACCTACAAGAAGAACATTATGATGGGAAGATCTGGGCCCAGGAGTCCTGCTCAAACTATAGCACCAGCCAAGGACAATATGTACAGTAAACTTCGGACCCAAAACCAGATCTAGCCAATGGACAGGACAGTCTTGACAGTTGAGTGGAGAGTGAAGAGTGGGGACTGACTTTCATACGAACTTGGGTGCACCATATTTGACCACGTCCACTTGATGGGGAGACCTGGTGGCCCTCAGAGGAAGGATAGTAGGCTACCAAGTAGAGGCTTGATAACCCACAGGCTCTCCTTTCTGAGGAATAGGGGAAGGACTGGGAAGAGAGGAGGGAGGGGGTTACGACCAGGATGTAAGGTGAATAAATAAATTAATTAATTAAAAAAAAGAAATAGGACAGCAGATAGGCATTTCATTTTGAGGTGTAAGGTATGATAGCTCCTGGTGTGTACTCCATACAGTCACAGGGCCCTTTAAATGTGTTCCATTTAATTCTCACAACAGCTATACAAAGGACTCATCATAGTGGAATTGGATTTTCTACATTGTATTATAATGCTTCTTTAATAGAAATCAATTTTACTTCTAGAATAATTCATTTATGCAAAGAGTGTTGCTTAAAAACTCTTTTTCTTATTTTAAGCATGCCTACATACTCTCTGAAGAAATCTAGAGTTAATGGCCTAACTGAGGTACATGAGATGTCACTTCAAACTGTTCTGACCGTAGTTCACGCTAAAGTGAACGACATGACTTTCCACAATAACTATTTTAGTAAGTATGCTCTCTGTCTTCTCCTGTGTAGTCAGACCTAATCTGTGATCATAATGGTTCAGGATCTGGGTAGAATTCTTAAGTGAAGATGTATTTAACTAGATGGTCATCTTAATCATATTCATAAGCATGCGGCTTTAAAAAGCAATTCAGGGTTCTAGTTCTAAGCATTGCCTGAAGTTTGCATGCTTACCTTTAAAAATGAGGAGGGCTATGTCTTCTGGATAGTATTTGTTTGTTTGTTTATTTATTTATTTATTTATTTATTTATCTATTTATTTATTTATTTATGTTGAAGATAGATTCTTCTCTTATAGAGTACATCCCAGCCACATTTTCTCCTCCTAGCTCACTCCAACCCCCTCTATCTCCCAGATTCACTCCCCTCTGTTTCCTTTTTCAGAAAGGAGCGGGATTTCAAAAGATAAGATGGCAGCCAAGTGTGACAAAACAAGATACAATAAGACAAGGCAAAAGTACTCCTATCCCTAGTTGTTGAAAGTTCTTTTAAAAAATATTTTATTAAGGTATTCATATTACATCTCAATGGTTATCCCATCCCTTGTATTCTCCCATTCCTCCCTCCCTCCTGCTTCCCCCCTACTCCCCTCCCTATGACTGTGACTGAGAGGGACCTCCTCCCCCTGTATATGCTCATAGGGTATCAAATCTCTTCTTGGTAGCCTGCTATCCTTCCTCTGATTGCCACCAGGGCTCCCCATCCAGGGGACGTGGTCAAAAATGGGGCACCGGAGTTCATATGAAAGTCAGTCCCCACTCTCCACTCAATGGTGGAGAATGCCCTGTCCATCAGCTAGATCTGGGTAAGTTCTTAAGAACCAAGACACTAATGTCCACTTCCAGTGTTATATGCGCATAGCTAGCTCTAGCTCCACACTAGTTATGTAAACACTCTACACTGATATGTGTTCCCAGCAATTACATTTTCTTTTTAAGGTTTCTTTTGTGCTAGTAATATTTGTGAACCTTACAAAAATATTTATTTCTCTGCCTTACATTTTCACAAGTAATATTTAATCCAAGATCCCTGACACAATATAAAAAGTTCAAAAGTGTTTCCAGTATGGTAAATATGCTTCTTAAGTAACTTTTCTAGATTGCTCTGTGTTTTTGCGGAAAATGTTTGGTTGACTTTTGCCATAGCACATCAAACTAGAGCACAGGATGTCCTGAGGAAAATCCAAGACTTAGTGTAAATTAGAAGCCTCCCAGCAGACCTGTCTCTGACAGGATTCAGGCCTGTCTCAAAGGACCAGGCTTCACAAGCAGTGTGATGGCTACGTTTCCACATCTGGGCAGTGTGTTACTCAGTTCACTCTGGCTGTCCTTCCATATTGCTTTCTTTGACTTTTGTTCACTTGTAGAAAGTAACTCAAATGATTCTTAGACTAATTATGTAACTGGCTTCATCGAGTCTATAGATGCTTTGGGGGGCTGTTTCAATTCTTTCTAATGTTTATGCAAACACATACAAGTAGGACAAGAGATGCTATTTCATTTTGCGGTGTAAGCTTTGGTCGATCAGAGACCACAGTCCCTAAGAATCTTTACTTTCTTTCAGGGTAGTAAGATGCTGAGCTTGTTTGTTTGAACAGGCTGAAGAGCTTCCCCTGAGCAGAAAAAAAAAACCATGTTATTTGAACATTTTTCTTCCCAGAAACCAGTCGGGTCACTAGGTCAGAGTACATTCAGGTTAAATGTTTATGAAGTAGTTACAGAATAGTTTAAGTATTTCTAGTTCAACTCAGGTGAAACAACTCTTCCCTGCACACTGTGCATTCTTCAGACACAATGTACTGCCACATTAGTGAATTAATTAGGAGGGTGTGCATGTAGGACTTCTAATTTTCCTTATGAAATTGGTTTCTTTCTTTCTCCTCTCTATTTATTCTCATCTTTATTCCTTTCCTAAGGCTTTGTCCAGTCTTTCTCACCATTTCTTCTAAATATTCCAATGTGATTATAGGTGAGTCAGCTTGGAACTGAATTTTGACAGAGGCGCCAGAAAAAGACTTTGGAGGAAAGTAGACTTTTCAACAAATGGGTTTTGGAAAATTGAATGTCTACATCAGACGGATATTGGATGTCCACATGCAGGAAGATGTGTATTTGGTTGGTGTATGTATGTGTATGTGTGTGTGTATCTGTATGTACTTTGTATGTGTTGCATGTGTGTCTAGTTGTGTGAATTTATATGCATTTGCATGTATTCATGTGTGTCTATTGTGTGAAATAGATATGTTTTTCTGTGTGAGTGTTTACATGTACATGGGAATGTATATATCTAAGAGTGTGTATGTATATAAACATGTGTGTTAGTGAACATGTGGAATTGTCTTTGCATATGTATGCATTCATGCATCAGAGTGTGTACACGTGGAAGTGTGTTTGCGTACATGTATGTGCATGCATGCATACATCTGTTTGAGTGCATGTATGTGTTTATATGTTCACATGTGTGTATGAGAGTACTGAGAGGTAAAAGCAGCTTTTGATTTTCTTCTGTCTTCCATTTATTACACTAGAGACTGTCACAGTCTGAATCTGACTATTGCAGATATGGAAGCTTGGGTGATACTGTTTGGTTTTGTCTCAGATTCCATGGTACAGAAGGTAGAGATGTCCCTGTTCATTAGACACAACATTTATCAAGAAGACACCACCTTCACTAAATAACAAGGGAAGGCAACTGCCTCCATATGAAATGACCAGGAAAAGACTTTCTGAGGAATTTGATTTTAATGTTTATAACTTGAGAGCACATAACAGCACACTCTTTGGCTCCTGTTACTGCTCAGGGATCATATTGAAGGAGGGTCACCACCCATGTCCCTGCCTGGTATATGTCATTACTGTTGGGCAGAACAGCATGACAAGCAATTAAGTCTTGGCAGCTGCTGAGACAACAAAGCAAGTCACTCAGGAAACTTGGGCATTGGCCCACAGAAATCATAGCCACTACAATGTGCAAAAGACAGAGTTCATAGGGACAAGTGGTTGGAAAAAAAACACACATTCATCATGTCTCTTTTCACACTGCACACTGCACCTCATTGCCTCATTGCCAAGCAGTGCCAGCAACATGGTTAATATCTGTGCTATAATATCTCCCTCTCAATTCATTCAACAGATGTTTTCTAAGTACTTGTATGAACAGCACTTCACCAAGAACAAGGGAAATAGAAATATAAAATATAATTACTAGATGCAGGATTTGTATTGGAATGCTGGTTGTGGGTGGGACTAAGACTGAAATCTGTGGCTATTAAATGGTTCATAAACTAAAGATACAATTTAGCTGGATTGACTGTTAAAGACTTCTTTTTTTTTTCAGACAGGGTTTCTCTGTGTAGCTTTGGCTGTCCTGGACTAGCTTTGTAGACCAGCTGGCCTAGAACTCACAGCGGTCTGCCTGCCTCTACCTCCCCAAGTGTTGGGATTAAAGGCATGCTTCACCATGCCCTACCTGACTGTAAAATATTTTAAAGATAAATAAAAAGACAAGTAAATTATTAATGGCAACAACAGGGCATACATCCATGACAGGGGTACCAAATCACACAGTATATCTGAGACTACTGAGACTACAAAATACTAGACTGTAGAGAAATAACAACAGTAAAAAACAAAACAAAACAACAACAACAACAACAAAAAACCCCAAAACAGCGTAACATCCTGATAATAAATGGCTCCTGACATTAATGGATGTGGTGAGGCCTCTCTTATAAAAAGCTTTGTTTTATTTTTAATGCTGTGCGTGTTTGTGTGTGGGTATGTGCCTATGTGAATACAGGTGCCTCAGAGTTCAGAAAAGTACCCAGTAATGTGCAATTCTGTACTGATAATGAGCATTACCCAGTAAATGTACAAGATATGTGAGACTGGAAGACCACCATTTTGTAACCATAATGGAATCTTTTAGGCAAAGTTTATTAATTAAATGCTTACTACAGTCAGATATTATTGAAAGCAATAATGCATTTGTTTGTTTTGTGTGTGTGTGTGTGTGTGTGAGTTGCATGTGCTTCTGCATATGTAAGTGTGTGTGCATGCGTGTGTGTCTGTCTGTCTGTCTGTCTAGGATAGAGGTCAATGTCCTCCTTTATTGCTCTCTACATTTATTTGAGACATGGTCTCTCAGTGACCCTGCTGCTTCAACTAGCCCGACTAGCCAATGAAATCCAGGGATCCGCCTGTCACTGCCCTCCTGGCCATCCGCTTAAATATGTACATCACTGAGCCTGGAATTTAGGTGGATGCTGGGAATATAAACTGATGTCCTCATGCTTTGCACAGCAGGCACTTTGCTGACTATCTCTTTCACACGCTCTTAAAGTGCTTATTGGAATTAGAAGTAGACATTAGCAATCCACGTCTATTTCAAATTTAGCTCGTCTATGCATTAAGTGATGGCTTAACTTGTGCTTCCCTGATAGCTAGTAATATTGAGTATCTTGGCAGTCACTTAATCATTCTCAGGAACAGTCTTCGATACCTTTGAGTAAATTGAAATGCTTATATTACCAGATCCCAGTTACTCTTTCAGTTGTGTGTGCATAAGATTAAAACAATCAGGCTGGAGAGATGGCTCAGAGGTTATGGACACTGACTACTCCTCCAAAGGTCCTGAGTTCAATTCCCAGCAACCACATGGTGGCTCACAACCATCTATAATGTGATCTGATGCTCTCTTCTGGCCTTCAGGTGTACATGCAGGCAGAGCACTGTATACGTAATAATAAATAAATCTTTAAAAAAATTAAAATAAACAATTGTAGGTCAGTGAGGACAAACTTCAGAATCCCACTCTGATTTTCTCAGCATATCCCTGTCTGTGTTTAAAAATGCATCCTACGATCTGTTGGAAACCTAAAGGAGAGCTGAAAATGTAGTTCAGCTGGAATAGTCCCTGCCCAACATACAAGAAGCCTTGGGGTTGATCTCTGGTCTTTTATAAAACTGGGCATGGAATCTTTAAGGCAAAGGTCAAAGTTAATCCTCTATCACACAGTTTGAAGCCAACCTGGGACACAGAAGAGTCTGCCTCAAAACTAAGCAAAGTGATAACAAACAAAACCCTGGAGGAATAAGTAATAACTATTATAAACTGTATTTTATTTTTAAAAAATCAAATACAAACTTAAAAGCACATTGTTCCAACTGTTGGATGTGATGTTTCACAAATATTAAAAATCATCTCAGTCACTCCAGCATGACGGTTCTTATCACTGTTGCAGAAATGATAAAGCTTAGAAGTTTAGTTAATTCTGAGTCATACTGCTATTTGCTAGTTAGTAAAAAATAAAGGCTGTGTGTCCGCTGTTTCCTATTGTGCATTATATAAACAACATGTTTTAGACGTGTTTGCTATCATCTTCATAGTGGAAAAGGTATGCATGTGTGTGTATTTGGCATGTAAGCATATGCACACCTGTAAACATGCATGTGTGCATGCTTGCTTGTGTGTGCACATTTTCATGTGTACATGCAACACATATGTGAATGCATTTGTGTCCAGGTGCATGGATGCACATGTGTCTGTTATCCTAGACTTTCCTCTTCCCTTTAATCCAATCACCATATTTTACCAATAAGTAGATTTACTCCATGGGGCAAGACAAAGAAAAGGAGACCAATCCATACTAATCTGAGTTACCAGATATAGAGAAATTGATGGTAGTGACTGGATTAGACACATCCAGTCTTCCTGTCTTTCATCTGTCCGCCCACCCCTCACCCTTCCTCACTCTCCTCATCTTTTTCTTTCATCATCCTCCCCTCCTGGTTCCTTTCTCCTTCCCTCTCTTACTCTTCTTCAATTATCCTAGAATATATGGACCTTTTATCTAAAATATTTGTCGACAGAAACTCTCATTTTGCCTGTGAATGATGTTGTGAGCTCCTGAACTTAAGAGCTGTTAAGAACCGAAACGGGATTCCCTAACACTGTGCCTTCACCACTGTTCTCAGTGCTGGCTGGTAACTTAGGGAATAACTGATACTTGAACCCTCTTTTTAACTTTCTTTTTGGAAGTGCAGAAATTCACAATGATCTCTATCTCTAGAGTTTATCGTTATGAAGTATTTAAGACTTAAGGATGGCTTGATACCTGTTTGACTTAACATTTTGGATTAGCAACTTCAATAAAGAAATGCCTCTGTGTGGGATATAATGGAAAGTCATTCCTCCTTTCTCACACTTGTGTCCTCATCTTCCAAGAAAAGGCACCCAGTAACAATATAATAAAAAATAATGATATGAGAATAATACAAAAAAAGAGAATAATACATGTGAATTATTCAACAAAGAATTGAAATTAAGAGGGATGCAAAGTCACTTTTTCTTTCTCATTTTAAAATTTCTGCTCAGCATGTACTGTGGTGCATATAAAAGGGGTTTATGTCTCAAGTTTAAAACACATATTTCTACTTCAAATTTTTTTTTGAAAATTTCATAAACAACTAACTGTATTTACATCATTTCCACCCTTTACTGTCCCTCTTCCAACCTCTCATGTGTTCTCCCTACAATCCTTTTTCAAATCCATGACATCTTCTTTAGAAATATTTTTCTTTTATTATTAAATATTTTTTATTTTTACATATACAATTATATTACTACATATATACCGTACATTACCTATGGCAAGAAGAACCGCGAAACAAACAGGAAATATATAAACATTAAATTCATAATGCCTTGGCTAGTTGTATTTGGCAGCCTTGAAGAAAACATCTTTCCTATCTTGGTGCATCTAAAATTCTGAATGTAAATCAATATCTATCACATCTCATCATTATCAACTTAAAACATCCATCTAGACCTAAAAACATGTTAACTCCTAAACAACTAAGCCTAATTGTAAAACTAAACTATCTGATCTTCAATGTCATCAGAAGCTTGAGAAGGAATAAAATTAATTACCTGAGTGTACAGGGGTGCAATTCAGCAGCTTCCTATATGAGAAAACGACAGAGACAGTTTGCTGCCTGAAAACACACACACACACACACATACACACACACACACACACACACACACACACACACACACACACACACACACACTGAGGCTGTTGAGTGTTCCTTGTTTGTTTAAGGCTGAACCCATGGGATTGGCTAATCCATCAGAGGACTTGTCTCTGGGGAAGGTGGATTCTCCCTATGTCAACTGTCATTAATTGCCTATAGCTGTTGATGCAGGGGGAGGGGCTTGTGAGATTTTCCCATTCACACTGGCAGGTCAGCTGGTGTTGTCATCATGTTAGTCTTGTTTATGGAGCTATACTGTTGAGGTTTCCTGGTGCAGCTTCCATATCATATGCAGGAGACACTACTGCAGTAGACATCCTGACGCTCTGGATCTTATAAGCCTTCTGGTCCACTTTAGTACACTTCTCTGAGTTTTAGCTTGTAGGGGTTTTATTGCAGCAATTGGGATTGGGCACCTCATGGTCAGTTGCCTTCTACACTTTGGCCCATATGGATTTCTGTAATGGTTTCTATCAGCTGCAAAAGAAGCTTAAAAAAAAATTTAAAAATAAGGATTGAAAGCTCCACTTAACTTGTGAGCAGCTGGTTAAATATTAAAATGCAGTTAATAAGTGGTGGTTTTAGACCATGACATTTACTTTTTAGTCTTCCTACAGGAGGAATACAGTCTTTAAAGTGGATGTTGAAAGATTAAGAGTAACAAGGCAAGAGCATGCCACCAGCACAGCATGATTTTCTGTGTCCGTTTTTAAAAATTGCATTTCCTGTTAGGGAATGATCTGCAAATGAATCCAATTGCCACCCCAGCATGCGATTGTGCCTATGGGAATATCTGTTCACAGAAATCAAGAGCTTCAGAAACACACATGTTAACCTGATAAGTCCTCGGGCAAAGTTTGCTGCCAGAAGAGATTGCCAAGATACTGTAAGTCATCAGGACTCTAGACTCATAAAATGGCATCCCCTGATATTCCAGACTGGGAGAATTTAATGGGGTTCTGATGAGAAAAGTCTGTGACCAGAATACCTGCTCACATGCAAGAAACCAACTTTAAATGAAGGTTCAAGGAACCTTTGAAAAAGAACCTGAGATGTTTGACCTTGAAACTAGAAAACAGTGACTCATACACATTTAGGAATCATGCAGTATAATTCTTGACTCAATTTTAATTCCTATCCTTATGCCCACACAGAAGTGGAGTTATCACTCCTCATCAAAGAAACTTTACTGCTTCAGGTAAAGAGAAGGGAGTAATAAAAGTTGTTAGTTCCTTTAAAAAAAATTAGGCAGTTGTATCTGCAGATTATCAGAGAACAAAATAAAAGTAAACAAACACAACCATGGTTTGGTATTGTAGATGAGGTAGCCTCTACTTTTCTTGTCAAAGATGTAATATTTAATAGTTTTTAATATGTTTTATAACAATATGAGCACATGGGGTAGGCATCCAATCATACATCTTTCATAACCGATGAAAGCTAAGAAATAGTATTACCTATCATGGTTAGCTTTAATTGTGCATTTGATTGGACTTAGGGCAACCTAAGCACACATGTAGGTTTGTGAAGGCATTTCTAGAGACATTTCACGTCACTGCCACTATTTGATCCATTGATGATTTTAAACTTTGAACAGACTGGCATGAGGTAGAGGAAGTGTGTAAAACTGTATTTGGTTGGAATAAATAGGTCTGCAAAGGCATGTTTTGGTGCTCCACATCTTGACCCAGCACTTTTTTGTCCTGGTTTCTCTCGTTTTCCCAGCAGCCCTGAAGTAAGGGGTCTTTTGCTTTTTCTCCTGCTGCTGTCGTGTTTTTCCCACGCACACCAGGTCAAGCGTCCATGGCCAGATGCCTCTGAATATGGAAGCCAAGATTACCTTTCATCATTTACATTGTTTATATCAAGTATTTTCTCATGCCTACGAGAGGCCTGGCAAGTAATACCCATGTAGGGTTTTACTCATCTACTACTTATCAATTTCTTAGTTGGTTCATTCAAACGGATGTTAGGATGCCATGATTTCCACCCATTTCCCATTAGCAGATGGGGAAACAAATTCCTTCCTTTCTGTTTAGCAAAATACTCCAGATTCCTCATGTGGCAGGTGCTTATGAGCTTGAACAGGGCAAAGAGAAATGTTTGTTTCTGTGCTTGGAAGTACCCAGAGTTCTTTTCTTTTTAAAAAAAGTATTATTTAATTTTTCCAATAATAATTTTGTGTGAATGTATGTGAGTGTGTGTGTGTGTGTGTGTTTGTGTGTGTGTGTGTATTTGTGTATGCACCAATGTGCGTGGGCAGAAGCATATTATGGAGGCCATAGGAAAACGTTGAGCAGTCTGCTTTCCCATTCCACCTTCTGGGTATCAAAGTTAGCTCATTAAACATGAAGGGCAAATACTTTGGCCAACCCAGCCATCTGACCAGCCCAGAACTTAAATTTCAAACCCTAGCTCAGTCACGAAATACTTCTGGGATCAACTTCTACACCTTGGAAGTAGGTGTGGTTCTGATAGTGTTTACTGATGTAATACATGTGGAGTTCATATAGGTTATTTTGAGTAACTAATGTCTCAAGAATGTTACCTTTTGGGTTACAGCGATTATTGTTTTTGTTATCATTGTTATTTGAGGGCAGTGTATTGACCCATCTCTTAAATAAGCATGCCTTTAATCATTTTATCATATAACATTTATTGTTCGAACATTCCGATAGCAGGCTACCAAGAAGAGACTTGATACCCTATGAGCATATACAGGGGGAGGAGGTCCCCTGCAGTCACAGCCATAGGGGAGGGGAGTAGAGTGAAAGTGGGAGGGAGGGAGGAAAGGGAGGATACAAGGGATGGGATAACAATTTAGATGTAATATGAATAAATTGATAAAATATAAAAAATAAATCATTTCCATTAAAATAAAAAGCAATTAATGTAATATTTTATGAAGAGGGAAAAAAAAAGAAAGAAAGAAACAAGGAAATAGGTACTAAAGGAGGTGGGTGATGAGAGAACAGGACAGGGTAGGAAGCCAGCCATGCAGTTTGGATGAGTCATGGATCTCAAGTAGGGCAGAAAAGTAAACTGAGACCAGTTATTCTGTTTATAATTTATAGAAGAAGGACAGTGCATTTGTGCTTATATTAGGGCTGTACAGGTACTTGTACAGTGTCTTGACTGCCATGGGGCTGTCTTTGGTTTTCTAGAACCAAGCTGGATAAGTGACGTGGTTAGTTTTAAAGCCAGATGGTAGTATTCAAGCTTAGTGCTCTTCTGTCACCTTCTACTTCATCTCTACTTGACTTCCTTCATCAGCAAAAACAAGAATATCATACAGTGTCGAGAAAGTTTTGGTTGACCACCTAAAATGAGTGTATTAAAGAAGCACCTAGATGCTACAATCTTTTATTATTTTAAAGTTTGACTTAAGTAAAAAATTGCTTAGCTTTGCCCTTGTTTTAATAAAGAATAAACTTGTGCCTGATCATTTTGGATGGTGCTATAGTTAAGATATGCAATGTCTCCCAAAGATATTGGAGAGCTAGTCCTTGATGTAGTAGTTCTCAGAGTTGGAATGCTCAGAGCTCTGATTAGTAGTGTCATACCATCAATGGATTAATCTACTGGTGAATTTGTGGCTGGAGGGACTATCCAGAGGTAGGGCAAGTTGGAAAATTAAATCTTGCCCTAGAAATAACACCATACCTTTGAAGGATATGTCTTGTCTCTGATGCCTTGCTTCCTACATGTTAGCTTCCTGAAGGTCAAAAGATGAGCATTTTTTCTGCCATGTCATTTTACCAAGAATAGTGTGTGTGTGTGTGTGTGTGTGTGTGTGTGTGTGCGCACATGTGCCTGTACAGAAGTATGCATATGGAGGTCATAGACAACTTTCATGCCCTACCACAGGCCTAAAAGCAATGAGATACTCCTGAAACCTCTGAAACAAGTCAGCTAGTAATAAAGCTTTTGTTCTTTTAGATGATTTTCTCGGGCGTTTTGTTACAGTAACAGCAAGCTGACTAGCACAGAAGAGACAAAAACCTTAATAAAGGAGGAGCTGCTAGGCTGCTGGTGAATATAAGCTTAGTTACTTGGGTTAACCAGGGGCTGATTTGCTTCCTTCATCAGTGACCCAGGATAGAGACAGAGTATTCTTTCATGTCTTATTTGTGACCTGAGCTGGTTACTATTTATCCTGCAACTCCTAGTGTATTCATCTTTTCACCACCCGGTTTGCCTTATGAAGCGTGACTTAAGAACTTCCCATGCAGTGTGAAATCACATTAGAGCCTGGGAATGGGTTTTCTTGGATGCTACTAAGAACTATCACAGAGAGTTGTGACACATTTGACAATGGGCAAGGCCTGAAACTCAGATGGAGGAGTGAAAAGTGAAGTTCACATCTGGTTTCACTCACAGGCAATGCCAAATTGGATATTTTTACTTTATTTTGAATATTTATTTGCATCATTGTGTGTGTGTGTGTGTGTGTGTGTGTGTGTGTGTGTGTGTGTGTAACAGGATGAGAGTCAGTTACCAGAGAAAATGTATCTTTCCAGGATCCACAGAGAGAAACGACAACAGTGCTAATGTTAATAAACTCTTTATTTGTTAAAGTGTAAAATACTTCTCAATGCCTAGAAAGCCCTTCCCTTTGAGGCTTGCTCACAGATAGCTGGAGAAGGCTGACGTATTAAGATCTAGAATTCTATGTACTTGACATTACATCAGAGCCGATTATACATTTTAGCAAAGTGCATGAGGCTACTCTGAAGATGGTGAAGAAGAACTTTGGTGCTTTTCTTAAGTGTGTACATTACCATCTCTTCAGAAAAAAATGTCTGTATCTGATGTCAGAAATAAGAGAAGCTCTCTTTTTGGCAGGTGGTTGTTTGGTTCTCATTTCATGGGCAGTTTGGCTCTGGCAAATTGTGAGTCACATGCTTGGCAGTCTGACGTTCACAGCTAAAACCATAAAGGCTGTGGTTGTATTTTTACACTCATCCCTGACTTTGATGTTCACACCATGGCTGTCTCTGTTTTGTCAGGACAGATTAATTTCAAGTATATTCTCCATCATATATGGATTTTAAAGACATTTTGAAATGATTATGAAACATATATAATCAGGCAATGTGGTTCTCAATACTACCATGTGACACTGTAAAATAAGCACAAGCACTCTCCTATACCACCCCGACAGGAACAGTGGGACTTCAGATGGGAGCAGATGAGAGCATGGTGGAGCAGACTTGATTTGTTTCCTGACACTTCTACTACAGGAAGAGTCCCTTTGGGGGCCCACACACCTTACAAACTATCACTTTAGAACAAGAAATGGAATGTGTGATGTGTCGGCTCCAGGGAGTTCTCTTTATTTGTCCCAAATTCCACACTTGCCCAGTAGCTAAAACTTTCTGACTCATCTCCTGAGCAGGCCACTAAAGATCACTGATCCTATACGTAGATTGAAATGGCACTGAAGAGAGAGATGTAGGGAACCTCATGATCAATCAAGGTCAACTTGCCTTATTTTTCCCTCTTCTTCTGATGTTCTATTAATGGTCAATGTAAAACTTTCTCTGGTCAGGAGGTGGAGCTTTCCAACTTGGCGACAACCACTTTTCTTTCTTTCTTTTCTTTCTTACACATACCTTGCCATTCTTAACTTGTATCTCTTTATCTTCATGAACTGAATGATCTTAATGCATGCAGAAAACTCGGCTGTCCATAGGAAAACATTAATTACTTTACTTGTTTTTTTTTTCTCTAGGATCCAAACAGCATTTCAGAAGAATACATCCAATTGAGAGACAAATCTAATCTGTGTTCCTGGAGACTCCACCAACATTCTGCATAAGTGCACTTTTCATTGTGTGCTATATGTATTTATTCATTGATTGACTCTCAGTAATACTATGTAAGCTTCATGGGAATACAGACTATGCTTTGGGTTGTTAACCATTAGCATGCAGGCTATTACTTGGCCTGTGGTAAAGCATAGTGTTGTCTGGGGGTACTGTATTGTACCCTGAAGGGCTTGTTGACCTCAGACTCTACTCTGGAATACAGACTCCCAGGATAACTTTTGTCCCCACATTAAAATTGAGACCCTCTCTTCCAGAGAAACTTTCTAAAGCTGCAACAACAGTTGTGGGGGTCCAGATACCACAACCAGAATCCACATGACAGCATTCAAAGAGATGATAGAAATATGCTACTCCTGTAATAAATTCTTATTTATTTATATTAAAAAGTTAACTTACATATTCACTTCATATCCTAATCATAGCCCTCTCACCCCTCTCTTCTCAGTCTTACCTTCCCATCTCCCCCCACCCCCTTCTCTTCTCTTCAGAAAAAGGGTGTAACTCCGACCAACCCATCCCAGCACATCAAGTTGAAAATAGTTTTTAAGATAATATAAAGTAAAATTTAGTGCAAAGACTGGAAGCTGATACAGATAGTCTCTATCACTGCCTTTGCTTGTAAAGAATGCCATAAAAATAAACAACACCGAAAAGTGTTCAGTTCGGTCATTTTAATTATTTATCTCTTACTGTACAACATAGCTCTAGAACTTTCTCACATCACAACATTCAATTTCTATGCTCATTGAATATCTTTTCTTTCTTCTGTATTTAGTTCCAGTAACCAGTAATTACTGGCATACTTAATTTTTAAAGATCACTTGACTGCTTTAGATATAAATATTCATGCAACATGTGTCCTCCAGATGCTGACACTTATTTCACTTAGCATTACATCTTCAAGACCCATTCACATTATAGCATGCAACAATACTTTCCTCTTTTAAAAATGAATAATATTCTATATTTAGAAACTATATTTTCTTTATCTGTTTACTCATAGACAGATACTCTATTGTTTCAAATTTCATACATACCTATAATGTGTTTTGATAAAATGTTCTGCGTGCTTTCTTCTCCAATTTCTCCCTATTCCCCTTACCACTTTTCTTTCCCAACATCATATACTCTATTTTTTAAACCTACTGAGTCTACTTAGTCTGTCTGTATGTTCATGACTGTGATGTCATCTACTGATGTATATGTAGCCTCCTAGGGTCCCTAAAGAGAATTGGCTCTCCAACTCCCAGAAGTCTTCAATTGGTAGTAGCTCCTCAGCTGGGGGTAGGACTTAATGAGCCCCTTCCAATCCATGCTTAAAGTTTTGTCTTGCTTGATCTTGTGCAGGTCTTCTGGATACCATCTGAACTGCTGTGAGTTCACATGTGTGAAACAGCCCTGTCATGTCAAGCAATACTGTCTTGCTACAGATATCTGCTATTTCTGGCTTTTACAATCTTTCTACTTCTCTTCCTTGATTATCCATGAGCCTCAGGGGTAGAGGGTGTGATATAGATGTCTCATTTGGACTGGAGCTGTACACAGTTTCTAAGCCTCTATGTGTTGGCCAGTTGTGACGATCTGTATTAATTACCATCTACTGCATAAAGAACCTGATGAGGGTTGAAAGGTGCACAAACCTATAAGTACGGATATAATAACTTAGTGGGCAGTTTATTTACTATACATATTTATTAATACTATATGTTTCCTAGAGGCTATAATCTGGCAAGCCACAGGTTTTTTTGCTTAATTAGTGGTAGTAGGCATAGACTTAACTGTTCTTGTTGTTTTGAGACATGGTTTTTCCACGTAGTATTGGATATCCTGTAACTCTCTTTGTAAATCAAGCTAGCTTCAAACTCATAGACGTCCTTATGCCTATGTCTCCCAAGTACTGGGTTAAAGGCATGTGCCACCATGTCCAGTCAAGGATTAAATTTTGTTGAGTGAGATGTAAGTTCAGAGAGCTGAGTTATTCTCATAACATTTGTGCTTTTGTTGCACCAGTGGGCGTATTTTGCCAAGAAAGGCATTTTTGTAGCTTACAGATTACACAGTTGGGTATTCATGACTTTTCTATTCTGGTAGTGTGCATAACATCTTGCAGCATTATAAATGCTAGGCACTTGGACTTGAGTTTTGTGTAAACCAGAACCACTAAATCAGTTAGAAGAAAAAGTGGGCAAGAATCTGGAACACATTGGCACAGGACAAAACTTCCTGAACAGGAACACCAACAGTCCAGGCCTTAATGTCAACAATTAAAAAATGGGACCTCGGATCCAAGATGGCAGCGAGCAGTGTGGACCGTGTTTGAAAGCTCCAGTGAACAATTCAGGGAATTGCACAGATTTCTGAGCCAGGAACACCAAGGTCCCCACACCACGGCAGCAGAAGTGCTCCACGGTTTGGAGGGATCAGGGTGTGGAAGACCTGTTTGCCCCGGCACATGGGAGGAGCGTGGACTTTCTCGGATCAGAGCAGCAGCAGCAGAGACAGCAGTGCCACCAGCGGCTCTAGTGGCTCCAGCGGCACCAGCGGCGGTGGCTGAGGTTTGCAGCTCAGAGCCTTCCAGTGGAGGCGATTGGTGTGGTGGATGGTGGGAGTTGCTGCGGGAGAGGGGACTCTGGACAGGATTTGGGTCCCGTGGTGCCTTGAGACCCAAACTAGACTCAGCAGACAGTTCAGCCCCAGAGTCCTGGGTTTGCTCAGTGAGCTGTGCCATGGAGAAGCTGGCTCAGCTCAGCAAGCAATTCTGCCCGAGGCACAGCTCCCCTGCTGTGACACAGGCTGGGTGGAGCGCTCACTTCTACCCTAGGCTCTAGCTCAGCACAGCCAAAGTTTTTCTGCTGTGATGCAAGCTGGGCAGAGCACTCACTTCTACCCTAGGTGCTTGCTCAGTGCAGTCGCAGTTTCCCTGCTGTGACGCAAGCTGGGCGGAGTGCTCACTTCCACCAGGTGCTTGCTCAGCGCAGTAGCAGTTTCCCTGCTGTGACGCAAGCTGGGCGGAGCGCTCACTTCCACGCTAGGTGCTTGCTCAGCACAGACGCAGTTTCCCTGCTGTGACATAAGCTGGGTGGAGCGCTCACTTCCACCCTAGGCACTTGCTCAGTGCAGTCGCAGTTCTCCTGCTGTGGCAGACAGTTCAGGCCCTGAGAAACTAGCTGAGCTCGACGCATGGTTCAGGCCCAGTATCCCTGGCTGGACTTGGCAGGGGACCCAAAAGGTTGTAGATACCTTGGCCTGATCCAACGCTCATTCAAAGACCCAGAACGATTGCAGGACCCACAGCAAAGGGGAGCTGAAGATCACTGGCTGTGAGAGCCCAAAACTACAGGGATAACCTCCTGTCATCCACACCAGTGAAGTATCAGGGCTTCCAGCCTACGAAAATCATGAGAAAACAAGTGAATCTGTCATCAGACTCCCTCCACCCAACTCTGGAAGTTACCCAACAAAAACAGAGATGGCAAGATGTCTAAAGGACAGAGTAAAAGCATATGCAAAAACCCCCAAAACAACATGGCGTCTCCAGTTCCCAGCTATCCCAAAGAAAACAACCCAGAGAACTCAAATACAACGGAAACATAAGAAAATGACCTCAAATCCTTGGTAATGAGGATGATAATGGAGGAAACAAATAAAATTCGAAATCAGATGCAGGAAGACGCAGAGAGGCAGGTGCGAGACATAAAAGAAGCACATAGAGTGGAACTGGAAAATTTTCAGGATAATGTAAACAACCGGATGAAAGAAATAAAAAAATCCGTTCAAGATATGAAGATGAAAATGGATTCAATGATAAACACACAGACAGAAGAAAAACAAGAACGTGAGGCCTCAGAGAAGAAGGCGAATGACACAGTGCTGAGCTTTTCTAACAGAATCCAAGAGATGGAAGAATGAATCTCAAGTCTAGAAGATACAATAACAGATCTTGAAGCAACCATTAAAGAAAATGCCAAATCTGGAAAACTCCTGACACAAAACATCCAAGAAATTAAGGACACCATGAAAAGAAAAAATCTGAGGATAATAGGCATTGAAGAAAGAGAAGATATCAGACTCCAAGGCCCAGAAACTATTCTCCACAGAACCATAGAAGAAAATTTCCCCAATCTAAAGAAAGAGATGCCTATAAACATACAAGAGGCATACAGAGCACCAAATAGAATTGACCAGAAAAGAAAAACTGCCCGTCACATAATAATCAAAACACAAAACATACAGAAGAAAGAAAAAATATTAAAAAGCTGCAAGGGAAAAGGGCCAAATAACATTTAATGGCAAACCTATCAGAATTACACCCGACTTCTCAGCAGAGACCATCAAAGCCAGAAGGGCCTGGATAGAGATCCTGCAAACCCTAAGAGACCACAGATGCCAGGCCAGACTACTTTACCCAGCAAAACTATCAATAACCATTGATGGAGAAAACAAAAATATTCCATGACAAAACCAAATTCAAACAGTACCTATCCACAAATCCAGCTTTACAGAAGGTACTAGAAGGAAAACTCCATCCCAAAGGGTCAAGCTACAACCAAAAATACTCAGGAAATAGATAACTATACCATGGCAAAAACACAACTACACAAACAATTGACTGGAACCAACATCAAAACTAAGACTCTTAATAGTAACTGGTCATTAATATCTCTCAACATCAATAGTCTCAATTCTCCAATAAAAAGACACAGACTAACTGAATGGGTGCATAAACAGGATCCAAAATTCTTCTACCTTCAAGAAACACATCTCACCCATAATGATAGGCATTACCTCAGGATAAAAGGTTGGAAAAAAATATTCCCAAGCAAATGGTCACAAGAAGCAAGCAGGCGTAGCCATTTTAATATCGAACAAAATAGACTTTCAACCAAGATTCATCAAAAGGGATGAGGATGGACACTTCATACTCATAAAAGGTAAAGTCAACCAAGATGACATCACAATTCTGAACACCTATGCTCCCAATACAAGGGCACCCACATTTGTAAAAGATCTGCTAAAAAGGCTTAAACCACATATCGATCCCCACACAATAATAGTGGGAGACTTCAACACCCCACTCTCTCTGAAGGACAAGTCATTGAAACAGAAACTAAGCTGAGAAATAACATCATTAACCAAGGCCGTGGGTCAAATGGATCTAACAGATATCTATAGAGCCTTTCACCCAAACAAGAAAGAATATACCTTCTTCTCTGCACCCCATGGAACCTTCTCCAAAATTGATCACATCGTAGTTCACAAAGAAAGCCTCAACAGATACAAGAGGATTGAAATAATACCTTGTATCCTATCAGATCATCATGGGCTTAGGCTGCAATTCAACAACAACAGAAATAACAAAAAGCCTACACGTATGTGGAAACTAAACAACTCTCTGCTAAATGACACCTGGGTCAGGGAAGAAATAAAGAAAGAAATCAAGGAGTTTCTGAAATTCAATGAAAATGAAGGAACAACATACCCAAATTTGTGGGATACATTGAAAGCAGTGCTAAGAGGAAAATTCATAGCACTAAGTGCCTTTAAAAAGAAATTGGAAGCATCACACATAAACACCTTAACGACACAACTGGAAGCCCTAGAAAAAAAAGAAGCAGAAACACCCAAAAGGAGTAGATGTCTGGAAATAATCAAACTCAGGGGTGAAATTAACAAATTAGAAACTAAGAAAACAGTCCAAAGAATCAACAAAACCAAGAGCTGGTTCTTTGAGAAAGTCAACAAGATAGACAGATCATTAGCCAAACTAACTAAAAGGCAGAGAGACAGTATTGAAATCAACAAAATCAGAAATGAAAAGGGAGACATAACAACAGACACTGAAGAAATACAAAGAATCATAAGATCCTACTTTGAAGGCATATATGCCACAAAATTTGAAAATCTAAGGGAAATGGACGATTTTCTTGATCAATTTCACTTGCCAAAGTTGAGAGAAGAACAGATAAACAAGCTAAATAGTCCCATTTCCCCTACAGAAATTGAAGTAATCATTGATAGTCTCCCAACCAAAAAAAGCCCAGGGCCAGATGGTTTCAGTGCAGAATTCTACCAGACCTTCAAGGGCGAACTAATACCGATACTCTTCAAGCTACTCCAAAAGATAGAAAGGGATGGAACATTACCAAATTCATTTTATGAGGCCATAGTCTCATTGATACCTAAACCTCACAAAGACTCAACAAAGAAAGAGAATTTCAGACCAATTTCTCTGATGAACATCGATGCAAAAATACTAAATAAAATACTTGCAAAACGAATACAAGAACACATCAAAGATATCATTCATCATGACCAAGTAGGCTTCATTCCAGGCATGCAGGGATGGTTTAATATACGGAAATCCATCAATGTAATCCACCACATTAACAAACTGAAAATAAAAAACCACATGATCATCTCTTTGGATGCAGAGAAAGCATTGGATAAAATCCAACACCCATTCATGTTTAAAGTTTTAGAGAGATCGGGAATACAAGGCACTTTCCTCAACATAATAAAGGCTATATATAGGAAGCCAATAGCCAAAATCAAAGTAAATGGTGAGATACTCAAGGAAATTCCTCTAAAATCAGGAACAAGGCAAGGCTGCCCACTCTCTCCATATCTCTTCAATATAGTACTCGAAGTTCTAGCCAGAGCAATAAGACAACAGAAGGAGATCAAGGGTATTCAAATGGGAAAGGAGGAAGTCAAATTATCCCTATTTGCAGATGATATGATAGTCTACGTAAGTGACCCTCAAAATTCCACCAGAGAACTCCTACAGCTGATAAACACCTTCAGCAAATTGGCTGGATAAAAATTAACTCAAAAAAGTTAATTTTTGTTGAGAAATAACTCTTTTATCCATAAAATAAAATTACTTATTTAAACATTTATTAAACCTCTGCTGAATGTGAGGAAATGAATTATTTGTATATTAGTAATAAAAATGCAGTATTTGGCATCACCTAGTCTGTACTAAAAGAAGATGTCAAGCACACTATGTTAGGTGGATGGTAGTTGTATGCAAGGCCAGTAACAGCCTCGTCCCTCTTCTGGGGGGAAAAAGCAGTGGGCAGCCCCCATTTCTGTAACCTGCTCTTGAACAGAAGCTTAAGTCCAACAAATAGCAAATCTAGGCTCTCCTTAAAGTACAGTTTTATTTGGCAAGTGAGGATTTAAGTCAAAATTAGACACAATCTCACAGCAAACTCCCTGACCCTCAGCTGATTGCAATCTTTCCACACCCTCTTCCGCAATGTTCATGAGCTTTAAGTGCAGGATTATTTTGTAGATATAACCATTGGGACTGGACTCCACAACTATGCACTTTGATTGCTTATGATTTTCTGTATGATCACTATCTGTTTTGAGGAGGCATTCCCTTGAAAAGTGGTAAAAAACTACACTTATTTGTGGGCATAAGGACAAATGTTTATAGGTTATTGTCAGGGATATGCTGGTTAGATAATTAGTTGTTGTCGATTCTCCTCCAATAACCGTGACGTCACTAGAGCTGAGTCATTAGCTAAGTTTTCAGTGCCAGGTATGGTCACCCTCCTGATGAAGCCGTCTCAAGTGCAATTGAAGAGCTGTTGGTTACTTTCAATGTACATGTGCCACTACTGCATCTGTAGGGTTACTGTGCCATGCTGGTCATTGATGTGGCTCATAGGCCTCGTATCTGGGTCGGACTGTTGGTTGCCTTTTTCCTTTGGAAGTTTGCATATTGCCTTCTGGTACCATGAATGCTAGTCCTCAGGGAAAGGACATTAAGGTCAGTCCCAGCTCAAGGGTCTCTGGAGCCTATTTTAAATTTTATAGTGTTCTCAGCAATAGGAACTTATCTTCCACCCCTGGGATGTAACCAAGGGCAACTGCAATAGGCTATATATCTTGGAGTCTCTTTGACAGCCCTGGCCAAGAGCTCAAAGAGAGTTCTTTTCATGTCTAGTATTGGAATTTTCGTTCCTTGGTCTGTCAGAAGCTATACCCATAAAAACGTCTCACCAATATGACTGCCTAAATATAAGCTGAGCAAGGATGAAACCGATGGACGTACCAAGGTAGTGGGCAAAAACCAAAGAGGCTTCAACCCTACACAAAGAGCCGTAGGCAACTTAAAAAGACTGAGATTAGAGAGGTGGTAGTCCCCAGGGAAGAGCGTACCGGTTAGTTGTCCAGTGCCCAGTGAATACAAGTAACATTATATGGACTGAACAGGTTACATTTAGGGCTCTCTCTCTCTCTCTCTCTCTCTCTCTCTCTCTCTCTCTCTCTCTGTATGCATGCATGTGTGTATGCATGTAATAACACTAGTGAAAAGGGGGCTATGAATTTGAAGGAGAACAAGGAGGGAATATTATAGGAGGCTTAGGAGGGAGGGAAGGGAAGAGAGAAATGTAATTGCATTATAATCTCAGATAATTTAAAAAACTATTGGGGAAAATAAAATTAAAAATAAAGAGTTCTGCAATAATTACCCACTAAAAGGCTTTGTGATATGCACAAGCTGCTAAGCCTGGAATTATCATGACTTCTTCCCTCTTTCATCACTCAGGGCCAGAATTGCTGCTCTCAAGCTTGTTGGAACTAGAACAGAATGACTGAAATGCACTCAGGTGCTTGATCCTTCTCATGATGTGCACACCCCAGATCCTCAGGCCTTTAAGAAACTGACTTATCTGCTTTCAAGCCCCTGAAACTCAATGTATGCCAACAGTTGCCAGACTTTCAGCATCATGAATCCCATACTGTCTCTAAATATATTTGTAATACAGCAATTTGTCGGTTGTATAGACATAGACATTGTTCTTCCGAAGTCTTTAGGAATAGTGACTGAATTCTTTGTCTTTCTTGCCAATGGCCATTTCAAACTGATAAATTCTCACAGCCAAAATTTCGGATGGTGAAGCTAATGAACCGATGCTTAAGAGTGTTTATTTGCCAACTGGTAAATTTAATACAAAGAACGTGCCTGCACGCAAATAGCACTGCCAGCCAAAGACAAAGGGATTCTATTCATGGAAACAGCCTATTTTTGCAACAGGCTCCAGTCCAGACTTCACTCAGGGGTCTCACCAAAGAGGGCACCTTTGAGTCTCCTTCAAGCAGGCAACAAAGCCACAGTGGCTAATGGCCTCCTGTGGGTTATTACTAGAGCAGGTGTTGACACACTGTGGTCCATGAGCCACCTCTGAGCTATTATTCCCTTTTTGTATGGCCCGTAAACCAAGACAACTTCACATGATTTTACATGGTTAAAATCCAAAAACTTAATTTATCCTTTGTGATAGCTTGAGAATAGTATGAAATTAGAATTGCATTGTGCGTAAATAGGGTCTTACTGACGCACAGCCAATGCCCAGGCACTAATTCACTTGAGCTTAACGATGATTTTTTTTTCAATGAAACAATTATATCACAGCTGTGGAAGGTATGCTACGGTCTGCAAGATTTGATATTCTCTGTGTTACCCTTTACAGAGCCCGTTGCCACCTCCTGTACTACACAATGTTTTGGCTGTATACTATTCTTCCACTACTGGGAATGGGACATTAACCCAGCCCTAGCAAACCTTCAGCATGAGACAGAGTAAAGGGCAGAAGAAATGAGTTAAGAGTTAGCATTGCGATGTAGCATCGCAGTATGATGTCAGCACACTGCTAAGCATCTGGGATCCTCCGTGCTCCCCCTTTTAAAATGAAGATGACAATTCATAATCCCTTCTTTCCTTTATTTCAACTACCCATGTCCCCATTTTTCCTACAAAAATTTGACACAGAGCAAATAACTACTAAGGGAAAACTATCTCTTTTCATTTTTTTTCTTCCCCCTAAAGGCCTTCCAGAAAATAGAAGTATTTGTTGTAAGTCTTGCTTTTGATCACTTTTTGATATATATAATTAGAATAGTAAATATGTATTAATTTGATTTTTTTATTTCTTTGCATATTCAAAATGAATATAAAGAGTAATGCTTGCCCAAATTGTTAAAAGTCATATAACAATTGAAATTTTTCTCAATAACTGTTAAGATTGTTTTTGTGTGTGTTTGCACATGTATGTGTTGAGGTGTGATGTATGTGTACATGTGTATGTTTGCATGTGTATGTGGTGAGGTGTGGTGTGTGTGTGTGTGTGTGTGTGTGTGTGTGTGTGTGTGTGTGTGTGTATGTGTCTGTTCGAAAGGTCTTTGTACGTGAGTACAATGCCCACAGAGAACAGAAGAGAGCATCAGATGCTCTGGAACTGGAGTTAAAAGTGGATATACTGAGAGCTGAACTTTGGTCCTCTGAAAGAGAGGTAGCTGCCTTTGGCTGCAGAATCATCTCTCCAGCCCCTAAAACTAGCTTTGTTCTTACTTTGTTCTTATAAGTCCATTCTTAGTAAAATCTACAAATCATGTAGATTTGGCTTATACTCAATTAACTGAAAGTAGGATTGCTGGGGTGCGTAAATGGCTCAGCCAGAAAAGGCATTGTACAAGCATGAGGATGAGTTTAGCTCTCTGGCATCATTGTAAAAGACACAGCATAGCAGCATATGTCTGTAATCCCTGGGCTGGGCGGTTAGGGATAGGAGGATCCCTGAGCTAGCTGGCCAGTGATGCTGGCTAAATTAGTGAGTAACAAATTTAATGAACAATCATAGTCTTAATAAACTGTGATTGAGGAAGACATCTAAAAGTGCTCATCTGTGGCCTCCACAGGCATGCATTGCAAGGGAACCCACACACATATGTATGCACACCAGATACACACAGACACATACATACAGATACATACACATACACTCCTGCTCACACAATTTCATTGTTCTCTATTTTCTGTTACTACTCAATAGAAGTCAGCTGTCATCTTTAATTTGCTTAATTTCAGATCTCCCTTCAGTGTTCTGCAGGGATACCGCTACGTATATAAAGGCATAGTTACATTCGGGTTCTGTTGAATCTTTGGTGATGATTTAATCTTATACTTCAATATACAGGCAAAATTTATTAACATGTAGTCCTGTTTGTAGAGGTATGTGTTTCCTTCATAATTTAATTTAAATTAATGATTGACATTCCAGTGCTCAAGCATAGCTTATTGTGTAAATCACATGAGTTAATCTTCAAAATTTTCAACTTTAAGTATCCTTATATGAAAATTTATTGTTTGCAATATAATTTTAGACACTACACATACCCCTCCTCAGCACAAGTTATTTTTTTTGTAGCCATAACAACAAGAAAAACTTTATTTCTATTCCTGATCTTCCCAATTATCATACACGTCAGAAAAAAAAGAACACTCAAAGATGGACAAAATAAATGTAAGCCAATAGGAATTTCTTTGAGTTATATGACCACAGAAACACTCTGACAACAGTGTAACATCTGCTACTAAGCATACTAAATAAAAATAATATGTATGAAATTCAGAAAAAAATAGCATATAAATCCTCCAGAGTTAAAATATTTGCCTTTGTGATTTTTTTTATGGTTCATCCCTATAAACATTGTGATAAAAATTAAATCCTAAGAGTATAGTGATAATAACTGGTTAACAGTGAATAGTTTCAGACCATTTCTCTGAAATACAGTATCTCCTGTAGATACAGTCATACACTCTAAGGTAGGGAAGTGAGGTGTTAGGGAAGTACACTGACTTCTTTGAGGAGTGGTTTAGGTTTTCAAAGGAGAAACTAACAATTAATGACATAAAAGGAGTTGCAACTGCATAAGCCTCATCTGAGAGGAATTATCATCTTGGAGTTCAAAAATAGACCCTGCCAAGAAGATACGCTCAGTGATGTGGCTCAGTGATCAAGAAAGAGTGCCTGCTACTCTTGCAGACGACCTGTGCTCAGGTCCCAACACTTACACGCTTGCTCACACTGGACTCCAGGTGATCTAACAGTCTCTCAGCCTCCTGAAACACCTGGCATGGACATGGTACACAAAGATACCTGCAAACCCCCACACAGAAAATAGAAATAAATAAACGTTTTTTTTTAAGTTGTTTAATTATACAAACCAGCATCTTCATAGCGATAGCATGTTTGATTAGAGAAAAGCCCTTGGGATTGTGTAGATAATTGTACATAAAAGCTTGAGCATCATTCTAATAGTAATTTGCTCTTCTTTCACGTGATCTCTTACAAAGGAAACAATTTAAATGACCATTTTCCCGTTCTTTGGTCATACAAACAAAAATGCTCCTTTTGTAAGTTTTTTATTTTTTTGTTTTTTGTTTTTTTCTTTTGTGTTGGGAAGATAAGGACCCAGATGCGGGTAGTGGTGGAGAACCTTAAGAGTAAAAGGTCGTGTGTCTTCCTCAGATCTTCTTCGTCTGTACATCTGCTTCCTGTACCATGATGTTGCTGGCCTAATGGATGTTTTCCCACATGTGAAGGTCTAATGTTTTCTCTATCCGAATCAAATGCAGTGGAAGAATAACAGAAAAGGGCTTGCACGCACTTTGCTTTTCCTGAGTAAAATGTAAAGTGTTCTTATTTTTGTCACTCAGCTGATGATGTTACACATCAGCCTTGGAATAAGCTAGGATCTCCAAGGTCAGCTAGTCTGACCCGTCTTGCCCTGCTGGGATCTCTTCCACCATACCTCTACCCAACAGTCCTTGACAACAGGATAGAGGCTTTCAGTTTTCACACTATCAGTATCAGTTCATGGGGTAAGGGTCTACGAGCTTTAGGGGTGAAAGACGTGAAACTCTATATTCCTAAAGCAGAGACCACTAGGGTGGCGAGTGACAATCCATAAGCCAGTTCCAGTGCTATCGCTGTCCTACAGCAAGGTGTTTCATTTCCCCCCAAAGCCTCAGAGCACTACCTTGTAGAGGGAGATAAAATGATGCACCACCAACATCACAGGTTTGTGTGAACAAAATAGGAAAATCAAGATAAAATGCCCCCCAAACTAAATTCATATACAAGATTATCATTGAGACTAGATTCATGGCATGCCCACTTAAAAAGCAAGCATGACAGAATGGTGGGAATTCTTGGAGATAGCACTGTTCTATAGATGGCTATCCTTAGAAATTCAGATAAATAATAACCTATATAAATGGTACCAAACATTTTGGTTAACGAAAATACATATATCACTTCATCCAAATATATTGTGTTTAAATTTTTAAAAAACTTCAATAAGGTGTCATTTGGTAAAAGAGTAAAATACCTTCTCTTTCTTTTTTCTACTTTCTCTTCTGTTCACTTAAAAAATATTATCACATGAAGGAAAAGGCAAGAAGTCATAATTCAATATATGCAATTGGTACATGTCTGAAAAATTATTGAATAACATTAGGATGGTATTTAGCGATAAATTATTAAGCATCTTGTCCCCTTATTGAATTACTGAAAATTAAGTAAGCCCTTCAATGACATGACATGTTTATCGAATGAATAGAACTTAGTTGCACTCAGGATCAGCGTCTGTCTCTCTTCACAGTCCCATATTATGTCTTAACAAAGTACACCGGTCCTCACTTCCTCACTTTAGGAAATGAAAATCATCATGAATTTTCTTCAGAAGGAACATGTTTACGTCTGGCCATACCTTGTAAGTATAATAAAAATGTAACACAAGAAATTATTTTCATGTAATAAGAGCTGCTCAATACCCATAATCCCTACAGAAATTCTATAGAAACTTCAACCAGTAAGTCACCAGTAGACAAGATAAGCTACTTTCACTTAAAGTAGCTTAGCTTAGATGTACCTATTTCATGGCTGGCAGGAGAGTATTTTTAATGGGGTATTGTGCAGTTAGTTGCCTTAGCAGCTACAGAGGAATGTATTTCTGGCCACCCACAGTATGTGGGATTGGTGCTGCCATTTGGATGAAGATTCACAGCCCTCCACACAGTGAAAACAGGCTCCCTTCCATCTTGTATTCCCCTAGAGCCATGGGAATCTGGTTCACAAGGCAATAAATCATCATTACAGAGTTGGAAGGGCCATTATGAAGAGTGGTGCTGAGGAGGGAAGGCCTTGTGCATCATCCCTGTGGGACAGATTACAAAACAGAAGCCCTTTAAAGTAGAAAGTTGGCCCATGATATTGTGGGCATCTTGTGTATAGAGATTCAGAAGCCCTTGGTATTTTCTCTCTAAACATTTTCAGGGTTTTCTTCATTTGTGTGTGAGACTGCCTGCCAGATTCCTTTTCCACCCCCCCCCCAGCCCCTGGGGGATACCAAGTGAGAAACAGATGGAGATTTCAAAGGTAGTGCTTCCTTTTCCCTCCCCTTTTTCCTCACCCAACTATAGGATGACTTCAAGGTGAAGTCCGCCTGTTCAGTCTCATTGAATACATTTTTTGGTAGTAGATTAATTGCTTCTGTCCAATATGATATAAGAATTAGTTATTTTGGTATATGATTATCAGAAACAATCAAGATATTCCATTTCCTTAATATCTACTGAATTTATTTTGCTATTCCCATATACCCTGTTATTACTCTCATAATTAATTTATGAGATATAATTTTATATTGTGCAGTATACAGATGTTAAGACTACTGTGCAATTAAGACTAACAAGTGTTTACAGAGATACAGAACATTTCTATTAGTCCAGAGAGATTTTTAGGCTGAAATGAGTGGGTGTAGGTGTTAAGAAAAATATTTTATATGAGCATGCTAGCACAGAACTTTGTATTGTATTTTGAGATGTTAGGCTTTCCAGTCTCCAGATCATGACTTGAGTCTCCAGGAGGTAAAGAAATTTGAAAATACTCAGATTAGGGTGAGGAGACCATTGCATCGTTAGGAATTGGGGCTGCTCAATCTACCTTACCTGGATTAGGCTTCTATGATGTCACAGCCCTTGATGTCTCTAATAATTTCATTTTGTCCATGTATATACATGTCCACATCTGTAGTGGTGTATGCATGTTCAGGTGTGCACATAGTTTTTGCATACATGTGGAGGCCAGAGTATAACTGGTAGAAATAGTTCTCAGACACTGTCTATATTGTTTTAGAGATTGGAGTCTTTGACCTGATGGAAGCTTTTCACAAAGGTTGGATGGCTGGGCACCAAGACTCCAAAACATGACTGTCTCCACTAAGGTTACAAGCATGAGCCACGGTGCACAGATTTTGTGTGTGTGTGTGTGTGTGTGTGTGTGTGTGTGTGTGTGTGTGTGTGTGCTGTGAATGTCCTCATACTTACAGGCAAGTGTTTCCCCTTTATTCTTCCTTTCCTATTCCTCAGAGAAGGGAAGCTCCTCCCCCTTCCCTGAAGCCATAGCCACAAACCTATCCTCGCACATCAAATTGCACCAGGACTGACTGCGTCCTCTTTCACTGTGGTCAGTCAAGGAAGCCTCACCAGGAGGAAGTGATCTAAAAGCTGGCAACAGAGTCCATGTCAGAGACAGCCCTTGCCCCAGCCCCTGCTTCCCTCACTAGGAGACCCACATGAAGACCAAACTGCCCACTGGCTTCATATGTGTATGGGGCCTAGGTCCAGTCCATGCATGATCCCTGGTTGGTGCTTCATTCTCCCTAAGCCCCTCCCTGGGCACAAGTTAGTTGATTCTGATGGTCCTTCTTGTGGAGCTCCCATGCTGTCATTCTATAGTGCTACCTGTGATGATTGACGAAGGCCACTGCCAAACTTCCAGATTCTCTCTTTCCACCTACATCACGTGAATGCCTTCTGGCTATGCACTTGGGTGGACTGACCTGTCTTATGAACAAGACTTGATAGCACTTTCTTGTGTCCTAAAGAGAGCATTGTATACATAAGTTTTTTTAATTTCTGTCATGCCCTAGATTTGTATATTATTGTTAAATTTAAAAAAGAAAGAAAGAAAGAAAGGAAAGTGAAGCTTAGATACATGAATCTAAGACTATAAGTTGGAAATGCCTTTTCCTTTACTTTATTGCTCTTTGGAACCCAGGTATCCTTCCTTCAGGGATTCATATACTTCAAGGTTCTGTCTTCATGTTCAATAGTGGTACGCGTTACAAAACCTGTCCTTCTCATCTTTTGAGTTGTTTCTTGTATTGGATGATACTACTCCTAGTGCCATCATCTGGGTTCAATTTTGAGGAAAAGGAGATAGTGGCCTTTAAAAAATTATCATGTTGCATTCTGGAAACTAATAGAGTCAGATTCAGCTGGAATTTTACATATCTTTTTCTTCAAGATTGCCAAATGTTTTTGGATCTGATTTTATAAGGTAATCTTATGTTTTAAAACTTATCATCTCTTTTCTTTTATCTTGAACTTTTAATATTCAGAACTCTCTCTTTTTTCCCCCATTGCTACCCTTTTAGAGTCCATCTGTCCACTGGTTTCCTAATGGTAGGCTCTGGTAAGCATCCAGAGCAGTCACTACACTCTGTGGACACCAGGGAGGAAGATGGCAGTAATAAGGACCCCTTTCTTGACTGACTGACCTCCTCTTTAGTACAAACTTCTCTGTTTTCCAATTAGTTGATAACTTTATCAGGAAAATTCAAAACCTATGATTATCATTATTCCTCAATCTTTTTGAAATAACCAGTTAACCAAATGAATTTAGTTGGGTCAACACATAAGAAGTAGTTTGCTTTTAGAAGTAGACCTAACATCTATAAGAACTGAGTAGATAGAGATATTTGGTACTTGGCCATAATAAACTCTGGGTGATATTAATGTTAGCTTGGGTTTTCATAGTGTAATGATAGACTGCCACCTTTTATCCATCGGATTTCGAATATTACGTAGTAAGGATGTGGAGTTCCTTTATGTGATTTTTTTTCCTCTTCAGCAAAATAAAATCTCTCTCTTTGATTTTTGGTATCTGTGTTCAATAGTGCCTCATCTGTATCATGGGAGAATATAGTAGTTCTGGTAACTTCTGAGAATGGCTTCACAAGTTGTTGTATATTGATGGCACATTAATAGATTTCAAATGGATTTTCTGGATAGAACAGATTCCCAGTACTATTATAAAAGTTATAGGCACTTAGTAGAGAAGAAATCACAAAACATGAGTTAATAATGAAGCAATATCAATGGCATGTCACGAAACCTGATGGCACAGCATGTACCTCTGGAAATCTTCAATATTTAAATGTTCGTTGACTTCATTCCCTTTTGTCCTGATGATCTTCAGAGAAGGGAAGGCAGTGTTCTTTACTACTCATCATGATTTGACTGCCAACACATTTCCCCTATATTTTATCTCTCTTCACATACCTATGTAATGTTCATATTCACTGATTTGTGAAACAGAGAGCTTCTCACAACAAAGTAACCACATATTTTATTTCCCATATTGATAGCTGTTTGAGAGTTGCAGGGGCTACTATTGACATTGTTGTTATACGATAAATGTGTAAAACAGGGTGATTTAATCAAAGCACAATAGAGTCACGCTACTTAAACAGTCATTTATCAATCTGCTTCTAGATTGTATCTTTTGCATAAAAGTTAGATTTTGTCTTAGTGTTGGAATGGCCATCTGCAAGTCTATGACCTGTGCTACATTTTGAATATATTACAAATTTGCTCCATATCATGATTTTCAGGAGAATTCATTAGAATGGAGCATATGGATAACTGGTTTTTAAAATGATGGCCAAGAACCTGGCCTAACAGATTGAATAGGAAAATCATTCAATGATTGAACAGGAAGCTGTGTTAGCTGGAATTTATGGAAAGAAACAGATATAGACAATTACAGACATACATTTTATAATAGGATGTCAGTGAGAAGTCACCTGACATAGACATCCAGGAAGCAGTCTGTCAGTGAGGGTAATGTCTGTGACGTGTATCTATAAGCCAGCTCTTCTTGGTTTCTGGTCCTGGTGGAGATGAGGCCAAGACTAGAATATACTGAAAGGGGAAGGATTGTTGAAAGCTGGTGCTGAGATCTACTGAATGGGTCTGAGAAGCACAGATCTGATAACCTGTTTTCAGTGGTTTTTAGTTCAAGTGACTTTCAGTTCAGTTCTGTTCCAGACCTTCCGTTTCTGATCTTGAATTTTATGGTTTGGCTTCTGAAGTTGATGAACTCAGAGCAGGTGTATATCCTCTCTCCAGTATTAACACTTAAAGTGAACCCACAGTACACCAACTTCCCTTTGTCTGGCAGGATGACAGAGTTAGTGGATACATACATACATACATACATGCATACATACATACATACATACATATATACATACATACATACATCATACATCATACTTGATGCTCACTGCTAATAATGATTACTTCTGTTATTTAGTTTTTGCTTATAAATTTATGACATTTACACATCACTAGCTTTTAGAGAATGTAAAACTTTCAATACAAGATAATGAAAGTCACCCATCTTTAGTCATAGTGTCCATTGTTATATAGGAGGGCTCAGCAGTTGAGAACAGTTATCGCTCTTGTAGTATACTACAGCTGGCTTCACAGTGCCCACAGGGATGTGGACAAACCCCTGTAAATCTAGTTTCAGTGGATACAGTGCTCTTTTCTTACTTCACGGGATACAAACAGGTATATGGTACACATGCATACAATGAAAAGAAAATTCTAAATTACTCTGCAAGATTCTGAGTGAAGAGGTCTGACTCGGCTGGCAGGCACCCACTGTCAGAGTATGTATTCACCTTGCCTAAGGAAGGCACCATTCTGCTCCTGGTGTTGAGTGGAGATACATTGGAATCAGTACATCTCAGATTCTGACAGGTGAGTCCCACCGAGTGGATTAGATGAGGCAAAACATGGCTGCTACCCTGATTTTTTTTTCCTCATGGTGACAAACACCCAAGTAGTTGAAGAAAAGGAGGAAATGAATCTCACCTCAGTAACAGGAATTTACCTTCAGTAGTTCTGCCCTGAAGGTTGACTCAGGGACTATGTAGGCAGTGTAGGTATGGAGTGCCATGCATGCTTACTATTTGTGCACTCACGGAAGAGGAAGTTACTGTTCATGTGGGAGAATGGAATCATGCATGTAGCTTACTTTCAGTTTGAAACTAAAAAAAAAAAACCATATGTAATAATTTCTCTAATTTGTCCCCTTCTACTTTTTCCTTTTGCTTCTTATCCTAATCTTCTGAGCTGACACAAAAACATCAGAATAGTCAGCATGGAAAACATTCAGTTTAGTAAAAAGACTTTAGGAATTGATTGGAGAGTTAAAAATGAATGTATTCCTTTGCCTGCAAACTGCAAACAACCAGGGTGTGCCATTTGAAATGGATGTGCACCTGGGATCTGGTCTGTCGATGACCTTTATGAAACTGTCGAGCTCACTTTGTTTTCATTGTTTCTTCTAGCATACTACTTATTTTGAGCCATTGTTCCATTGACTTCCAAATATTCTTGTCTCCTAATCTTTCCTGAAATTGGAATGAGACTGGGTTTGGGGTGGGAGAGGAAGTTTGTTTCTTTTTAGTTCCACTTTATTGTTTATTGGATTGTCAGCGAAGGTTGTGCTAGTTCTCTCAAATTTTGTTGAAAACTATTGCAACTTACATAGGATGTCTTCCAGTGGATCTGAGCTGAATATAACATGATAGACCATTGGTCCAGTTAATGGGAGATGATTTAGGTGAGATGAAGACAGAAATCACATTAAGTCTTCCATAAAGAACTGTGATAACTGCTGCCCCATATTTGACCACCTCCCCTCTGTGGGGAGGCCTGGCGGCACTCAAAGAAAGGATAAGCAGGCTACCAAGATGAGACTTGATAGCCTATGACCATATAGTGGGGGAGGAGGTCCCCCTGGGTCATAGGCCTAAGGGAGGGGAATAGGGTGAAAGCAGGAGGGAGGGAGAAACGAAGGGGAGGATACAAGTGAGGGGATAACAATTGAGTTGCAATTTGAATAAATTAATTAAATAACAATAAAATAAATTTAAAAAGAACTGTGATAGCCATGCAATGCATTTCAAACTATGAATTGAGTGTTTTTGGAAACATTTTATGATTTAATTTACATAATAGTAAGTGGTAGATATTTTTTTTTCTGGTTGGAGCCTACTTCTTTTTTTTAATTTATTTTTTTATTAGTTTATTCTTGTTACATCTCAATGGTTATCCCATCCCTTGTATCCTCCCATTCTTCCCTCCCTTCCATTTCCCCCTTATTCCCCTCCCCTATGACTGTGACTGAGGAGGACTTCCTCCCCCTGTATATGCTCATAGGGTATCAAGTCTCTTCTTGGTAACCTGCTATTCTTCCTCTGCGTGCCACCAGGTCTCCCCCTCCAAGGGACATGGTCAAATGTGAGGCACCAGAGTACGTGAGAAAGTCATATCCCACTCTCCACTCAACTGTGAAGAATGTTCTGGCCATTGGCTAGATCTGGGTAGGGGTTTAAAGTTTACCACCTGTATTGTCCTTAGTTTGAGCAGGACCCCTGGGCCCAAAGTGGTAGATATTTTAACCCAATGGCATCAAGTGAGTCTCATTGAGACAGCTGGTGCAGAGCTGGAAATAGAACTTAGGTATATCTATTTCCCAAGGCCATATATACTCTTGGCATTGTTCTATATCCCAAGAGAAACAGCCTACAGACAGTTCTCTCCACCTGTTATTTAAATTGGCCTTCTATTTCAAAGTAGTGGTGGTTGTTATTTAATTGGCTTTTAACCAGTGTCTAGGGATTCCCTTCTGTAATACATCCAGAAATAAATGAAAATCATTTATTTCCAGTGGAAAGAGTTCCTGGGACTCTTCCTGCTGTTTTTAGTCTTTGAATCTTCTGATATGTCATTCATTTTAATTTATAAGTACATGTTTGTTCGTTCTCAGGCCATAAATCAGTCTATACTTCCAGATTTGACTACCATTCAAATACTTTTCAATCTACCTGACAATCATGCCAACTGTGTGTTCTTTTAAAAAAATACTTTTATATTATTGTACATGTATAAAACAAACTACATACAGCAGAGAGAACCATGTGACAATCATGAGAACAATGAGTTCTATACATGTTACATTCATAGTGACTTGGCCATCTGCATTCGACCTGTTTGAAGTAAGTGTCTTTCCTGTCTTGTTGGGTCTAAATCTCTGAATGAGATTCAATATCCTATCTCAATTCTAATAGCTTACCTTCTTTAACTTAATCTAAGATGGTCTTGCCCCCTAATCAACTAAGCTTGGTTGTAAAACTATACTATCTTGGTTTCAATGCCCCTCAGAGACTTGAGAAGGAATAAAACTTAAATTCCTGAATGAACCAGCAGTGTGGATTAGCAGCTTCCAAAATGTACAAATTGACTAAAGACAGTTTACTGCCTGACAAGTCACCCAATATACTTTATAATGTTGGAGCATCACCTTCAGCTTTTTGGCCTAATATTTCTGCCAGACTTGTTTGCAGGGCAGGAACTATTGAGGACTTGCTTATCCTGACTTGGAAGAATGTGGCCGTTGACTCTTCCTACATCTAAGTTGTCCATTTTTAGGTAGATTCTGTTTGTGGCAGGTGGCTTGTTTGCCACCTTTGAAGCCATCTCCATAATGAGGTTCTTTGATGCTCATCATCATCTTTGAGATTGGCTGGGTGTTGTCAGGAGTTAACTTGTCTTGTTGTTGAAGAAATTTAGGATTGTAAGAACAACTTTAAATGCCATATTCTGTGTGCCTCTGAGGCTTTTTGAAGATTTTATTCAACTAATTTACCACATATAACTATAGTCATATCTATCCATTAGACTTAGGATATATATTCTTGTGTTAAAATCTGCCAAGCATTTGACATACCCATGTTTCGTATCAGTATAATAAATTCTATAGCAATGAATTAGGCATAACCTTCATTATAAGGAACAATTCTTGAAACACAGATTGCTTCTGTAGAATATCAACAAGCCAAGCTTGAATGCAGGTAGAATTGACAGCGAAACACTGCCAAGACAGGGTAAGCAAGTCCTCAACAGTTCCTGCCTCACAAATATATCTGTCAGATATATTGGGCCAGAAGTCTGAAGAAGATGCTCCAACATAACAGAGCGTTTTGGGTAACTATTCAAGTAGAAAACTGTTTCTGTCATCTTCTCATTTGAAAAGCTACTAACCTGCACTCCCAGCATATTCAGGTAATCAAGTTTATGCCTTCTCAAGCCTCTGATGGAGTTGAAGACCAGGTAGCTTAGTTTTACAATGAAGCTTAGTTGTTTAGGGGTTAAGATGTTCTTTGGTCTAGATAGATGTTTTAAGTTGATAACGACAAGATGTGATGGAGATTGATTTACATTCAGAACTTTAGATGCACCAAGATAGGAAAGATGTTTTCTTCAAGGCTGTCAAATACAAATAGCCAAAACACTAAGAATGTAAGAATTATATAATTCCTCACTGTGTCATGGTTATTCTTGCTGTAGTAGTTTGTTGTATGTATATATGTGAAGTAATATAAATATATATGTAAAAACTAAAAATTAGTAATTTTTTAAAAGGAAAAAAGTATATCAGCAAACAATAGTATTAACAACATGAATTTCGTCCTCTTGTGTTTCATGCATGTCCATGGCTCATCATGTTCTAAAAAGGAAGTACTTTCCAGAAAACATCTATGAGTATATAAATATCTCATTCCTATGAAGAATGATATGGCCAATCATATGGGGCAGCCACCTACAAAGTTATTATTTGTGAAGAGAATATGAAAGATCAGAACAAAAAAATGCAAATAGCCATTAGAGACAAGAGTCCTTTTATTTGGGCATTTATAGTTGCCATAAAAATGGCCTAATACATAGGTAAATACATTAGTACATCTCAATTTGATGCATGCTGATTTTTTCTCAGTGTGTAAATTCTTCTCCAGTTAGGAAATGGTTGTACTACTATTTATTCACTAACTCAAATGGCTTACTGATCTCACTAGGACCATCAAATGCTCAGAATGTAGAATTTGGGCCAGCAGAGAATTCTAGCATTGCCCAGATCTCTTTGCGAATAAACACAGAATCTTACAGACCCAACTGGTACACCTTTTGTGAGATCTCATATCTCACTGGACTTATCTGCACATTTGTAGCTTCTGAACTTTGCCTGTGTCTGTATAAGATACATTCCCTTAAATTAATAAGTTTTTCAATCTTTTGAAAGTTACTTGGTTGCTTATTCATTTGAGCTTAGCAGAGAATAAGTATTCAGCATTTACATAGAATTTACACAGATGTTTTGAGTTCATGGGAAGTCATGAATATTCATTCATTGAATATGAATATCCATTTTAGATTGGTACTTAAGGAATAGTAAAAATTTCCCTAAACATTTCTTCTATTTATTAACTTGTTAATTAGGTGCTGTGACATGCTAATCCGTGACTTAATTTTCAAAATACATTTTCACTCATTTCTCTTCTGTACTAATGAAATTTTACTTAGGCTACCTTGCTTTCAACAATAGTAACATAGAGACTTATATGTTTATAGGTAAATATACATACACACATACACACACACACACACACACACACACATATATATGTATAACCAAGAAAGCATGATACACACATAATATATAATATCTCACCCTGTTTTTAATATCTAATGGAACTTACTAGCTACACATGCAGATTTCATAGGTTGACAAAAAAGACCAAAAGAAACTCAGCATTGCTCCTTCAGAAAGTCTGCTTTGATTTCCCTAATTTTCATATTTTAGGAAAGCAAAAAACGTGTAGGTTTCTATCTCCCACAATAAGCGTACATGTATTATTATTATTATTATTATTATTATTATTATTATTATTATTAGCAGATATTTTCTCCCCCATTAGTTTACAACTCCCCAGGATCCACTATATAAGTCTCTTTGACTATATTTCTAAGAAGTATTAACGTTCCAGATTTGTGTGGCTTATATTTCCTCAGGATGTCAGAGAAAAGACTAAGCCTTTACATGTCCCAGATATTTGGAAATCCTAAATCCTTCTCTGATTCTCACCCTTCTCTCATATTTTCTTTTCTTTTTAAGGAAAGAATTCCTTGTTTTTAATAGCTGAGTAGTGTTCCATAATGTAAATGTACCACAGTTTCTTCATTCTTTTACTGAGGGACACTTAGGTTTTTTCTGTGTTCTGGCTAGTATGAATAAAGCCACTATGAACATGGTCGAGCATATGTCCTTGTAGTGTGGTGGAGCATTTTCTGGGTATATTCCAATGAGTGGAATAGCTGGGTCTTGAGGAAGTCCTATTCCCATTTTTCTGAGAAAGTGCCAGACAGATTTCCAAAGGGGTGGTATCAGTTTGCAATCCCATCAGCAATGAAGGAGTGTTCCTCTTTTTCCACATCCTCGCCGTCATGTGGTGTCGCTTGAATTTTTGATTTTAGCCATTCTGATGGGTGTAAGATAGAATGAATCTCAGTGTTGTTTTGATTTGTATTTCTCTGATGACTAACAATGCTGAGGAATTTCCAAAATTTGTGGACAAATGGATTCAACTAGAAATGATCATAATGAGTGAGTTCACCCAGAAGCAGAAGGAGTCAAATGGTATATACTCACTTATATCTACAGACTAGCCCAAGGGGCATGTCCCATGAAAGTCTTTACTTACCAGGAAAGTGAGTCAGAGGTGAGGACATCCTACTGGGACTCTAGGTGAGAGAAGAAAGGGAGAATGGGGAAATAGAAGGATTCAGAGGGTCCTAGAAACCTACAAGAACATTATGACAGGAAGATCTGGGCCCAGGGGTCCTGCTCAAACTATGGCACCAGCCAAGGAAAATACAGGCAATAAACTTCAAACCCCTACCCAGATCTAGCCAATGGACAGGACATTCTCCACAGTTGAGTGGAGAGTGGGATCCACGTTCACACGAACTCTGGTGCCCCATATTTGACCACGTTCCCTTGATGGGGAGGCCTGGTGGCACTCAGAGGAAGGGTAGCAGGCTACCAAGAAGAGACTTGATACCCTATGAGTATATACAGGGGGAGGAGGTCCCCCTCAGTCACAGTCATAGGGGAGGGGAGTAGGGGGAAAACGGGAGGGAGGGAGGAATGGGAGGATACAAGGGATGGGATAACAATTGAGATGCAATATGACTATTAATAAAATATTAAAAATAAGAGGGTTTATTGGGGTTTAAAGCTCATGGGGAACAAGCCCATCATGAAAAGTAAGGAGGCATGGCAGCAGGAAGGGCAGGGAGGATGTCAGGAACAGGGAAGTTGGTCACATCAGAGGGTGAACAGGGTGTTCATCTAGACTTTACAGCCTGAGGGTCTATTTCCAGTGACTCACACTCAGGGAGTTCTACTTCCTCAAGGGTCCACAATCTTCCCAAACACTGACACTCGATGGGGAGGAAGTGTTCAAACGTGTGAGCAGAGTGGGAACATTTCCCATTTGTGCTTGTTTGATTGAGAAACGCCCCCACGGGCTCACATTTGAGTATTTGGCTCCCAGTGGACATCTTAGGAAAGGTCAGAGGGTATGGCTTTGCTGGAGAAGGTGTGTTTCTGGGTGTGAGCCTAGGGTCCCCGTCAACCTCTCTCTCTGCCTCTGCATGTGGATGAGCTGTGAGCCCTCAGCTAGTGCTCCAGGACACGCCCGCCTGCCTGCTGCCATGCTTCTCACCATGGTGGAAATGGATTCACACTCTCAAACTGCAAGCAAGCCCCTAATTAAATGTTTTCTTTTATAAGCAGTCTTGGTTGCGGCATCCCTTTACAGTAGTAGAACTAAGACTATATTCAACCCAAAGCAAACATTAATTATCCAAAACCAAGGATTTGGGAAAATAATCACCATAATATCCTATGAATCTTCATTATCATCTGAAAATTATTGGTGTTGCCATCTGAGCATGGCTGAGAAATGACCTGGGTACCTAATTAAATAAAGTGTTTTTAGATTCTTGCTCCAAATTTGAAGCATGCGAGATATTTTTTTTATCATTTCCCTATTATTTTCAAAGAAATCTATGTTTTCCCAGGCTAGACATTCTGGTTCAATTTCTAAGCCACTTGTAGAGATTTTTGTACCCTGTATTCACTTTGTGAACATTCCTTTATCTGTGCCCAGACACTGCATTACTCACATTTGGTGCAGCTTGCTTTTCAATGGTGCAAAGATGCCCTTCCTCATTTTGTTCCTAAGAGGCCACAGGTGTCCCTGAGGCAGCATCTTACTAGTCTCCCTTAGAGTTAATCTTAGTCAATAGCTTCGCCAAACATCAACTATTGAGGTTGCATTCTTAAGCTTAATAATTCTTACTGGATGATTTCCCAGGAAGGGCTTCCAAATTCACCCAGATGTTTAAGAATAATAATATACATTAATAAAATAGATAAAGTCAGAGTTGGCTCTTTGCCAAGCTAATGAACTTGACTGTGAGATGTCTGGAATTAAACAAAAAGAAAGCTTGAAAATAAATAATATTAGACATAATCCAGGTTGATATAACTCAGAAACAGCAGATACTATTGCAACACAATGGTATATAATATTAAAATATCATAGTATTTGAAATATATTATAGTAGGTTATTTATGTGATCAGAAAATGATTAGATTCCTAGAAAATTGTAAATTGTCAAAATTAGTTCATTAAGAGATAAAATGATGAGCTATCTAATTACTTTTACATCAATTTAATATATAGTCAAAACTTTTTACCCCGTGAGTTACCCATGTCTGGTAAACATCAATAATAACCTCTTTGGTTCACAAGTTAGATTTAGGTGAGATTGCTTCTTGCACTGCCGTGGGGGTACTGCATCTGGAACGAACAGAAATAGTTTCTGAAAGAAAAGCCACAAACAACATCCTAACTCAAACTTTATGATAGTTATCTGGCAAGTGAGCAACTAGTAGCATTTTTAATAAAATATGAAATTGGGACATTTTAAGCTACTCTCATATATATTTTCATTTTGAGCCATCCTAACTATTCTTTATACAATTCCACCTAATTGAGACCCCGCTTTGAAAATATTCAAAACTTTAATGCTGGAGATAGGAAAAATATAAACTGGATATGAAAAAATCTGTCCTTATTGAATTCACATTCTAGTAAAATTTTCAGGAAAGGAAAGAAACAAACTTTTAACTGTCAAGGTGGTTGGTGGCTTTTTAAAAGAAGGCTTGACATGTATCTTTTCATCAAAGACAGGGGACGCTGATGACAGATCAAAGAAATCACTCTACCCAAGTCTAACTTGAGGGGAGAAATGAACCTATTATGGCCATTTACTGGAGAATGGGTGACTTAGAAAGCTCCACCACCACAAAACCCACCAGCTTCTGTGATGATCCAAGCTTACTGTGTCACCAGAGCTCCCTGACACACGTGAATGAAATTTTACTAAGGATCTCCACTTTCCCAGTGACATAACCTCAGCAAAGTAACCTTCTGAGACTCCTGAGTTTTGTAAGTTTTATGGATTTCCTGAGCTGTACTCTCCAACTTCTAGGAAGGAATGCTTCCTTTTTGAGGAAACAGCCATACCCTTCTCTGTGTTCCCTTCATCCTTCCCTCATCCTCTTCTGCAATATGCCCAAGTCTTGGAGCCTCCCATAGAGTAAGTCTGAATATTTTCTTTCATTTTGATGGCTGAACATTGTTATACTATGACACAGGCAAAATTCTGGATTCTCAGCCATTTGGCTGGTAACCAACACTCGCTGAAAATTAAAAAAAGACAATGCCTGCAGCTTACAGTAGTATTAGTAACTATAGATACTAACGTAAGTGTGTAGAAAATAACTGTTAAGCATGTCATATATGTTTAACAAAATAATAGCAGTTGTTTCCTCATTGATTCTGATGACTTCCATAGCTACATAACTTTAACCTGAATTAAAGGACCAAACATGAGTTCTTTCCTGTGTACTAGGCCTTAAATCCAATCAGAAACACACATGATTTCACCTGTGATAGTCATGATAATTCACTAAGTTTATGAAGGGCTGGCAGTATAGCTCAGTGGTAGAGTGTGGGCCTAGTATGTATGGAGACTGATTTTGATCCTTAGAACTTCAAAATAAAATGAAACAAAACAAAATGAACAAACAAGCCTCATATGGATCACGATACCATTTTGCAGATTAATAACGGTCAGAGGTATTAAAAATTGTTTTGGTTTATCCTGGAAGTTAATAGAGATAGGACTCACTGTAAGTACCATATTGGGTATATGATTCATATTATATTTTGTATATTATTATTTATAGTATTAATATTATAGTTATATATTATTATTTGTATATTATATACATAATATTATATTTTATCCTTTACAATAAGTTTAATTATTATACTCTCTTGAATCTCATATAATAATTTTTTCTTCTCTATCCTGGGATAAAGTAGAGTTATATTTAATTTCATATTTTAGAAAAAAATATTTTTTGTTTTATCATTAATAATAACAGTGACTTCAATGTTATTATGGATATTTTGCAAGTTTATTCTTCCTGCACATTGGCTGGCATAGCAAAGCACTAGAACCTGGGGAATTTTTAAACAACAGCTATCTATTTGGTCTGTAGTTCTGTGGCCTATAGTTTGAACTCACACTATCAGAGAGATTGGTTCTTCATTTAAGCTGGTGTGAGGAAACTGCTCTCATGACACTCACCTGGGTTAGGCTGACATACCAGCAATCTTTGAAGTTCTTTGACTCTTAGTAATTTCTCTCCAATGTTTTCGGTCAAAACCACACAATATTTTCCTTTGTTTATGTGCAAATGCTTCCTTTTGTACAATCACCTACCACACTGACTCGTGACCTAAGCTAAATATCTCATCCTATTTAATTGGATCTTCAATTAACCTACTTCCAAACAGGGTCACACTCTAGGGTACTGGAAGTTAGGACTTAAACAAGTCTATAGTATACACATTACAATAAATTGAGCCGCAAGTAGAAGGCTAGGCTGTTGATTTTCTAATACCAAATCACATAAATACAAGTAACAATAAAATGGACTGAGAAGGCTGTATTTATATATTTATGTAGTATAGGAATCGAAGAAAAAGAAGCCATGATTTTGATACAGAACAAGAAAGTGTCCATGGGGAAATTTGGAGGGAGGAAAGGAAAGGAAGGAAGGAAAGTCATTATATTTTAACTTGAAAATTAAAGAAAGAAAAAAGAAAAAAAATCCTTATAACTACACTGGAAGCAACTTCTAAGAAACACATCTAGTCAATGTTGGTTGCAGTTCCTCCAACCAGCATTGAAAATCAACACTCATCACTGGACACCAATCTATACATCAGAATTTAACGAAGATGGTGTCAAGAAGAAGGGTGCTATATAGGCCGTATTGCTAAGATATGTTACATGCTACAAAATCAAAGGAACAGAAAGCCTTCTTTTGAGTTCTGGGATCTATGACTTTAACCCTTTCCCTTTCTTTGTGGGTTCTTCACTGTAGCCATGCCTTCTGATCTTTCTCTCAGCATCTAGATTCTGAGGATGCTTGCATCAGTGAAACATTTAGTTAAGAGTGGCATTGGAACCCAAGTTATAGAAAGAGAATGAAAAATGACAGACGGTCCCAGATTCATGGTGTCCAACAGCAGATCTCAAAATGAAGGGGTGAATTTCTGCCCAGAATTAGCTTCTAGAATGAAAGTACAATTTAAAGCCATTCAGGTATGGCATCCCTTGTTCTTCCCAGTCCTCTAGCTCCTAATTCTATAGAGGTGTCTCTAGATTAGTGAGAATGAAATAGTAGGGCCCTGGTTCGTGTGGGGACATGGAGGGAGATATTCTTTTAATGATAGTGTAACCAACAGAGGGTAGTCAGGCAAGACTTCTCTCAGACTAAACAGAAAAGTTGAAACATTGGGTGCCAGACAAGTAACCCACATGTTTGTGTGTATATGCCAGCAGCAGAGAAGGAGTTTTGGGGAAATTGCTGATTTGTGCCTGAGAATAGATATGGAAGACAAATTCCTTTTCAGTCCGAAGGTCAGGACTCATATGGAGTGCTTGCCACCCGAGATCTGACTCAAAAGACCCACGGCTTTAAACTTTAGGTCATTCTACATCAGCGCTGCCTTTGACCTAAGTTGAAGTAAGAACTTCAGATAAACTTTTTTTTTCTTAAATAACATTTTCGTTGGCTCTTTTAGTGAATGACTTTTTGCATAGAATCATCTTTAAATTTTATGTTACTCCTGTGATATAGTTACTGTAAGTACCTTTTGGTGATAGACTAATAAGGACTTTGAAAATTTACACAATTTTAAGTATAAATAGAAAATCTATTTCTTTCTATGCATTAGTTGAGTTGCTGTCAGGTAAGATATAATTTGGCAAGATGCTTTACAGTGGTGGTTGAAGCTTCCTGACATAAACATGTGTGGAGTAGTTCTCACTGTGTATGAATGGTTCAGGACACTACATGGAAGTGCTGGAGAGATCTGAGGACACAAGGAAAGGCTTACCTGTGATCGCTTCTTTGGGTCCTCCTCCTTCATCTCAGCTTTAGAAAACTTACTAAACTCTTGAGTCGACGGTAGTAGACTTTGCCTTGTTAAATGACAATTTCATTAAAGATGCAAACATGAGCTGGGAAAAAAATACAATGAACTTTTAAAAACAGATTTTTAAAAAAAAAATTACTGATTAATAGGAGAATTCATAATATGTCCCAGGCTGTTCCAAGGAGAGTTCAATGGCTGCCTACTCAAAGGGAAGGAAGTTAAGAGGGTGAAAACTGTTTAAAGGCTACTGTGTATGCAATAATGATTTCTTAGGGTGGGGAGAGGGATAATTACACCTTGTCAGCTGATGACTATGCTTGATGGAGTAGAACGAGTGGCAGCACCGTCATTTTCCTGCCACTGAGAGAGGCATGATGGGTACAGAGAACCAGGAAAGGTGTATGTGCAGGACACCCAAAATGTATTTGCCTATTTAAAATATTTCACAATATTTTTCAGTTGTCTCAGATTAATGTAAGCATCGCTGAGCAGTACAATTGAAGCAGAGATGCTGAGTCAGAGAGAAACCTGAGGAAAGACTCGCTTGGGAACCAGCAGATGTCCTAGGGAGGGTTTTGTGCTTTGGCAAGAGATTGGAAGCAGGGTTCAAGCCAATTTTAACTCAGCAGACATATGGTTTATATTTTATGGTCCTCAGAATACTAGAGAATTGGGATGAAAACCCCAATTTTCTCTGTCTAAGTCCACCGTGGCTTTCACATCACTATATTAGGCCGATGATTAAACACTCTATAAGAACTTTGTTTTTCAGTGAACTTAAAGGATTGATGAATGATACTAAATTGAGTATTTTCTACTCATGCAATAATACAAGCTGAAAGACTGATAGATCATACAGTTCTGTGTGAGTCTTAAAAAAAACCTGTAATAGAGTTGCGCCCCACAAAACTTGCCTTCTAGATCTAATCCTTTTTAATATAGTCTTGTTTGGAATTAGGCTGTTCACCAGTGTGGTCAAGTTAAAATGAGGTCAGAGAGGCTTGGGAGAAACCATATTCAAATGATTAAAACTTTGTAGTCTTTGTGGGAAAATAAAGAGTGATTGCAAATAGAGATAGAGATCTGCACATAGAGAGGGAGGTCCTGCAAAGACACAGAGAAATTTGAATGATGTCACTGTGCACCAAGACCCCAGGAGAGTACCAGTGTCCATTTTAGCTGGGCACATGTAAAGGATGAATTTTTGTAGAGAGTTCACATATATCTTTGCCAATACCTTTATTTCTGGCTTCTGCTTCTTGAACCATGAGGAAATACATTTACCTTCTTTGTAAAATTGAACTCTTTTTAAATTTACTTCTTTCTGAGATGATCATGTCCTCTGTCTCTAAACCCTTCTATGCATGCCTTCTTCTTTTCTTTCCAATCCATGGTGTTAGTGTTTAAAAATAAATAGAGTGAGACACAACAGATCTGACATGGAGAGATTTATTTGCGGGAAGGGAAAGAAAGAGGTGTCACAGCGGAGTGAGCCATGAAGGTAGAGGGAAACAGAGAGAGAGGGACAGTGAGATATGTATAGAAAAGGAGGTAGAGAAAGGGAGCACCTCTTAGAGAGTGTGTAAGAGTAAGGGTGCTAGAGTAGGAGAGAGATGGTTGGCAGGTTTGTCCTTTTACTCTGGCATGCACATGGTGTTGGGCAGGGGATGATGTCAGCGCTTGCTAAACAACCTAGAGGCAGATAAGATGGGCCACCACACTAGCAGATCTACTTGTGAGCTTAAGAAATCAATTGTTGCATGCTGCCCTGAAAACATACATGCGAGTAACATTTTACCAACTGGGCAGGTTATATTGTTATATTTAAGAATATTTGTATTTGCATGTATAGGTTTATATTTGTTAAGCTACCCTATTTATAATATATTTTCATTATAGCCGTCTTATGAATCTAACATATAAGAAAGAGGGATGGCTTTTCTTACCCAGAAGTAGCTTATAACAATATGTACAATGGAGGAAGAATAAACCAACATAAAATAAATATGACAATGATACAAAACAAAAAGAAAATGCAGAACCTTGGAAAGAAGTGGGACATTTATTTCTCTCATAAATAAGAAGCTAATAGAAGCTAAAACAAGTAAGAGATATTTTTACCACCTAGGATTGAGATTAAAAGTCTTATTTTTAAATTGATCTTAGGGTATACCTGAAACTGCGAAATTTGTGAGAAAATATTTATTTTTGTCTGTGGCTCTGTAATATAAAATTGTATAGTGAACATGGGCTGAGTTACTGGTGTAGGCCTCCCATTTCTGCAACCCAAATAACAGAAAGACAAGCTAAAACATGTGAAAAAGAGAGAAACACAAGTTTTGCCTTAAATGTCATTTGTGGCATCTAATCTAGTGCTGTGAGAAGACTCACTTCTGAGAGACAGTATGAAGCCATTCTTGACCATAGAACCTGCATGCCTCTCCCCAGTGATGCACAAAAGGCACATACTAATACTGGTATCTGAAGAGACAAGCCACACGAAAGCACTGCACTACTTAATAGTAAAACGAAATTTAGGGAAAGATGGTGGCACTGAGTTCGGTACCTGCTTCTCAATTTTTACAATTCTTTTGTGAGTTCTATACGTATTCAGAAAATATGATTAAAACATAAATGTGGGACATTAAAAATATTTTTTAAATGTTTTAGAATCAGTGTGTACAATATTTAGGGACTTTGAGACTTATATGTCTTTTAACCTTATACTTCATTTTATGATATGTCCATGAATAGTATGAAACTTAGGATGTGAAAACATGTGCAGTTCAAAAACATGTTAACCTTTGACCCCCTGACCCAGATACTTAGCCAGTGATGGTCTACTGTTTAACAAAAAACCGCTTATAAGTAACATAATGTTGAACTAACATTTATGTTGTATATTATATGTTTATATGCAATATAATGGAACAAATGGACTGCTCAATCAAAGATGAGCATCATGTGGCAGATGAAGGTTAGCAATAGAAATAGATAGCCAGGACATTATTACACTGATATCTTATAACCTATATAATCTTTATGTAACTGCTTTTTAATTATGCCTTTATCAATATTTTAGTTAGCGTACAAATTAATAGGATTTATTATGGGATTTTTAGCCATGTGTATCCCTGTACTTTGTAGTCACAACTCCATCACTCCATTCTTTCTTTTTTTTCTCCAACTGATCATTTTTAACTTCCACAGTGAGACTCCTTTATACCTTCATGCCATATATACGTACTTAAAAATCTATATTCCTCATAGAAAAAGCATACAATGTTTGTTTTCCCAAATCCAACTCATTTTATGTATTACAACAATTTCCAGTTTTATCCATTTATCTACATACTAATTTAGACTTCTTCACAGTTTTGTACAACTCCACTGTGTGTGTATGTGTATACAATATTTTCTCCATCTGTTTGTTGATGGACATCTTGGATGATTCCATAGAGCAGATGTCATGAACAGTCATATACTCAACATGGGAATTCAAGTATCTCTATGCCGTGATTCCTTGATTCCTTCCAGTATATTCCCAGGAGTGCTTTAGCTATTTTATGTGTTAGTTCTTTTTCTAGAATTTTAGGGACCCCTTATGTGTTTTCCTACTTCTTTTCACTGTGAATGGTACCACATGCAGTCTGTATTTCTATAAGTTAAAAAAAAAATAGATTCTTGCCTATTTCCAGTAGTAAATGGGGGGAAAAAAAGTATCTTATATGTCATACATTCCTGACTTAACTCTTTCTCTTGAACTTTGTAGATTACATAGCTCATCTTCAAGTACTCACAAATCTCTGAGTGAAAAGTTCTGCATTCAAACTGGATGCATGTATTTTACAACTCTTTTGTTCAGGGGTCCATTGTATTAAATAACTGATCCACTGCCTGCAATTAAATGCTGCATACTCCAGTTAATCCTCAGCTATTTGTATACATAAAAGGCCATGGTGGAGCATTTTAGTGCCCAATGTATTCTCAAAAAGGAGAAGTAAGGAGGTATAATTCCTCATGTCTGTTACCTTCTGTAATGACTACTCCTCAAATAGCCTGTGTTCGTGGTGAGCTTGTTGATCTATATGAGTATTTACAGCACTCATCAGACTCTGTCTTTTCTATACATTGGTATCTCACACTGACTTTACGTTTTCTTCACTTAAAACTCATTGTGTCTATGAAATTAATTAGTTGACATATTTGGTCTTGACAAATCATGATGAAGACATGATTATCCTAGATTTAAAAAAAATCTATAGCTTGGAAACCCTCATGGAATTGAATCAATTTCTTGGGTAAATTACATGAAGTAGGGATTCCAAGACCTTATGCTCCTGGAGAAGTTTTATTTCTTCCAGATTACCTGGAACTCAAACAAAGAGAAAATTGCAATTTTATCTGGGGTTTCAACAAAACCTGATTGCTGTGTTTAGCCATAAACCAGAACAATGAAGTATACAGAACCCTTATGCCCTGTTTATTCACTTTTTAAGCCATCTGTTTGATATTATATGACTGAATTTTGAGAAGACAATAAAAAACTGAGCAAAATTGAAGAAATTAATTTACCTTAAATTAAACTTCCCAAATTGTTTCAGAACAATATTCAGCTAAGGGTAGACTGTGGTTCTTCTTCATGACGGACATACAGTTTTCATTATTCACCGTCCTTTGTCAAGGATGCCTAAGTTGGCATTGCCTGAAGTAGCCCTGAGCTGTGTGTGTTTATGTATTGTTAGCAGCTTCTTGGCTTTTAAAACTTATATTAATAGAGAGAGTTGGCTTGTTTCAGCATAAGTAAGAGGACTGATTAGAGCCAACATATGGAAAGCAACACTATTCTGTTGTGATTTAATGAAGGCATTCATTATTCTCCAGGGACTTTCTCTGCTTGTGTTGGAAAAAACATGCTCCCTTCTATCATAACTAATTAGAATATCAAGGACAATCTCAATCCCTAGCTTAAGATGCTGTCCAGAACACCTGGACATCTAGAGGTGAATCCTGTATCTTTCTTGTTTTATAACTACGAGCAGACTAAGCTGTGCTTTTGGAGATCTGATTAACTCAGAGCAGACAGAAATTCAGCTGATTGTGGGATCCTAAAACTTTGATGTGATATTAGTATAAAGCTGTATGTTACCATTCATTTATTGGTGCAGATGGAGTATTGATTGGGCACTATGAGCTTAACAGGACATAAGAAAATAAAACAGGGTTGGTACTTTTTTTTTCACAGTGCTACTAGCTTAGTGGATGTTTAAAGAGGTAACTCGAGGTTAATTACAGTATCAGAGTGTTCCAAGTACTTGTACTTCATTAATTCAGAGAGTGGGAATGTACTGAGCAATAGGAAGAGCCTATGTGGAAGTGTAGTGTGAGAACATTCTCCATCGTTTGGCCATATAAGGACACCAGGGCAGACAACATTTCATCCAGAAAAGAAAACAAGGGCTAGACACTTTTCTATAATAAGGAAAAGGAATGCTGTCAAAATGCTCAGGTCAAGGCATTCACTGTATTTCTTGTCTCTGATGAACAAACTGTCCAATAATTCATTAAAATTCCATGAAGGTCACATTAGGACTTTACTGGTTCAAAAGTGCACACTATTGTCCTTGGCTTTATGAAGACTCACCTGTCTGTTTTATCTTGGCTCATAGCCATTCTGCTTTGACGATGTTGTGTTGAGGTATTTATGTGCGTACTACTGAAATGCTCCTCAGTAGGTAAAAGACATTGAAAACAGATGGACTTTGATAGAGCACTTAAAGGCACACAACTAGAGACATTCAGCAAGAGATAAATTTGAATGAAGAGAGCCAGAAACCAATCAATATAGGGTGTAGAATGTCCCAGGAAATCACCAGAATGGTGGGCAATTAATAGAAGGCAATGTCCTAAGAGCAACTGACCAAGAGGCAGTCATCAGGGTGTCAAATCCCCCACTTGGTCAGGATCAATGATAGAGTTCACTACTATGAGTTATCAACACAGGAAGCATCAGTTTCTTAATGAGAAGTTTGATGGAACCTTAAAGGAAAAATATCTGATTATATTCGTTTTTAAGAGTTTATAGAGACACATGTGAAATACAGTAGATGTACTACAAAAGCAACTCTTTTTAGGAAGCCACCCAAAAAATGAATGATATTAAACAACATGAACAAAATGTTAAATGCAAACTATTAAGGGGTTGTTAAGAGACTGTTTCAATGGTTAAGAAGTAAATTTCATGGGCTGGTGAGATGGTTCACTGAATAAAAACTGTTTGTCATGCCAGCTTGAATATCTGTATTTAATCACTGGAACTCTCCGTAGAGGAAAGAACTGAATCCCAAAATCTTTTTGTGACCTTTGTCCACATGTACACCATGACATCTGGACTTACATAAAGACACCCCCCACACACACACACTTAAAATATAATAAAGATTAAAGGGGAACTTTTAGGTATGGAAAGTGGTACAAAGGAGGAATGACTGAGTAGGGTTTACATGTAAGTAGCTGTTGCTTTAGTGTTGAACAGGGTGATGTTTCCTCAACTTTGGTACCATTACTGTCTAACACTATAGGGAGTAATTTTTTGCCGTGACTATCATCTTTGTAAGTAGATCAGCTCACTGATGATTTAGAGTAATGGCACCCTGCTGTAAGGTTGAAGTCAGGTATTTCCAGGCAGCCTCTGAACTTGCTACAAAAATGAGGGACTCCTTTTCTCAGCAGGGTTCCCTTTTTGCCTGATGTGGGGAACTCCCTGGGCCCTCTAAGGAAGATTACAGGGCCAGACCCTTTGCTGATAAGAAATCCATTCAGCAAGCCCCTGGGGATTCCTGGAGATTTTCATCCTATGCTAATAAAGTGTCTAAGGGTCTTACGTTTGTTTGTTTATTTTTTCACTTTACATCCTTATTGTAGCCCCCTCTTTGTCTCCTCCCAGTCCTACCCTCCTCTATCCTAGGGTGTTGGCTTAAACTGTACCTGGAGATTCTTCCCTACTCATAGGATAATTAAGTACTGCTTTTCCTACTTACGATAGGGCTGTTTTGTTACATGTAGACTAAGTATTCCTGGCAAACTAGGTCCAGCCAATCAAACACATTGACCCTCGAAACCCCGCCCACTGTCAGGGTTTATAATGTTCCAGATTCACTAAAAGAAAGGTTTACAGGATCGCTCCCTCTCATTCTACTCCTTCACCACAGCCATCTGAGACTCATTTACTCTAGGGGAGGAATAACTGCTGGACGCCTGGGGCTTGACTGCTGGTCAGGCAGCGATGGTGGAGCTGCCTTGGCAGCTGCTGAAGTCTGCTCCAACACCACACGATCAATGCTAACTGCCAGTGTCCCACTGGTCTTCTCTTCTCTCTAGTTTTGGGCATCTGCCCGTTTCCCCCTCCATGCTTAGCAACTGTAGCTTAACAAAGGGCTGTAACACTTTTGGTATCATGACAGGCTTTTGGAACTCCTGAGTTTCTACTGCCATCAGATACCAGCAATCTCACTTTTAAAAAGCTAATTGTAGTGCCCAGTGGAAAACTCATTTTCATCTCCCCTGGTGAGACCAGAAGACTCATCTAGGGCATGGGCTTCATCCTGAGTGCTCTAAGCTGCTCCTGAGCGAGAAAGGGAACCTTTGACATCGGCGTTCTCCCTATTCCTGTCTGAAAGCAAACAGTTCCTGGACTGGCCCACTGGTTACAGAACCCAGGCTACTGCCAGACGTGGAACAACAGCTTAGAGCACTCAGGCGTCATTTTTTTTTCTCTATCCCTGAATAATATTTCATGGTGTGTATGCACCACATTCTCATTATCCATTTATTGGCAGAAGGACATGTAGATTATTTCAATCCTTAGCTCTTGTTGATAAAGCAACAATGAACATGGCTGAGCAAGTCTCTATAGAGTCGATTCTCCAGTCTTTTGTGCTCATGCCAAAGTGAGGTAGAGCTGACTCGTATGGTAGGTTTATATTTAGCTTTCTAAGAATTGTCGACACTAATTTTTCAGAGTTGCCGGATCAGTTTGCAATCCCACCAACAATGAATAGGTGTTCCATTTCCTATTTCCAATAAGTGTCATAGGTTGTTTTGTTGATCTTTGTCATTTTGACTGGGGTATGGTAGAACCTCAAAATTGCTTTGACTTATATTTCCCTAATTACTAGGAATGGTTAATAAATTTTGAGAGGCTTCTTAGCCTTATCTTTCTTATTCTGAGAGCTCTCTGTCCGAGTCTCAGATCCATTTTTAAAAAATGGATCTTTGTTGTTATTTTTGTTGTTTTTTGTTTTATTTTTGTTTTTGTCATCTTTGCCTTTTGGGGTTCTTACATATTCTTTTGACACTGTCTTCTATGAGATCATCATCAGAGCTATGCCAATGGCAGAGTCATGTGCTTGAAGCTATAGAACTTTGAGTTAAATAAATTCTTTTTCTGAAGTTGTAAATAAATCTTAGGTCTCCTATATACCAGGCAGATGCTCACTGAGCTGCATCCGTGGGCCCCCTAATTTTCTTCATGAATCTATCTTGCTGTCAATATAGCAGCAACCACAGAAAGAATGGAAGGTGGTTGAAACCATTTCATGACAAATTTGGACATCCTTCATCTTTTTTTTTTCTTTTTCATAGACAAACACTTAGTAGCCCCTTGTTTACATTTCAAATAAAAAAATATTGAATTCCATTGACAGAATGTGAAAATTTCTGAACTGAAGTTAACAATAGAAGAGTAGGCCATTTAGGATTGTGTTTATATGAAATAAAACTACTGTGTTGAATTTATGTCTTAAAATATCAAATCTGTCAGCCATTTCTGCATCCATTACTTTGGCTGGGTTGCTTTACATTTTATTTTACCAAGCAGATAAGATTATATCTCTGTTCTTTATTCTTATTTGGTAATGTTGCTGGCTCTGTCCCACGAAATGCCAGCAGATGTGGCACATATGGAGACAGAAAACATCATACACTTTCCTTTTGTTGTTCCTGCTCCTGGCTGCCTGCTAGAGAATCTACTGGAATGTGATGCTGCACTCACTCAAGAGTTCCTTTAGTTAAATGTATTGAGAGATCATTAATTGGGTTGAGTAAATTATTTCCTAACAAAACGTATGATTTACATGTATCATAGGAAGACACATGCCGAGTTTCTAATTTCTAAAGATCCAGTGTCCTATAGGAGCTCTATAAGAATCATTTTTTAAAAGTATATTTCCTTTGCTATAATTGCCATACATCAATGAGTGGCCACAAACCCATGCACATATAGGCAGCTCTACCTGTCTTAGTGGATTATTTTAAAAGTCATGAAGTTGGAAGGGTTTCCCTTTTGGCAGTATATGAATGAGAGGGGGTGGGAACGTATGAATATATGATCACACTTTATTGTGGGTTTGAGCAAAATATCTAGTAATAAAAAATGTAGTTATTTTCAGGTAAAAGTTATTCATTGCCTTAAGTGAATGTTTTACAATATCTTTCAGTTATTCAGATAGAAATGCCAAAGCTCAGAAACCATGACGATAACAAGAGAAAGCTACACAGAAATATAGATTCTGGGGGGAAATATTTCATGGCATCATTCTAGTTCCTGTTTTGAGTCCACCCTGAAAGTTGCGTGGGACTCTACTTTGTTTTTTCCATGTAGTACTGGGACACCAACGTGTCTCACTTAATATAATATTCACCTTAGAAAATAAACAACTCTACGAACTAAAGTCCACTTCAGTCACTTAATTCCAGTGGACATGTCTGGTAACCAGAAGTAAATTAATAACTTTGGCACACTTGTATTAAACAACTTCTCTCTTCGGTGCAAATAAACACAAGGCCTCTCTCTACCCGTGGTTTGACTGTGTGCAACGGAAGTCCTACATAGGTAAGTTTTTTTTTTATCCAAGTAGCGTACAAAATGATCGTTAATACAAAACATGGAATTGAGTTATCAAAGCAGAAAGATCTTGATTTAGGTGAAAAAAAAAAGTAAGGACTTGGGTGTCCTTCTATCGCCTATTTGGAATGAATATGAAGAAATTAGCAGGACTATGAGTATTCCTGTTTTAAAATCTTATACTGCTACTTTTAGACATGGCACAACCACCAGTTTCCTGTTCAACTTCAGTAGCTTTTTATTATGTTTCTCTATTTTTACTTTGTAAAAAATATAAGTTTACAAATTGGAGTGGTGTGTTTTGATGGCCTATGGAGAGATTTTGTAATTTTCAATAAAGTAGAGCATAGATGTATAATTCAGTGAATGCAATTGATGTATATATCACTTAAAATAAATAGAAGTTTCATCTAACTCAGTTGATCTTGCCAACTGAAATGACACAGTACAATAAAAGTGACATTTTAAAGTTACCAAATTGAGCCATCGTTCGGGTTGAAGGCCAGATAGCTTAGTTTTACAATTAAGCTTAATTGTTTAGGGGTTAAAATGTTTTTAGGTCTAGATAAATGTTTTAAATTGATAATGATGAGATGTGATAGATATTGATTTACATTCAGAATCTTAGACACACTAAGATAGAAAAGGTGTTTTCTTCAAGGCTGTCAAATACAAATAGCCAAAACACTAAGAATGTAACATTTATATAATTCCTGATTATGTCATGGTTCCTCTTGCTTTAGGTAGTTTATAGTATATATGTGTTATAATATGAATTTGTATGTAAAAAATATTTAAATAAAAAGGTTACCAAACTGTTTTAATAGTTGACATAATTCTTTCATTTCCTCAATAAAAGAATTTAATCAAATAACTAGTGAATGTAATACTGCTTCTCATTACAAGAGGAAGGACAAGAAAATTAAATATAAATCTATGTAATTACAAGGGTTACTACCACAAAAAATCTGAAATTAAAGAAGACTGACAATCTCAGTTGGCTAAGGGGCTTGGCCATCTTAAACTCATATATGGCTATAAGGAGTGTATTGGAATAAATCCACCACGATGCAGTGATCTGTGTCTCCTAAAGTTCTTATCTGCATATCTTATGATGCAGCAATCTCACTATAAGCAGTACACATGACTTGACACAATTCTTAGCTGATCTCATTCAGCCTAACTCATGGTTTTTTTTGTTTGTTTGTTTGTTTGGTTGGTTGGTTGGTTTTTTTTGTTTTGTTTTGGTGGTGGTTCTTTTTAGGCATGTTCTAGTCAGATACATTCTTGATCAGTTTGATCAGTGCTATTAATCATTTTGCTTTCAGCATTCTACCTGGACACTTCTTTCTCAAACCTCCCTTTCCTCCACTTTATCGTTTGACAAGACCTTGAAATGATTTATGGAATGAATTTACAATGACTAAGCCTTGAGCCATTGCCTTAGTAATGCCTTCATAATGACCAGGAGAAACTTGGGGTTTTTCTTTTCCTTTTTAAGATGTCATTTGAGAGTATATTTTTGTTTGCATTCACACAACTCCTATCATATATAAACATATGTGCTTATTATTTATACAAAACATAATTACCATGTTGGCATGGTAATTGATTTGCTCAGATCTTGGTTGGGCATCCATATTTTTGAGATTTCATGGAATAGCTTCCTAGTCCTATAACGAAGACATGGTCTCACAGGTGACAGAAAGAGTGTAGTAACTATTAGTATCTTTAAAACTACTTCAAGAATACTGAGCAGAATACAGCACATTGCATGTTAACTGCACTTCTAAACTGGCCTTCATTCAAGAAGTTGACAAATCAAGGACTTTTTATATTTGAATTTTCTGTCATGAGATAAAATACACTGCTGTCAATGTTGTGAAAGCATACAGTTTATTACATTTTAATATTTGGGCAGAGAAGGTATATTTTGTTTAGAAAATGATGATTGAATTTCTGGCCCATAAAAATATCTTTAAATTAATTAGGTCAAGATTTTTAATTCGGCTTTTCTATGACACTCTACCTAGGATTCTACAGCTAGGATTTGTAAGACTTGCCATGGCCTTTGATGAAATTCTACATCATGTAGATGACAACGGACGATTTCAGATTTTGATGATTATCCTTTTCAACATTATATCTTTGCTGTCATCCCCTCACGACTTCATGGAGAATTTTACAGCAGCCACCCCTGATCATCACTGCCGTGTAAGCCTTCTTGACAATCCAAGATCTGAATTTAATATCACCATGAACTTGACTACTGAAGCTATGATGAAGGTCTCCATCCCCATGGGCCCAAATCAGAAACCTGAGCAATGTCGTCGCTTTCGGCACACCCAGTGGCAATTCCTAGATTCTAATATATCAACCTCTAACAGTACTGAGCTGGAGACTGAACCATGCCTGGATGGATGGACATATGACCACAGTGTTTTTACTTCTACCATCATCACTGAGGTAAAATGCTTCCACCTAGTGATATCTACTGAATTGACTATAGAGCCCTGACATAGAGTAATGTTATGTAAGACAGTTTTCATAAAACGTTGGGAGTAAAGGAGGGGATGAGAAGGTGTGTGTGTGTGTGTGTATCAACATATAGTTTTCAAGAGAGAGATAGCTTCACAGTCAAGATTTTTAGGCTTTTATCATTAGCACATACTTTGTATTTCTATATTTATGCTTCATATGGATATTTCTCCATAGATTTGAAAAAGGTAATCCATAATTCTACAAAATGTTTATTTGAATGTGGTGATTACATTCAGGTATTATGGTCAGTATCATAGCCTTAAGACTCAGCTCATCTGGGTGAAAAGTCTTAGATTATTATTTAATGTTAAACAGTTTTATATTTCAATTTTGTAGTATTTAAGGTAGAAATATTTTATATACATTTTAGGAAATTTTCTGGTTAATGCTGTCATCTGAACATAATTATTAAAAATTCTGCTTTACCACCTAAGATAATAACTATTTAGAGTTGTAGTAGTTGCAAAGATGACAATTAATAACATACCCAAGACATTTAAAATCACATGTCTTCAGCAATAAATCCTCTCTAAGGGGTGAGTTCTGGAGGTAATCACCCCTATATTTGCTAGGATTTGGGCTGGTTTGATATTTTTCATATCTGAGTAGGTAACCAAAGCTCCTAATACTTCATGAGATGGGTAGGTATGGTATGCTCAGAATATATAATTTTCTCTGAGCCTTTGGGATAGGTAGTGGTTAATAAGGATGTTTAAAAATGTTATATTCATGGTTGAGCAGTCTCTTTTTCTAAGTTATTGACTAATTATGTGTCTCTATTTGTTGGTGTCTACTACTAAAAGAAGTTTCATTGAGCAAGATTGAGAGCAGTTAGGTCTATAGGTATACACATAAAATATTTATATGTGTATTAGTTAATTTTTATTGCTGTGATAAAAAACATAGTCAAGGCAACCTATAAAAGAAATATTTAACTTGGCTGTGGTTTCAGATGGTTAGAGTCGATAATGGAGGAGTGAAGAAACAGCTTAGATCTCACATCTTGATCCACAACCATAAGGCAGAGAGAAAGCATTGGGAATCTCATGAGTCAGTCTTTTGAAACCTGAATTTTTTACTCCCAGGGACACACATCCTCCAACAAGACCACGCTTCCACATCCTTCCCAAAAAGTTCTACCGAAAGGGACCCAAGTATTCAAACATAAGAGTCCTTGGAGTCTTTCTCATTCAAACCACTCCAAGAAGGCAATTTGACACTATCGCTATTGAACAAAGTAACAATAGCAGGTTTCCACTCCTATGAGGCCCCTGACTTCCTCAGCACTGGGCTTTTGACCTGTTATCACCACATCAAGCATTTATATTTCCCTTGTAAGGCAGGATCCAAAATCTGTATAAATATAATTAGTTAGTTATGCTATGCTTGTGAAATCATATTACTCTTTCACCAGTGGATGAATCTCTTGATAGAAATTGTTGTTTCATATACCCAAAACCTGCTCCTAGACTAAGACGGATATCTGACATTATATAAAGGGTAAGAAAGTCCTCTTCACTGAAGGTTGAAGTTACAGAACACAGATAAGGAAATTTAATTACCTCTGGTTCTAATAATCACATACCCAGTAAAGAATAGTAATAATCTATTAAGAAAATGAAATTATGAAATTCAAAAGTAAATTGATGGTGATAGAAACTATCATTCTTAGTGAGGTAACTCAGAACTAGAAAGACAAATATTACACACACACTCTCATCTTTAAATATTAGTTTTGAATCTCCACATATATGTGTTTTGGTTTGAAAAATCTATGAAAGTCAGGGAATTATTAAAGACCCATGAGAAACAAGAGAGATGATACAAAAGTTTAAAAGGGAGTAATAGAGTGGAAAGGATTATTTGAGGTTTGGGAGGAGATAGTAGAAGAGAGAACAGAACAAAGGAAGGGAGAAATAACACCAAAAACATTAGAAAATGTTCTGTGGATAACTACTACTATAGTAATTATTTTATGTTTTTAAAAAATATACTAATGACAAACAGACTGGAAAAGAAACCAGGGAATCAGTACTTTTTACTACATTCTAAAAACAAAAACAGAACCCAAAAATATCCTGGGGTAACTGTAACCAAGCAAGTGAAAGACATGACATGTAATACAAACATTTTCAGACACTGAAGAAGACACTAGAATATGGAAAATTTTCCTTTGCTCATGGATCAGTATGACTAAAATAGTGAAAATGGCCATTCTTCCTAGGAAATCTACAGATTCATTACAATTTCCATCAAAATTACAATATAATTCTTCATTATAATGGAAAGTCTAATTTTCAGTTTCATAAAACCCAGGATCACTAAAAAACCCTAAATAATAATAATAATAATAATAATAATATTAATAATAATAAAAACAACCTACTGGAGGCATATCAAGGTGTACTACAGAGCTTTAGTAAAACCAAAACATAAGGCAGAATTGTAGGGCATAAAAACAGACACATTGATCAATTAAATCAAATCACGGACACGTGGTTTTTGACAAAGAAGCTACAAATCCACACTGGAGAAAAGACAGGGTCTTCAAAAAATGATGCCGGTCAAATGTGGATGGCCGCATGTAGAAGAATGCACACAGATCCATACCCATCATCCTGTACAAAGCCCAGCCCCAACTGAATCAAAGACCTCAACCAAGGCCAGATCCGCTGAATCTGGTAGAAGAGAATATTGGGATGGTCATTTTAAAAATTTAATCACTCTACAGCCTGATCCCAATCCACTTCCTCCTCTGCCCCCAGACCCACTCTCAGGCATCCTCCCCCCATCTACCCCTCACTTTTGGGGGGGGGGCAGCAGATGTATAGTATATATGTTCCATTTAAGGATAAACATTGTGCAGTCCCTCATCTTCTGTGTGTTGGCAAGTTTTGGATCTCTGTTGTTCTATGGTTAATAGAAGTGTTTTGACAAGCACTAATCTATGCATGTAATGGAAGTCATTAGGAGCCGGATTAATACTATCTATACTCAGTAAAACCATAGTGACGGGATCTTCCCTAGGGCCCATTTAATGACATGTCTAACCATATGTTACCTAAAACATAACCCTTGTCAATGTTAAAAATTAGTCATGGACTGTTTCTTAACCCAACAAGTGTATTCTCTAGTTATATTTGAATACTCTTTCAAATACCATATGCACTTATTCAAGTTATCATATGTTTTATTCACTCTTTTACAGTGGGATTTAGTATGTGATTTTCAGTCATTCAGATACTATGCACAAACCGTCTCTTTGTCAGGGCATTTGGTGTTTAGCCTTCTATGTGGCATTGTTTCTGATAGGTAAGTGTCATTTTTTTTTTTTTACAAAGAACCACCTGTAAAACTGTGTTTTTTAGAGAGTATATGTTTTTATTAAAAATTATGAACATTGAAAGACTTTTGGGAGACTGAATACAATATGCATGATAGGTATATGTCAAATAAATATCAAACTTTGCAAGATTGAAATCAATATTACAGGCACCCAGTAGGAGGATACATTGAACTGACCCATAAAGAATTAACTGTTAAAGTAGAAGGATCCAGAGGGTCCTAGAAACCTACAAGTAGAACATTATGATAGGCAGATTTGGGCCCAGGGGTCCCGCTCAAACTAAGGCACCAGCCAAGGACAATACAGGCCATAAACTTTAAACCCCTACGCAGATCTAGCCAATGGTCAGAACATTCTCCACAGTTGAGTGGAGAGTGGGGGTCTGACTTTCGCACGAACTCTGGTGCCTCACCTTTGACCATGTCCCCTGGAGGGGGAGACCTGGTGGCACTCAGAGGAAGGACAGCAGGTTACCAAGAAGAGACTTGACACCCTATGAGCATATACAGGGGGAGGTAATCCCCCTCAGGAGCAGTCATAGGGGAGGGGAATAAGGGGAAAATGGGAGGGAGGGAAGAATGGGAGGATACAAGGAACGGGATAACCATTGAGATGTAGCAAGAATAAATTAATAAAAATTTTAAAAAAATGAGATAACTGTTAGTAGATGGAAAAAGGTAAGGGGACAAAAGTGTCACAAAATGTTATATAACAAATATGATTAATGAAAATTAGCATAGATTTAGCAATGAAAAACAAAGTTAAGTTATAAGAACTGAATCTTCATTTTCTTCTTTTTTAAAATATGTTTTATTAATTTATTTATATTACATCTCAATTGTTATCCCATCCCTCGTATCCTCCCATTCCTCCTTCCCTCCCATTTTCCCTTACTCCCCTTCCCTATGACTGTGACTGAGCGGGACCTCCTCCCCCTGTATATGCTCATAGTGTATCAAGTCTCTTTTTGGTAGCCTGCTATCCTTCCTCTGCATGCTACCAGGCCTCCTCATCCAGAGGACATGGTCAATTCTTCACAGTTGAGTGGAGAGTGGGGTCTGACTTTCATTTTCTTCTTAAGTTAGGTATATGGGATAGCCAGAAAATTGTGGCAACTCAAAATGCTATGTACATGTTCACATTTGAAAAAAATATGTAGTATGCTTAAGGTATTCATATCTAGAAAAATTTTCTAGGTGAATTTAGAAAATTAATTTGCTTCAAATGTATAAGAAAGTTTGTGACAGGAGGCAAAAATCTTGAGCATGGTGAATGCTCAGGGAAATTTCTAGAATGAAAAATAGAGTTAATAATAGATAATTGGTTCATATACAGATAAAAATGAGGCAGATTTTAAATCAAATGGGATAAGAACAATTTTATTAACTTGTGCTAGGCAATAATATTTATGAGAAAGTATATAATCCAATTAGTATGTATGGATGTGCATTGCAAGAAAGAAGAAACATTAGTATTGGAACTTCAATGCTAGGATTAGAGAGATAGAGCTCACTAGGTAAGAGTGCTTGCTGGCTTTTCAGAAGACCACGGTTCAGTCCAGATGCTCCCTTCTGGTCTTGATGGGTGCCTGAATGTATATACACAGACACACACACACAGACACACACACACACACACTCACACACACACACACATGAAAATAAAATAGTTTAAAAAGAACTTAGGAGCACTGAAGACATGGCTCAGCAGTTAAGAGTATTGGATGTTTTTCCAAAGGACCCAGGTTCAATTCCCAGACACCCACATGGCAGTTCACAAGTGCCCATAAGTCAATTTAGTGAATCTGACTCCCTCACACAGACATATATGCAGGCCACACACCAATGCACATAAAAAAAATTTTTTTAAGGAACTTAGGATGTCCATAGTGTGATGTCTCAGATGTGAAATAGAGAATAGCGCTGTATTAGATACATTGATATTTATATAAAGATGTGTGACTTTAATTGTTTCAATATGGTGGCATAGGATGTCAGAAAACAAGGATCTAAGATTCCCTGAAAATATACTACTGATCTGGATATAACCAGTTGTTTTATTTTTCACTACTTTAATTGCTGCTAACCATAGGTTTGGAAGGAAGCCATTGTTGGTGTGTTCTTGCTTAGCCTATGGGATTTTGGGTACCTGCTGTGCCTTCGCCCCCAATTTCTCCCTTTACTGTGTTTTGAGATTCCTGATGTCTGGCTCCATGAATAATATTATGGCCAACTCTTTAGCCCTTGGTAAGTTTGCCTTGATTGGTACACATGTATTATCTCACTTCTTGAAGTCTTGATATTGTGCTGGTTAGTTTTTTTGTTGGTTTTTTTGTTTTGTTTTGTTTTGTTTTGTTTTGTTAACTTGATGCAAGCTAGACTCAGATAGAAAGTGGGAACCTCGGTTGATGAAATGCTTCCATCAGAATGGACTGTAGGCAAGTATATGGGACATTTTCTTGGTTAACGATCAATATGGTAAGGCCTAGTCCATTGTGGGTGGCCCCACCTCCTCTGAGTAGTAGTCCTGGGTTATACAAGAAAGCATTCTGAGCAAGCCATGGAGAGCAAGCCAGGAAGCAATCTTCTCCATGCCTGTGTTTCAGTCCCCGACTCCAAATTTCTGCTGTTTCTTTCTTTTGTGATGGTCGTCTATAAGCGAAAGAAACTCTTTCCTCCCCCATTTTGCCTTTGGTCATAGTGATAAACACATTAGTAAATGAAAACTAATATAGAACTCTTTTTTTCTTTCAGTTTTGGAAGAAACATTATTACAGTGTCGAGTCACAGTTGTAATACTCAGTGGACTGTTCACCAGTATTGGTCAGGCCATGCTTGGGGGACTAGCTTATGTGCTCTCAGACTGGCATATCCTGCAGCTTGCTTTTGCGTTGCCCTACTTCATTATTTCTATTTTGTTCTGGTATGTGCATTTTGATATATACTAAACCATTCAACTTCAATGGCTTTAACATGTGATAGTGTTGTTATGTCTACTGAGGACTATTTTGCTGTTAACTCTAGGCCATTTAAGTTCCATATGAAGAAAAATAAACATCTGTCTTAAAAGAAAAATCAATAGCAGGAGTATTCCTTGAGTTAGTTTACAAAATTAAGTGAATAGTGGCTCACAGTTTCATTTAAATATTATTTTATTTTTCACTTGGTCGCTGAGATCGAGCCACAGGAAAATCTACTTAGATGACAACCAAGGACAGAGAGGCTTGAAAATAGATCTTTAAAAATTCCTCTTTAAGGAAACATTAAACAGACTTTTTTTTCCTCCTGAAGGCAACTATTCTGGAATTCTTTAAAAATTTGGTCCTCTCAGGAATAAACACAAGATGTTATTTTAAATAAACAACATAAAAATTAGTATTTTAAATTTAGAATATATTTTTGTATTTAAATATTGTGTACCTCAAATTAGAGTCATAATAAAGTGGCAGTAATTTTTGAATTAGGATACTACAAAACACATTTAGCTTTTATATAATTGAGTCTTCAGTCCTCTCTAAGAATAAAAATCCTATTTTTCTGGCTGTGAAAGAATATTAAAACTCTTAGCAACAGGATACGGCAGTAGGATTCATGAATACGTTGAAGATGGTTCAGTCCCATAATGTCCCCTATTGCTAGAAAAGATCATAATGTTATGATTATTCTTTTCCTGGGTAGAACAGGCATTACTTTGAACTGGAATATGACGTCTCCTTCTACTCATCTTTTTTCAAACAGCTTGGGGCCAGAATCAGCCAGGTGGCTCATGGCTACTGGGAAAACAGAACAGGCACTAAAGGAACTACAAAGAATTGCCTCCATCAATGGGAAGAAAGACATCGCACAAAATCTAACCATTGAGGTAGTAGACACACTTTGCAACAGTGAAATCATACATAAATTTACCCAAGAACTAGAAGAATTTGGGGATATATTCAAATTAAAATGATTATTATTATTGTCTTTTTATATTAAAATATATTAAATAATATAAATATATAATACTTTCATTATATTATAATACTATACACTATGTATAATTATATATAATAAAATACTATAATGTCAAATATATAATAATTTAAATACTATATAATATAATGTGTAGTGTAATATATTTAATATAGTTTATTAAATGTAATATTTAATTATTATTTCATATATATTAAATATATAAAAATATTTCCCTCTTCAGTTTTGTCCCTCCAACTCCTCTCATTGTACCCCCATCTTACTCTCCCTTGAATTTGTGGCTTCTCTTTTCTTTAATTGTTTTTGCCATATATTTACACATGAATATATAAATGCAAACTTTTTTACCTTATTTAGTGGGTTTTTTTTAATGTATACAATTCCAGGGCCGGCCACATGGTATTAGATAACCAGTTATGGAACCCACTCCCTGGAGAAGATTATTCCTCCTTTTTTCACCAGTCCTTACCTTCTTATGGCTTTTTGTCTGGATGGGGCCTTGTGAAAGCCATGCCAGCATGTCTATTGATGTTGTTCTTGTCCAGGTCTTATTTAGGAAGCTATATTGCTCAGGCATCACGGGTGATGCTCTTCCATCTTTCTATGAGACATGATAGCACAACAGACTTCTTGATCCTCTGGCTCTTACTATCTTTCCTTTCCTTCTTTCTTGATGTTTCCTGAGACTAAGGTATGGGAGTTGTGAAGCCGATGTATCAGCTGGGTCTCCGGCCCTCATGATCAGTTTGTTGTTCTTTGTATCTAGAGCAGTTGTGTTTTTCTGCAATGATGTCTGTCTTCTGCAGAGAGAATTTTGTTTGAACAGGGATGTGAGCTATACTCATCTATGGGGATATAAGAACAAATACACAGAATGCACTTAGAGAGTTGTTTACTAAAGTGGTGGTAAAAGATTCTCCTCTAAGATCCTGGGTTTTGCTACCGGGATCTTTGCAGTTGGCTTAGTTTCTAGTACCAGACAACGTCTCCTGCTTGTTCAGTAGACCTTCATTCCAATTAGAAAGTCATTGGTTGCCTCCAACATATGCATGCTGCTATCGCACCATCATTGATATCTTGTGATGCTTGTCATTGTTGTGATTCGTAGGCCTCATATCTGGGTAGGAAGGACGATTGGCATCTTACACAGCACCTTCCAGTACTATGAACGCCAGTCCTCAAGGACGAGGTATTAAGGTTAGATCCACCTTAGACTCTCCAAGTCCTGTATACAGCATGCATAGTGTCTTCAGCAATAGGGAATTACCTTCAACCTCTAGGAGACCACAAACGCAACATGAACAGCCTCTACTGAATTGGAAGTCTCTCACACTGCGCTGACTAGTTAGTAGTATGTCTTCTGCTTGGTACTGGGTTTTTCTTTTATTACATAATTTATTTATCTTTGTGTGTACATTATCACCCCAACTATAAAGATTTGGAGCTGGGAACCACAGGTAGGACAGAAACTGTGGAAATAAGTACAATATTTTCTACTTTGTTTTACCTGCAAAGTTTGTGGTTTCGTCTTTCTTTACTGCTAAATTATTTTTTATTCATCTATTAGTTGAGAAACTTGTAGTTTTCTTCTATTTCCTAGTTATTATGATTTTAGCAATCAATGTACATGGATATGGAAGTACCCTTTTAAGTATATTCCTGGCACTTGTCATTTTTAGCATTATTATAAGATTATGTTGGATGCGTGAAACGAATTGAGTAGAAGGATGTGTGAAGGTATTTTAAAAGTCCACATTTTATTTGTCATGCTGGACATGGAAGAAAAAGGGGGTCTGGCAGACTTAGTAACTTGATTTCAAACCTAATACTGTAATTATAATCTATTTACATTACCAACACTTTCTAAATGGAAAAAACTGATTTAAAAAAGAACATTCTGGGGCTTTTCATTTATAAATGTACTTTGGAGAAATGCTTTTCTCTTGGGAAGGTCCCCTACCCTGACTCTAGCTGGTTATCCAATACCAAAGGCTCATAGAGGAGTATGTGTATATGCACATAACAACAAAAAGAGGCCATGGAATCAGGAGAGACCAAGCGGTGCATGTGATGGGCTGAAGGGAAGAAAGATATGATATTACTATATCATAGTTTTTAAAATAAAAAAAATATATTGCTGGTAAGTGATGGTTCATGTCTTTAATCCCAGTACTTAGAAGTTAGAAGTAGGTGGATCTCTGAGTTCAAGGCCAGTCTGCTCTGCAGAATAAGTTCATGGACTATCAGGTTACATAAAGAAACTATACACACACGCACACACACACACACACACACACACACACACACACACACACACACACATATATATACATATGTATGGCAAAGTAATATTTTTCATATGTCTAAAAAATTCTGTTTCTCTTGATGGATTTTTATGATTGCCGGGTGGATTATAGTTACTGTACTTATTTAGTAAAACAAGAATGCAAGTTAAATAAGCCCAGCTTTTGTGCTGGATATAATGTAGTATGTAACACATCAAGGGAAAATGATCTAATAAGATATATTGGCGTTTTGTGTTTCAGATATCTGTAATTGCAGGCATCGTAGATAAATAGCTAGATATAAGTATCTTTGTCCTTGATCACTCTATAATGTTTTCAATTTTTAACCATAGAAACAATTACCTAAAGGATATTATAAAATATAGGGTTAGGATTAGGGTTATGTTATATATCCTTTAGCTAATTGTTTCTATGGTTTAAAATAAATATATTATTACATATTATATTAATATATAAATGATATATAATATTTCATATAATATTAACATAAAAGGCATATTTATATACTATATTATAATATCCATATAATATTTTATAATATATGTTATAAAATATCATGTGGTCTGTCACAAGTGCTGATGCCAGAGATCATGTGGAAGTCCTTGATCCATACCCCTGCTGACTGTAAAGGGCAAGGAAGCTATCTTGCTGGTCCTGCTTTCCCATCAGATGGTTGGAATATAATTCTTGCTGCTCTGGGTTTATGCAATATTCATTAGTGGTGCGTGACAGCATAGAGAAATACAATTTGTGGAGGATTTGTTTCAAACTTTTGTTCAACCTAAATATTTGACTTATCTTTTATATATTGAAGGCTTTGCAATCTAATCTTAAGGAAGATGTGAATTCGACCAGAAAACGTATCAGAATAAAGAGCATCATTATTAATCCCGTGATACTTAAAATAATGCTTTTAAATTCCAGTGTGATGTAAGTAGTTTACTCACCTCTTCCTCTTCCAACACAAGGTCAGGTGAACTGCTTCAGCATGATGCTGAGCTCTTTGAGGAATGTCTGGCATAAACACATTATCTTCTTTCCCCCTTTGTTCAAGACACTAGAAACCAAAACACAAATCGATGCCGGAAAGAATTAAAAAACAACTCATATGGACCAAGGTTTTTGAAATGGTTTATGGGATGCTTTGCAATCAGAAGCTGTAGAAATGTAAACCTGAAGTTTAAAATGCAATTTAGACCTCAACTAATTTTCACTGAATAATGAGAATGACAAAACAGGGTTTCAACGGATTTGATCAATATTATTTATACTGTAATACAGAGAGCTTAAATGCATATCATTGAAGTCAAACCCATACAGATTTCAAGTTTTGCTGAAGGCTAAGCAACATTAGTTTCTGCTTTTCCTAATCTCCTGTTGTTACAAACGTACATCTTTACAGCACACTGGGCCATTATACTCAAACAGTGGAGGGGACAGAATCATTGTGAGTGATAATACATTTCCACAAGACAATCCAAGTTAAAATTTACAGCTTTCTCCAGCGAATTCCCTTCTAGTCCAAATTTTAGGATAAGAAAAAAAAAAAAAAAAACCTCAGGATAAATTATTTGACTCTCCTAACTATACACATACCGCATGGTAAATTTTTGTAGTGAGAAAAGAGTTGCAAGAGACAGAAGTTGAGCCCATGCTTTTCTTTTTTATTATAATTTATTCACATTGCGTCCTGATTGTAAGTAATCCCCTTGCTCTTGCCTTCCTGTTCCCACCCTCCCTCCCTCTTCTGATCTATTCCCCTCCCATAGACCTCTGACAGGTGGGGTCCTCTTCCTCTACCACCTGACCACAGCCTGTCAGGTCTCCTTGGTTAGCTTGCATCCTTTCTTCTGTGTTCCCACAGGGCCTCTCCACCAATTAGTAATGCTCAAATATTAGGCACCAGAGTTCCTGTCAGAGGCCGTTCCCTACTATTCCCCTTCCCCACGTGGAGGATGAGGTATCCATTGGCTCTATCTGAACAGGGGGTCTAGGTTCTCTGCTTCCAATGCCCTTGGTTAGTGCATCAGGCCCCCTTGGATCTAGATCTGCCAGCCTTATTAGTCTTCTTGTGTAGCTCCTGACAACCACCACCTCCCCCACCACATCTTTCCGTTCCCCAACTCTTCAATACAACTCTTAGCACTTCTCCCAGAGTCCTGCTGCAAGTTTCCATATCTGTCCTGATCCCCCACTGGGTGAAGTCTCTCAGAAGACATCTATGTTGGGCCAATATCCACTTATAAGTAAGTATATACCACACTTGTCTTTCTAGGTTTGGGTTACCTCACTCAGGATGATTTTTTTTTTTCTAGTTCCATCCATTTGCCTGCAAATGTCAAGATTTCCTTGTTTTTAATAGCTGAGTAGTGTTCCACTGTGTAAATGTACCAGAGTTTCTCTATCCATTCTTTGGTTGAGGGACCTTTAGGTTGTTTTCAGATTCTAGCTATTATGGCTAAGGCTGAAATTAACATAGTTGAGCAAGTGTCCTTGTTGTATGGTGGAACATCTTTCAGCTATATGCCCAAGAGATGTATAGCTGGACTTTGAGATAGCACTATTTCCAATTTTCTGAGAAAGCACCAGATTGATTTCAAAGCAGTTGTACAAGCTTGCACTACCACCAGCAATGGAAGGGTGTTTCCCTTTGTCTACATCCTTGCCAGCATGTGCTGTCATTTGAGTTTTTTTTCTTAGCCATTCTGATAGGCATAAGATGCAATCTCAGAGCCATTTTGATTTGCATTTCCCTGATAACTAAGGATGTTGAACATTTCTTTAAGTGTTTCTCAGCCATTCAATATTCCTCTGTTGAGAATTCTCAGTTTATCTCAGTTCCCAGTTTTTAATTGGCTCATTTGGTTAGTTGGTGTTTAATTTCTTGAGTTCTTTATATATTTTGGATATTAGCCCTTTGTTGGATATAGGGTTGGTGCAAATCTTTCCCATTATGTAGACTGCCGTTTTGTTCTGTTGACAGTGTCCTTTGCTTTACAGAAGCTTGTCAGTTTCATGAGGTCTCATTTATTAATTGTTGACCTTAGAGCCTGAGCTATTGGTATTCTCTTCAGGAAGTTGTCTCATATGCCAATGACTTCAAAGGTTTTCCCCGATTTTTCTTCTAACAGATTTAGAGTGTCTGGTTTTATTTTGAGGTCTTTAATCCATTTGACCTTAGTTTTGTGCAGGGTAGTAAATATGGATCTATTTGCATTTTCTACAACTGGACCTCCAGTTAGACCAGCACCATTTGTTGAAGATGTTATCTTTTTATAGATTGTATGGTTTTGGCCCTTTTGTTAAAAATTAAGTGTCCAGTGTTATGTGGGTTTATTTCTGCAACTTTGATTCGGTTCCATTGATCAACCAGTCTATTTCTAAGCTAGTACCATGCTGTTTTTATTACTGTTGCTCTACAGCACAGCTTGGATTCCTCTGGAAGATCTTTTATTATACAGGATTGTTTTAGCTATTCTGGGTTTTTGTTTTTGTTTTTGTTTTTTTTGCATATGAAGTTGAGAATTGATTTTCAAGGTCTATAAAGAATTGTGTAGAAATTTTGATGGGAATTACATTGCACCTATGTATTGCTTTTGATAAGATGGCCATTTTTACTATGTTGATTCTCCTGATCCATCAACATTGGGGATCTTTCCATCTTCTGATTTCTTCTGCCCAACCTTTTCTACACAGAAAATTATCACTAAAAACAGCTTCATTCATCTCACCACAGTATGTGACATATTTCAGATTCAGAGACTTTTAGAGCAGTGAAGTAAGTTCAGAATGTTTTTTCATATAAATATACTTATATAAACTAATTAATTTATTGAAAAAATTTTAAATTATCTTATTTTCATGTTTTTTCTAATTAACTTCTGTGACATTATAAAAGTCCATTTCATTCCATACTTTGAATGTTTAGTTTTAATTGTATCTTAAAAGGAAATTGTATCTGTAAAGGAAATGATGATTGCAAACACATGCACATATGTGTGAACGTGCACACACACACACACACACACACACACACACACACACACACCATTACCATCATCATCACAAAATGTTTCGATTGCTCAGTTGATTGAATGCATCTTGTGCTTTTTTCCAGTTTTGCAGAGGTTTTCAGCTCTTTTGGCCTCTTGCTGGATATTCAAATTTTGGGAAAGAACATATTCCTGAATCAGTTTTTCCTAGGAGTGATAGACATACCAAGCAAATCACTCACATATTTTATGTTAAGACGTGTAAACCGTCGACCTTTAATTGCTTCTTCACTCCTTGTACTTGGAATATGTTTGACCACCACCATATTTGTATCTGAAGGTGAGACTTTCTCTGTGTTTAGAATCTTATTATTAGTGTGTATCTATGTAGACATGGATCTTCAAATCGATAATGTAACTGACGTCTCTGCCTAGAAGAACACTAGATTCTATTTATTTAAATATTTATTACATTTTTAATCATATGTGTGTGCACATGTGCTTACCTGTGCGTACATGCTATGTGTGAGTGTCTAGGTACCCTAAGAGGTCAGAGTATAAATGTTGGGGGCAGATGTAAATGTTTTCCTTTCCTCAGGTGAGGGGATGAAATGAGAGCCATACTTAAGCTGTATGAAAACACAGCTTGGCATGAGCCCAGAGCATTTCTTTCTCTGATCTAGCTATCCATAGGCCTAAGTCTAGAAGCATCTAACTTCCCTACAATCTATGTATAATAAAATTATGTTTAATCAATGAAAATACAGTCATGTCCAGGAGGCCTATATCAACAATATTGCTTGGCAAGAGGACAACATAAGGAAAGGACAGTATCATAGTTTGAAGGATCTCTCTGGTCCCATTCAATCTTGAACCCCTAAAACCACATAGGTATTATTTGTTGGAGAAAAACAAAAAAGATGTACATATATATATGTACATATATATATATATATATATATATATATATATATATATATATATATATGAGAGGTAAGACATAGGAGAGAAATGATTATAAAACATTTCATTACCATTATTTAGGAAGTATGCTATTGAAGCCTTTCACCGATAGGGAAGGTACTATTGTAATGACTGTATTTCAGAGTATTTATTTAAACAATGTAAGGATGGAACCTTGGACTGTGATTATTCTGCACTAGAGGCAGGTAGGATCAGATGAAAAAAATGTTTGCTTAGAAAGAGAAAAGAGGGCATATGGTGTCCATTAGCTCTTTTCTGTGGTTCTGACTGGTACCAGGCAAGAAGTAGCTTAAAGGAATGGGTCTGTTTTCACTTACTATTTGAGGAGAGATAGCATCATTTTGGGGAAGGCATGATGGCCAGTGGCTCCAAGAAACTATGAGTGTGTAGGTAGGACTCTTTCCTTCCTAACATCTTGGTGAAATAACAAATTTAGAGGAAGCAGGCCTGGGTTGTTCACCTTAAGTCTCCAGTGATATGCTTCCTCCAGGGATACTGCAGCACCTAATGAATGCGGACCTTTCACAAGCTATGCCATTAGGTGAGGAACAAGTGTTCTGGTACTTGAGCCTGTGAGGAAACAATGCACATTGAAACTGTATCAGGAGTAACTAAAGAAACATTCAGGAAACCATTTATAAAAACTCAGGAATTTACTGAAGTGAAGAGTTTCATGTTTTCATGAAAGTATCTAGAGAAATTACATTTTATGAAAAGAAGGGGCATTTTATGACAAACATTCAGTTGAAATTTATATGTTTTGTGTCTGTCAACTATTTTAGTATGTGCTTGGCATGCTTAAGATAAGGAAAAATGTTACTCATGGTCAAGACACAGGACAAAGTGTATATTTATTCCATGATCATGCCATATTTAAACCTATAATTTAATTTCAAAAATATTATCTTATTTCTCTCTTTACTGATATTTGTATTGATGAATGTCTATCCACTATTCTATGTAGGAGATCAAACTTCTTCTAGGATTATTTCCCAAATAGACCTTCCATTTTCACTACATACTTGACAGCTTTCAGGGACTTGGCCTGACATGGGTGACAAGAGTATGAAGAAATAAAAGGCAGACAGACAGAGTGACACACAAACACACAGACACACACAGACACACACACACACACACACACACACACACACACACACACACACACACACACACACACCCTGGGATCAGATAAACTGGGTTCTTGATGGAGAAACTGTATCACCCTGGAGACTCACTCTGTTTATTGCACACAGTTGAACACAGAGGCAGGATTATTACATATAGCTAGACAAAAAGGTGGAGTTATTATATACATGTAAACAAGGAGACGGTTAGTACACACAGCTGAACAAGGAGATAGGTTTAACTAGTCTCAACAGGAACAGTTTCTGTAGGGAAGAGTATTAGGCCATGAAAAAAGCAATGGTAGACATCTGCATGCAGTACCAATAATTTCAGACAGACTAGAGGAAGGCTTTGCCATCACTGAGAGTCTCACTCTCCATGTAGGCTTTGCCATCTTCCCATGAGTCTGAGGCTAGGGCCCTTGAAGTGGTTTGCTCATTTCCACAGCACACATTCACTCAAAATGATCTACTACTATCCTGTCTTATTTTATTTCTGTTGCTGTTTTCTATCCACTTTCACTCAAGTCATTTGAAGTTTTAGAGCAGTTTTGGGAGTTCTTTAATATTGTGGAAATCAATACCCTGTCAAGTATATTTTGTTCTCCTTCTATAGATTACATTTTTATGCTCTTATATTTGCCATGCCTTGTACCATATGTTTGAGGAAGATTTCACATTTCATTATTTAATGTGACTTTGGCAGTGGATCTTCATATATGACTTTAGTTATGTTGAAACAATTTCATTTTATGCTTATTTCAATTTTTTAAACAATAAAGAGATCCTTTATTTGTTTATTCATGATCTGGTTTTTATTTTTTTATTTTTAGATATCTATTTCGTTTCTAGTGATACAGAAAGGGTCTGAATTTCAGTGGGTATGGAGATAAAGAGGGTCTATGAAGACTTACAGGAGGGGAAATATAATCCGAATATATTTTCAATAAAAAAGTCATACTTGATTCAAGATAATGGCTTAGTGGTTATAGTTCAGAAAATATTTGTAATTTTTTGAATTATAGATTAACAAATATTGATAGAACAAGCATTTCCTCCTTCTTTGCAGAGATGCATGTCCTGCGGCTTATTATTTTCCTTTTGGGAAAAGGATCTTTTTCAGCTTTCATTTGTATAAGCATTACCTACAGCAACGAAATCACACCAACAGCACAAAGGTAAGGAAAGAAGTTGCAAAGGTTTGTCCTGAACACCACTGGAAGCTTCAATAAAATGTAAATGAATAAAATAGGTGCCATTTTAAGACACATTTCCAGAATTTAACCTAGGTTAGAGAAGGTTCTATGGACTCCTGAAAAAATTGTGTATTCCATTTCTGTTGGATGCAATGGTCTATAGCATCTGTTAGGTCTATTTAATTTATAGTGTTGTTTAGTTCTGAAGTGCATGCTGACATTTATTTAGTGTGGATGACCTGTGTTTTAGTTAGGGTTACTCTTGGTGTGATAAGCCACCACATTGAAAGGTCCTTGGGGATATCAATGTTTATTCAGCTTGCTCTTCCACGGCACAGTTAATCATCAACGGAAGTTACAACAGAAGCTCAAGCAGGGTAGGAATCTACTGACATCAGCTGATGCAGAGACAGTGGAAGAGTGCTGCTTACTGGCTTGCTCCACATGGCTTGCTCAGTTTACATTATTGTTATTATTATTAATTATTTTATTTTACATATGCATTTATATTATTATATTATACACAATAGACAACATAAAGCAAAAAGGACCATGAAGCAATCAGGAATTATATAAATGTTACATTCATAGTGTTTTGCCTATTTGTATTTGACAGCCTTGGAGAAAATATCTTTCCTATCTTGGTGAGTCTACAATTCTGAATGTAAATCAATATCTATCATATCTCATCTCTGTCAACCTAAAAACTTCTATCTAGACCTAAAAGCATTTTAACCCCTTAACAACTAGACTTAATTGTAAAGCTAAACTATTTGGTTTTCAACCCCATTAGAGACTTGAGAAGGAATAAAATTAATTATCTGAGTAAATAGGAAGTCCAAGTTAGCAGCTTCCAAAATGTGAAATTGACAGAGACAGTTTGTTGCATGAACAGTCACCCAAAACTCTCTATAACATTGGAGCATTGTCTTTAGCCTTCTGGCCCTTTATATCTGGCAGGCATATTTGTGAAGCAGGAACTATTGAGGACTTGATTACCCTGTCTTGGCAAAGTTTGGCTGTTGACTCTGCCTGAGTCCAAGCTTGCCACATTTAAATCAGTCTCCATAAGGAGGATCTTTGATGCTCATCATCCTCTTTGAGGTAGGCTGTGTGTTGCCAGGAGCTAACCTGCATATTGTCAAAGGATCCTTAAAATCATAAAACCATGTGTAAATGCCTCAGTTTGCATTCTTAAAAACCCAGGACCAGCAGTCCAGGAACAGCACCACCCACAGTGAGCTGACCCCTCCTAGTAATCACTAAATAAGGGAATGCCTTACAGGCTTGTTTACAACCAGATCTTATGGTGGCCCTTTCTTTCTTTCTTCCTTCCTTCCTTTCTTCCTTCTTTCCTTCCTTTCTTTCTGTTTCTTAATTTCTTTTTTATTTACTTTTTACACATTTTAGGCAGAAACATTTATAATTGTTCTAAAAACAATCAATATAAATGAAGCATACTGGTACACAAATGTCTGTTAAAGGTTAGTTTGATTTCATGAAAAATTAAAAGACTAGCCAGTGATGGTGAGAACAACCACAGGTTCTCCTACAGTGCTTGATTCTAATGAATCATGTGTTACAGATGTGTTTATATATTCTAAATTATGATAAAGGTTCAAACATGTGCAATATTCTTAAATTACAAACAAAGATTATAGGATGGCAAACCTGAATAAAAGCAGGTGATTTGCCAGCCACAGCGGAAATCACAGAGAGCAGTGGTTCTCGACCCCTTTGGGCTCATGTAGATATCCTGCATGTTAGATATTTACAAAACAATTCATAACAGTAGCAAAATTAGCATTATTAAGTAGCAATGAAATAATATTTTGGTTATGGAAAACCATGATATGAGAAATCATATTTAAGTGTCACAATATTAGGAAGGTTGAGAAGCACTGACACATAGGATTAAAGTTTGAAAATACATTTCAATTCAAATGGGGATTATTTTTTTCTTTAAATAATGCACTTTAATTAACACTTATGAATATAATAAATACACATATAGATTTAAAATGAAGGAATTTTCTTAATTGATGTCCCCTCCTTTTAGATAGTTATAGCTCGAGTCAAGTTGATGCAAAACTATGCAGTACAAACTGTTTAAAAGTGAGTTAGATATATGTGACCTAATGTGATATGGTGTGATGTGTAAGTGTATATGTGTGTGTATGCATGTTTATGTTTAGGTGTATGTGTCATTAAAGTAAAAAAAATAGAAAGGAAAATACAAGAGGGGAGAAGAGAAGGAAAGAGAGAGCAATTAAGTGCATGTGACATGAAAACAGTAGGTAGGGCAGCTGTGGGGTAAGAGAATCTGTGAGCATGGGGATGAGAAAAGAAAATGGGAAGAGAAGGAATGAATAACAACAAAGCCTAATTACATATGTGTGGAAATATCTTAACTAAACCCACTACCTCATAAGCTCACTTTAAAGATAAAATAAATAGAAACTGTCCTCCAACAATGTTCAGAGATGAATGGTTGTCTTTAAGACAGCAGTTGAAAGAATAATTTAGCAGGCAAAAAAAATTCTATCATATTTTCTCAAGTTCCTCTACATCATCATACTTTGAAAATTCCTGTCATGTGTCAATTTCAGAATGCAGACTATTATTGTCTTCTTACTCTATCTCTTCGGGTTTAGCCTATTACTTTGCATCTCTGTACTATTAGTGTATACACAAAGAGCAATTGTATACAAAATTTGAAAGGGCACTTTCCTGAAGATGTTTTCATTTACAAAGCCAAATTGTTGCAATCCAAGGAATAGATGACATACAGCACCATGCTGGTCCTATGATACAGCCTTAAACATGTATATGTGTCCAGGAAGATTAGAGCTTCATGCTCAAAACCGACCCTCCATGTTTGTTTGCCAAGCACCACAGTCACCTCAGTATTGCTTACTGATGAGCTTTCTATTACTAGTGGAAGAACTTTCTAAGTTTTCCATCTTCAATAGAGAATTTGAAATATCTGAAATATCTAAACCATTTAATGTGTAATGGGAGAATAACAGACAACATGGAAAAGCAAGCCTCTTTTGGAAAAGTTACTGAAAATTTTGGTTTTTAATTTATTGTTTACATTTCTTTGTGGTAGACCCTTTCTACTCCTCCTCCTTTTCTCCCACTTATTGAAAATAGATTATTTTCTCACATATTATAATCTGATTATGGTTCCCCTCCCTCTACTTCTCCCAGTGGCCCCCCCGCATCTCCATTTCCATCTGAATCCATTCCCTTTCAGGCTCTCATTAAGAAAACACAGGTTCCTAGGAGATAATAGAATGTAGAAAAGTAAAATATAATGACGTTTAACATCCACCCACACCCCCTGAAGATCTATCAAATCAAAGTTGGTCAAGACTAACACGCAAAAAGAAAAATTCCCAAGAAAAGGCCCAAGAAACAGACCCACCTGTTAAGAAACAGACCCACCTGTTTGTTTGTTTGTTTGTTTGTTTGTTTTACCCATCCAGGAATCCCATAAAACCAGTAAAGTTGAAGCCATAATATATACACCGGTCCTGCAACAGACCTGCATAGGCTCTGTGCCTGCAACTACAGTCTCTGTTAGTTCATATAAGCTCTGCTTGTGTTGATTTAGAAGGTCCTGTTTTTCCGATATCCTCCATCCCCTCTGGCTCCATCCCCTCTGGTTCTTATCTTCATTCAGCCTCCTCTTCAGCTGGGTTGCCTGAACTCTGAGGAGATGGAGTTGATGAGGACATCCCATTAAGGCTGAGTGTTCCAAGGTTTCTGTCTCTGTCTCTGTCTCTGTCTCTGTCTCTCTCTCTGTCTCTGTCTCTGTCTCTTTCTGTCTCTCTCTGTCTCTGTCTCTGTCTCTCTCTGTCTCTGTCTCTCTGTCTCTCTGTCTCTCTGTCTCTCTGTCTCTCTGTCTCTCTGTCTCTCTGTCTCTCTGTCTCTCTCTCTCTCTCTCTCTCTCTCTCTCTCTCTCTCTCTCTCTCTCTCTCTCTCTCTCTGATGTCTGGCTGTGGATCTCTGTATTTGTTTCCATTCCTGCAGGAGGAAACTTTTTTGATTATAGCTGAAGAAGACACAGATCTATGAGTATAACCTAATGCCATTAGAAGTCATTTTGCCACTATTTTTTTTTTTTTTTTTTAGAATTTCAGACAAATGGTGTTTGGCTTTATCCTAAGTCCTTGAGCTATGTAGTCTCTGGTTCTTGGTGTCCCATATAGGTTCCATTTCCTGGGGTAGGCCTTATGTCAAATGAGACATTGTTTGGGCACTCCCACAAGCTTTGTGCCACCATTGCCTTAATGTATCTTTCAGGCAGGATATTGTTATAAATAAAAGGTTTTATGACTGGTTTGGTGTTTATGTTTATCTTTTGGTAGAGATGGTTTATCTTTCCTATACCCAAGATGCTAGAATGTAGGAGTGAAGGCTCCATGTAGGAACCAGCTTGGCCTCTCCAAGTTCAATGAGTTTTTTTTCAGTACAGGGTTTTTCTGTAAGTTTTTGGAGAGTAACCAAGTATCTTGGCAACAGTCTTGGTTGTTTGAATATTCCCACGTGAGCCCTTTGGCAACTCAATTGCATATAACCCATTTTCCTACTAATGCTGCACTATTTTAATTAATGAAAAAAGTTACATATTACTCTCATCAAATATTACATATTCTCTGAAGACAAAACTCACCATTATCAATGAAATTTTTATTTTGAATCATTTGAATAGAAAGACATCTTCTTAATGAGTCAGGTATCTTTCAGGGATTCCATTTTCTTAGAGCAGAATACATATGCTTGTTGAGAACTGAATGAATTTCTTGGTGGAATACAGGGCATCCAACAGCAAGACATTATTGTTTGACAACCTTGATTTTCTGATAAAATATAACTTTTTAGAAATATATTTTATTGAGGTATGAATAAAGAATCATCACATTTTGTGTATACAGGTTACACAAAAATGTTGGATAAATACACATCCAAAAGCCTTCCCATAATATTAGCCATCCCAATAATACTGGCACTGCATTTATTCATAATTGTCCATAGATTCTTCCTGAGTTTTAAAAGTATAATGTTATTATTTTGTGGGAAATGATATATCACACAATTAACTGAAAATGAACTCTGCAAATTTGTCATCAATATGCAATTCTTATGTATAAGCTCTATACTCTGTACCATATCTGTAAAAATTTACCATTCATAATTGAAATTTTAGTCCCTGAAGATATTTCCTTCCTAGTACCCACTTCTCAGCTCTCTATTGACCTGCATATGATCCCAAGTGAACTAATGGGGTATTGGCTTCTTTAATTTTTTAATCATTGATTTTAACATTTAAAATTTAATACCCATAAAACATGCCCACTTGAAAAAATAGCTTTTTCATAGAAACCAAATGAGAAAATACATGTAATATGGCAAGTTCATGTAATTGTTTGAAGAAATGAGATGTAAATTTGAACTATTAGTTAGATTCAAATTATCAAGATATTTTTTAATCTTTAGATTTCATTTTATGTAATATTCTATGTTCTAAATATCTATAAGAAAGTGCTATCAGCCAAGTATTGAATCTCTAATTTTGAAACTATTTATGCTAAAATTTTCAATGAAAGTCCATGTACCAAGTCAAGACTTAACCTGAAAAAAAAATGTCTTTCTTCATTCACTTTACATCCTGATTGCAGCCTCTCCTACCTGTTCCACCCTAGTACCTGCCTCTCCCCCATTCTCAGCTCTCATTCTCCTCAGAGAAGAGGGAGGTCCGCCATGAGTACCAACCCACCCTGACACATTAAGTCTCTGCAGGTCTAGGTGCATCCTCTCCCACTGAGTTCATACAAGGCAGCCCTGTTAGTGGAATGGGACTCAAAGGGAGGCATCAGAGTCAGAAAGGGACGCCTACATCAGTTGTTAGGGCATCCACATGAAGACCAAGCTACACATCTGCTATAGATGTGCAGGTGGCCTAGGACCAGTCTATGCATGCTTTGGGTTGGAGTTTCAGTCTCTATGAGCCCTTTGGACCCACGTTAGCTACTCTGTAGGTCTACTTGTGGAGTCTTCGATCCTTCCAGCCTTCTCAGTCATTCCTTCAACTCTTCCATAGGACTCTCAGAGTTTGACTTTTTGTTTCTGCATCTCTTTCTATCAGCTGCTGGGTGAAACCTCTCAGAGGAGTTATGCTAGGCTCCTGTCTACAAGCATAGCAAGGTAACGTTAATAGTGTCAGAGATTGGTTCTCTCCCATGGGATGGATCTTAGGTAGGACCAATCTTTGGTAGGGCATTCTCTCAATTTTGATCCATCTAATCCCTGCACATTTTGTTGGCAGGACAATTTTGGATTGGAGGTTTTATGGGTGGGTTAGGGTCCTTATTCTTCCTTAGAAATTCTGTCTGGCGATAGGAGAAGGCAACTGTGTTAGGAGAACCCCCTCTGTTAGGTGATCAAGATATAAATTGGAAAGGAAGAAGTCAAATTATCACTATTTGCAGATGACATAATAGTATATGTAAGTGACCCCCAAAATTCTACCAGAGAACCCATACAGCTGATAAACACTTTTGGCAAAGTGTCTGCATACAAAATTAATTTAAAGAAATAAGTAGCTCTCCTGAATACAAATGACAAATGGGCTGAGAAAGAAATTAGGCAACTAATACTCTTCACAGAATATAATATATCCTGATATAACTTAGCCAAGCAAGTCAAAGACCTGTATGACAAGAACTTCAAGTCTCTGAAGGAAGAAATTGAAGAAGATATCAGAAAATGGAAAGATCCCCTTAGCTCATGGATCTATAAGATTAACGTAATAAAAATGGCCATCTTAACAAAAGCAATCTACAGATTTTTTTCTAGTATAATTAATGAAGTAAGAAAATAAACATTGGATACTAAACACTAAAATAATAGTTTTGTTTATTTTAAATTTAAATTTAATTTATCTTGTTTTATCAAGTAACCCTAGTATTATACTCCATGAACACTGATAAAGACAAAGTTTCTAGATTCAGGTTTTGCATTTCTGGTCTCTTTTTGAAGGTCTACTCTAAGTGGCATATACAACTTTGTTGCTCGATTAGCTGCAATACTGTCTGCACTAACACTTATTACTAGAAAGTATTTTGTACATCTTCCCACGATTATCTATGGAATCCTTCCCATAATAGCAACAGTCAACATCTACTTCTTGCCGGAGACCTTTAATCTTCCTTGTATTGACACTATGAAAGATTTGGAGAAAAGGTAAGATCTTATTTATGATGCTGCACTTTTTTGGAAAGGTATGGTGTGTAATTTTGAAATGGTTTAGGATTACATGGTAGACTTATATATGCTAATTTTATAAGAGTAGATTAGAATATTTTGGTTAATTTTGTTAATATTATATCTAGTCATACATGAATACCTATAGGATACACAACTGTGCCTTGTTTTTACAAAATAATTTTAATATATACATTTATGTATTTAAGTAACAAATCCCTTAGCATCTTGATAGAACTTTGCAATTTAAAAAGTGCTTATTTGTCTATTATTTTATATAATCTGTGATTTGGAATGAATAATTTCTATATTGCATGCCAGAAAATTGTTTTGTCTGTCTGTCTGTCTGTCTATCTATCTATCTATCTATCTATCTATCTATCTATTTATCTATCTGTCTGTCTGTCTATCTATCCAGTCAGCTATTTATATGTGTTATATAAAACTCAGAAATGTATATGTGAAAATACAAAATCAGAGCATTTTAGTAAAAGAACTAGAAATGGAGCCCAAATCATTTGCAGCCAAATCTTATTTTGTCTCTGCATTTCTGACTGGGCTTAAGCATTATCACTATAATCACATAATCAAATCACAATCTTCCCAAGTATCTGTGTCATAGCAGTAATGGATAAAGTAATAACTATGTTATTTATATCTAAATTTAAATTGCTTTTATGATAGTTTCTAGACCCTTAAAGCTTTGAATACATTTTGATTGCACTAACCTAGATTTGAGACTATGCATGTAAAAATTTTCCAGGGCATTTAAAGAAAGAATCTGTCTTTTCCTTAAATGCCAATAATTGACCTGGTGAACAGTGACTGCTTTCTAGTTCATTAGCATGAAAAATTACAAAGCCTTTTAGGGGAATTTCACTTGTATTTTCCTATGTAATAAGCACTGGCACCTTTAAAGGTCTGCAGTGCTCTAACAATTATTATACAGATGAAAGACCTGAGCATTAGAGAGTGTAAGTAAATTATTAGAAGGCTTCATACTCAAGAAGTAAATTAAGTTGGCATTTAATTAGATTGGACTTTGTTGTCTTTTTAGGAACAGAAATGAAGATGTGACAAACATTTAAGTTATTGGGATAAAACACATTGACTAAGATGTTTAGCAACTTAGGTGAAGAAAAGTCTTAGACTTCCAGATCACAGGCTACCATTAAAGGAGGTTAAAGTGGGAACTCAATCAAGAACTTGGAGCAGAAATTATGGAAGAACGCTGTTCACTGGATTACTCTCAGGCCTGTGTTTAGCTATTGCTCTTGTACAGTCCAGGACCCCCTGTCCAGGGAATGGTGCTGCCCACAGTCGTCTGGACCTTCTTACGACAACCAATAATACCCCTTCCCCAAAAACATGTCCACAGGCCAATCAGATCTGTGCTGAGACTCCCTCCCTTCTTGCCTATGTCAAATGAAAACTTAAAGCTAACTATGACACTATTCATGTAATTATCCATTCAGTACCAGTAAAAATGTTTCTTTATTAAAACAGATCATACCATATACCCCCTTATGCACCATCTTCACATGAGCTTGTTTCCAGATAAGTTTATCTTATCTTTGTTTGCCCAGTGCCTTAGGTGCTGCTATCCTAACTGACATAGATCTGCTGACATGGCAGATGTCTACTGTACTCTTTTGATCTTTAGACTATAGTTTTCAAATCAAGATGACATGAATGTTTCGTGTTTCATATATCTTTTGTCAAAAGCATGCTTTACTCAGGGAGAGTAATGCTTTTCTGGCAAGTTAAAGAAATAAGTATTGAATTAAAGTTTAATGAGTTTTTTATTTAAAAAATATCTGGTTTGAATAACTGTAATTTGGGTGATTTATTGGTGATCTTTAAAACGGTAATGTTAAATCAAGACTATTTAAGAATATGTTGCAAATTCTGGATGAACATTTAAGAAAAGTGTGCAGTCTCTAAGAGTGCATAGAAACTCCATATATACCATTCTGTTGCACCTTTATGACCATTCATCTGCTGCTTTTTTATTTGATTCCAGGGGCAGATCGAAGAACAAAAGCACCAGAAAAAACAAAGAACAAGATTTCTTGGAAACTACTGAGTGCTAAGAAACTAAAACCATAAGAATATAAACCCTCTTTATTCTGTTCTGTACACTAGAGACTTTACCTATTGATGTGTGCTCATAAATATACTTATTAAATATAAGGGGGGAATAAGGGGAAATGGGAGGGAGGGAAGAATGGGAGGATACAAGGGACGGGATAACCATTGAGATGTAACAAGAATAAATTAATAAAGGAGAAAAAATAAAATAAAATAAATAAATAAATAAATAAACCAATTCTTATTTCCTGAAAGTTCTTTGTAATAAAGAATAGTGCTTTATTCTCCCTGAAGATGATGTATATTTGGGGAAGGACATGGTATTCATTTATTAGTATGTTTATAGTTGCTCGAGGAGAAACTGTTTACTAAATTAATTCTCTAAGTTATCTTATTGTGAATGCCATTAGATTGTCATATATACATGTATATATGCCAGTTTGCTTATGTGTTACCACATTGGTGAGCTTTTATGCTGTCCCCATTGTTTAGTTATTATAAATATAGAAATGTGGCTAACTTGTAGTATCCACCAATTTCTCAAGTGCCAGGTACTTTTATAGTGAGAGGGCTGCAACCTCATTTGATAATTCTAGGGACTTCAGACCAGCTTGCAGGGTGGGAGAAAGCTTGTCAGGCTTTATCTCCATCCTGAGTAGGTCAGTGAACAATAACTGACCCTCCACCTGATACAGCATAGAGTGTTATGTGTGATTCAGGTTTCTTTAAATATTTACATATTAACTTTCATTCTAATTTTACTGTGATTTATCTTTTCTCATATTTCACCCTCATTTCCCCTCTTTATTTTAAATTAACACATAAAACTCTAACATTATAAACAATTGTTAAGGTTATACAGAGAGCTAGTGGAACCCTGATACACTGTCCATTGGAATGTGAACTCAAAAATTTAGAAAATTTGTCTACGTCAAATATTTGTGTACTCAGTGACCTAACCATAATAGTATATGGCGTAATAAGAAGTACTTGACAGCTACTTCTAAACATAGTCATTTAAGTATTTTCATATTTTAAAAAGATTTATATTTTTCCATGTGTCTTTGAGGTTTACCTCTGTGTGTTCCTCCTTTTTTCGCCCTTTCCCTTGAGTCCTCTTAGTATGTCTCAACTTCTCTTAGGAGTTGGGCCTACCTCATACTGTAGTTGAACTGCAGGTGTCACACCTTTAAATAAGGCTCCTGAGCTATAAAATGCTAATAGTTTCTCCGCTAGTGGTAGGAATTCTGTGCCCACTTTTTTCTCTCCATACAGCTATTGGAATTGTGCACTACTGGTCCCACTGGACAGATAATTCCACCATCTCCAAGAGAAATAACTGAACTGACAAGGAAGCTAGAGCTGTGGCCCTTGGAAGCCTAGACTCAGTTCATCCACCACTGGATAGCCTTACGCTACAATACACATCCCCCCTGTCATCCTCTGACACTCATTAAACTCCGTCCTATCTACACCAGCTCTTTCATTCTAACAGGAGGCCTTGTCACACTTTGCTAAGATCCACTTGTAGACCACCCCTGAGGACTTAGGTTTCTTAAGGTCTATTACTGCCTCTTGTAAAACCTGTCAGATATCAGAGCCCAACTCTAGATACTGTAGCACCCCTTTCCCTACCCACCAGGCTAGAGGCTTTCTCCTAAGAACTGACTGGCAATTTGATTTTACCCACATGCCCACAGTCAAACGTGTCCAGTACCTTGTGGTCTTGGTGGACACCTTCTCAGGGTAGGTGGAGGCATTCCACGTGACCACCATTAAGGCTCAGACAGTCTTTGATCTCCTTCTTCATGGGATTATTCCTCATTTTGGAATCCCACCTCCCTCCAGTCAGACAATGGTCCTTAGTTCACCTCCCAGGTTTCCCAGAGGCTATCCAAAGCACTCAACATTCCTTGGTATGTTCATATCCCATACCACTCCCAGTCCTTAGGAATAAGACAAAGTTATCTACTCTCTCCATATCCGATACAGGACTTGGTGTCTTAGCAAAAGAAATAAGACAACAGAAAGAGGTCGAGGGAAAACAATTTGGAAAAGAAGAAGAGAGAAGTTTAAAGATTCTACCCATGCCATTTGCTATTTTGAATTAATATTGTGATTTGAATAAATGGTTCTGGTTAGCTGAGGCTGAAAAATCAGCTATGATTAACAAGATACCAGAACTACAATATCTAAACCTTTGCTTTGCTGGGACACCCGATGCTGGTCAACTGGAGCTGAGAATTTAGTGGTGATTAAAAAGAGATCAGCATAACTGAGGTGAAATCTGGGAAGTGTTTCCTGGGAGCACATATAAGCTGTGTTCCAAGGTGGCCAAGGTTGTACTTTGTGTTGGCAGCTGGATTTGATAATATATTAGAGTCACCCAGGTGACATTGATTTTGAAGGCATAAAGGGGATATGGAGAACAGCTGAAGTTTGGCACTGTGAGAAGCCATGAAAGGTCATTACGGAAAAACGCAGCCTCAGTGTCAGCTGAAGGCCCAGGACTAAAGAGATCATGCAAACAAGTCGAGGCTTGACACCATGAAGAGAGCCTATGAGAGCCTGTTGATGAAAATGGAGCCCAGTTGCAGCAAGGGACCCCAGAAGTTTTGGAGATGCTAGTACCATAGGGTGACCACCAAGAACAGCAGTAATAGAGTGCAGCCAGCTGAAGCCTAGAAGACAAGCTATGTGTGCTACAGAGGGTAGAGCCAAGAAGTGACCCAAGCCCTTTAGAGGAACCCAGAAGATTATAAGTGGGTCACAGGTATTGGAAGCTTGGAGTTTGGTTTTGCTTTGCTTTGATTGTGACTGTGCCCTAACTTTTTCCCTCTAGAAGTGAGAAAGTAGTTGATTTATTTTTGACTTTATGGGAGTCCACCACGGAGAAACATTGGATTTTAAAAGATTTTAGATTTTAAAATAAATTGGCTATTCTAAAGGGACTGAAATTTTAATGGGTTCGAATCTGTAAAGACTGTGGGACTTCTAAAGCTTTTATGTTTTTAATGTGAGATCTTGGGGATGAATAAGAAGGGAAAGGTTATGGCTTAGTGGTGATGTGTTTGTCTGTCAAGTTGACCAGGAGTCAGTTGCACTGGCTGGTTTTATGTGTCAGCTTGACACGAGGTAGAGTCATAAGAAAGGAAGGAGCCTCAGTTAAAGAAATGGCCCCATGAGATCCAGCTGTAATGCATTTTCTCTATAAGTGATCAATGGGGGAGGGCCCAGTCCATTGTGGGGGATGTCATCCCTGAGCTGGTAGTCCTGGGTTCTGTAGGACAGCGAGTTGACTCCATATCTCTAACAATTGGGAATTTCATCTATGGTCACCTCATAGACTCTCAGGAGCTCCCCTGTGGTGGAAGTTTGAGTTTCTAAAAAAAAATTCAGTTGTGTCATATAAACAAGATTTTGTTTTAATTCCAAGTGTGGGATATTGCGCTGCTTTAGTTTGTCCATAGCTAATAATTGCCCCATGCAGGACATGGTCTATTCCACGTGGTAACAGCCTCGTATAGATGGTTGAGAGAACACCTATGGAGAAAGAAGAAGGCTGCTGGTCCTGTTAGACTGCTGGATATCCTGATGACTGAGATTGGTGTTTTCCCAAAGAACATGGTGACCCTAACCAGCCAGAACTAAGTCTAAAGAGGTCTATGTCTACTGTCCCTTATAACCTTCTTTCTCTCCTACCCTGTGTTGGGGGGGGTGGTGGTGGAAGGGAGATAGAGGCATTAAGGAACCCCAAATAAAATAGAGTAAATAATAGTGCCTACACTCCCATGTCCTAAAGATGCTTCCCTGCTGATTTCTCTTCTCTTTCCTGGTCCCCTGCCTGGAATGCCCTCTCCCCTCCCCATGCCCGCTACCTCCTTCCTTCTCCCACATAATCTGTAGAAGATGAGACCCTAGGTATAAAAGAAGGGTCTAGAGGGGACCAACGGATCACCCTGGAAAGAGAAAATAGAATAAATGTTATGGGTGGACAGGCTGTATGAAGGTGGGAACTGGAGGAACAGGTGGAGAGGGAGAAGGGTGAGGGAGAGAGTGCTGAAGGAGGGAACATGGGATGATACAGCTATAATTGAGGCGCATATGAGGGGTGTTGTGGAAACTGAATGCAGTGTAAACTTCCGAAAATATATGAAGGCCACCTGATGACGTTTCTAAATCATGAAGGAGATGGAGTCCCAACTGGCCATCTCCTGTCACCAAATGAAGCTTCCCATACCAAGACTGGGTTACATCTAATTGAGCTGTTGGCCTACCAAGGAAACCCTCAAACATTTCATGGCATCCTCAGTGCAATAGATTGCTCCCCACAATTGACAACAAGGACCCATTGCTGAAGACAATGCAAACATGTGGAGAGGTCAAGCTGGTGCCTACATAGAAACTTCACCCTTATATTCTAGTCTGTTTCAAATGAAAGGTCCTCTGTAGGCTACCAAAAAAGAAACACAAATACAACATATCCACAAACCCTTTGATTTACAGTGACATCTTCTTGCAAAATATACTAGGGCAATGGTATCCAAGAAAATCTTCTGGAAATTGGTTTTCCTACTGTACCTTTTGGGTCCTGGGCATTGAACTCAGGTTGTTTGTCCTGGTGGCAAGCACTTTAACTCACTGAGCCATATTGTCAGTGGTTTTAACAAACGTTTAGTTCTTATTTTTCATGAGATATAGCAGTCTGCAAAATAACCACAAAGGGTATTTTAGGCATTCCCTGGCTATGAATATGGAATGTGCCAACAATTTGAGTGGTTATTCATCAGAATAAATCCAACTGACAATGAAAATATGAACAAGAAGTCCGTATATACTAAAAGCAAGAAATAGGTGATGTTGGTGAAAAGAACCTTGATATTTGGAAAAGAATTAGTTTGTTTTAGTGCCTAAGATCAGGAGGACTACTACGTTCTAGAGTTCTAGGTAATTTAGGCAACACAAATTATAGCAGAAACTAAGAGACACACACAATCCTTGCTCTTATATTCCATAGACACCAGTGAAAAATGAAGATAAGTAAACAAATTAAATCTTCCGTTGCTATTCCTAAAAGTACATAAGAGGTCAGATGCTTGAGAATTCTATCACAAAAATGAGACCTAGAAGTTTTTTTTAAAAAATGAGGCAAAATTATATGAAATTAAGTTGAAAACAAATGATGAACAAAGAGGCAATGTTTTGTTCCTCAGGAAGAAAGGGATAGAAGTGTCCTATAGAATCCAAACCCAGTTGGGCTCAGCAGAGAAAAAGGAAAGAAAGATCAGTGAAGCCGTTTTTAGAGTCTGCACACTCAAGAGTTTCCAGTGCTGGATGCTCAGAGCCACATAGTGATCAGGATCCTGAGTATTGTTTTACCTCTTGAATGCGAATTCCCTCATGACTTGTCCTTGCAGTGGCTTTGGAGTGAATGGTCTAAAGTTTTGACGGTAGAGGGCGCTGGAGGGATGCTGTTAGAGGACGGGCTTTGCAACTGGCCCTGAGAGCTTCATCCTGTTCTCTTGTTGGAAGTAGGTTAGCATGCCTGATCCCAGGAGGGAAGACCCTGGATGAACGTCAGTGGTTTTCTCAAGTGGATGCATAGCTCTACTTGTCTCCTGGGATGTTCAGTAGCCACTCTCATTTACCCAGAAATCTTTACAGCCCCAGCAGGCCTTCCTCTGGGTGATTAACATATCCTGTCACACAACGGTGAGTTCCACGTAATTTCTTTGAGAAAATGCAATGACTTTCCCCAAAATGAAATAGCTCAGTACATTTCACGGTTTCTCCCCTGTCTGATTCCTGTTGACTTCTGTGTGCAACCAGCTGGTTTCTTCTTGTCCAGCAACGTCTATGCAAGCAGTTTCCTAATAACCCAAAATCCCTTGTCAGTTTCCCAGAGCATGTAAGCTATCTGCCTAACTCGCTGCTTCTCAGGACATTTCTCTCCACTTTTTTGTCCTCTAGCTAGCTTCTTAGCCCATTCAAGATCACTCTAAGCATATTGACAGTGTCCTAGAAAGTGCTTTCCAGCCCACCAAACACAGGCTTCTTGGACTCTATTGTGGAAATTTCCTATATGTCATCCTTTGGTTCCATTTTCGTAACCACCAAACTCATCTTGTGAGAACTTTGCTGTCGACTGTAGAAAAATTATATGTCCTAGAAGTAATTTAGCTGTCCTGATAACCTTGTCAATAATGTCAATTTAATATCTAAATATCTTCAACTTGAGGTATTCTATAAAGGTTTCTTTTATCTCCTAGTAATATGTAAATATCCGAACACTATCATATGTATGTATATATATATATATATATATATATATATATATATATATATATATATATATATATATATATACATATATTCATACATACATACATATTCTATTATATATGTGCTTAGTTTGTGTGTTTGCAGGGTGGAATTATTCATGTAGGCCATAGTATGTGTGTGGAAGTCAGAGGAAACTTGTGGATATTTTTCTTCCTTGTACCATGTAGGTCCTTGGAAATGAACTTAGGTCATCATGTTCTTCAGGAAGTGTCTTTATTCTTTAAGGTGTCTCTGTGGCACATCTCATTCCTTGTTTAAAAAATTCTATTCATAATAACATGAGAACATGACTACTAGCTGTACCTGACTGAGCACATGGATGGGAAAGTTGGTCTTCCAGATGAGATGGGGAAAGCACACGATGCTTTCCAAGCCTTTGAGAGTAAATTACAGAACAACAAAAGATAAACTATTTTTCAAGAAAAGAAAGTAAAAAAAATGTTATAATTAATTTTAAAAGTTACAGACAGCTAAACAACATAGATAATGGCAACAGAGAGAAATGTGCAAAACAAATGCAATTGCCTATGTTTTTTGTATAAAATTTGGCACTTCTGGCATTATGAACAGAATCTTTACCACTGAGGTAAAAATGTATTTCAGCTGAAAAAAATGTCATTACTGAAGTCCCAATCCAACTCTACTCAATCTCTGGTGAGTGTCCAACTTAAACGGAGGTTATATATGGCCTTACCTCAGGACATAGTCCCAACAGGAATGAGGAGTTGAGAAGGACTAAGTCTTGATCTTGAACACTCACTCCCATATCAATAGCTGAGAGAAATGATGAAATTGTACGTGTTATGTCTACAAAAACCACAAACATAGATCATCCCAAGACAAAGACAACAACCCTGCTAAATTTCAGGTCTGTAGTGACAGACTTAGTATTTTCAAAGTGGGTAATATGCTTGATAAAGAATCCACATGAATAATATTAAAAGTATTAACTAATTCAAGAAGATATTGTGAATTAGCTAAGGAAATGATATGGACATAAGAATTCAACATAGATATAAGAATTCTCAAAATGAGGCATATATAAATTTTGGAAATTAAAAATTCAGATGTGAATTTCAAACTCCAGTTGAAGTATATTAGAGCTTGAAGAAAAAGTTGATAGGTTATCATGGTCAGGAAGCAATAAAGAAAACATAAGGATGAATGTAACATATAGAAATTTTAAGAGGACAAATTAGTGAAAATTGATATAGGTCAAAAAGCAGGAGAAGATGCTAGAATCATACAAAAGCAATTCAGTGGAATAATAGTAGATAATTTTCAAAGGTTTAGGAAAACATGGTTATTCAAATGTAGGGGCAGCTACTACCCTAGTAAATATGACCAGAAAAAGAAAAACAATGTTCCATGGTAAGCAATAGTAAAGAACCAAAGTACAAAGAAAGAATATCTGAATCATAAGTCAGAATTTCAAAGCAAAGTTTAAAAGAAAACCTATGAGACTAAGCAGATTTGCAAGCAAAACGTAGACTCAGAATGGCGAATTTCAAACCCTGAAAGGAGATAAATAACTGACAACCTAGCCTGCTTTCTCAACAAAATTATTATTCAAAAAGAGGAAATATCTCTTTCAAGTTATTTATAAAATAAAAGAAAAAATGTCTTTTTTATATTTACATTATTATATATGTATAATGTATATATCTGTATTTAACTTTTAATTTATACTTATATCTATAAACTAAAAGAAATTATAATATATATATATATATATACATACACACACATACACACACACACACAGACACACACACACACACACACATATATATATATATATATATTCATTCCTGACAGGCAGTGATGTACACACAGAACATGAAAGATGAAAGTATGTAAAATTCTATGGCAAGAAAATGAAGTTCAAAAACAATCCAGGAAAAATTTTATTTCTCTTTATTAAAACAAAGTTCTATATAGTATCAATCAGAGGAAGACATAGAATATCACTACCACAAGAAAAGAACAGCTCATCAAAGTTATATCAACTGTACACACACACACACACACACACACACACACACACACACACACACACATACATAGAAAAATTTGAAGAAATTCACTCTATAAAACAGAAAGTCCTGGACATGGAGGGACGAGTAGTTCCCAGTGCAATAATAGCAGGTGATTAACGCCCACTCATATCATTAGTTTTATCATCCATATCACTAACACAAAAACCAACAAAGAACCATTAGAATTAATATATGTGATAAATCAAAATGGACCTACCAGTAACACACAAAAAGCATATAATTAATTTATAATAAATGTATTTGCTTATCACATTATGGAACTTTTCCAAAGTAGAACACACTTTATAGTATGAAGGGTGACTTAATTGTTGCAAAGTAATGGAAGAGTTTCTCCCGTGCTATCAGGTAAGAACAGAGCGAAACTTGAAATCACGGGGTGACCGGACAGCAAATGCGTAGCACGTGCATGAGCCTGCTGTTTGCACACACCATGGAACGGGTAAATCAAGGAAATCAACACGCCCATTACTTCCTGTGTTTAAGTTTTCTTCGGTACTGAGAATATTTAAAAGCCACTTATCAGCTTTCAAGTATGCAAACCAGATGATCATTGGCAATAGCCAAAATTATCTTCCAAATTCTTATTCTTGCTGTCCAGCTGACAGTCTTATCTTTTGTCAGACATAGTCTCTAGCCACTGTTCCTTCTAGTCAATGTTAACCACCCTTCTCTTAGTGTATCTTTATAAAGACTCCACATGTAAGTGAGATCACAGAAATACCGCCTCTATATGCCTGGCTTGTTTCATTTAGCATAGTGTTCCATATGTCTCATGCCTGTTGCTTTAAACGACTTGCTTGTTTTTGAACACAGAATTATACTCAGGTGTCTTCATGAGACATGATTTTATTCACTCTTCTATTGGCTTACACTGAGTTTGAGTCTATGCATGGCTATTCTGAATGCTCTTACCGTGACTGTTGGATCACATTTCTCTTCCAGATACTAACTTAATTACCTTTGTGGATGTATCCAGAAGAAAGGTGTTGGGTCATATTGTAGTTTTAGTTTTAGTTCTTTGAAGATCCTGGATCCTGTTCTCTCCACGTGTCTAGTAATTTCCATTCCCACGAATCACACAGAGCTCCCTCGTTCATCTTTTAATCAGCATTTATCATTTTGTTTTTAAAAACTGTTTTTTTTCTGATCATCTCTATTCAAAGAAGAGTTGGGTAGAATTATTTACTGATATTTTTTCTGTTTGATTTTATTTTTTTTTAATTTTTAAAATTTTGTTCCTTTGTTTATTAATTTATTCTTGTTACATCTCAATGGTTATCCCATCCCTTGTATCCTCCCATTCTTCCCTCCCTCCCATTTTCCCCTTATTCCCCTCCCCTATGACTGTTCCTGAGGGGGATTACCTCCCCCTGTATATGCTCATAGGGTATCAAGTCTCTTCTTGGTAACCTGCTGTTCTTCCTCTGAGTGCCACCAGGTCTCCCCCTCCAGGGGACATTTTAAACATTTCTATTTTTCAGTTCCAACGTCAAGCTGAGTACTTTATGCATGTCAAGGTAAGAGAGGCATCCTACTGTTAAATTACAACCCCACCTCTCTTTTTGGTTTTAATTTTTATTTTCTTGAAGATTGTTGTTGTTGAACATTTGTTTTTTGTAGTCGTTTGTATATTTTTATTGGACAAATTTGGGTTTTAGGTTCTTTGAATATTTTTTCTTAATTTCTTATTTTCTTACCATTGAACATTTGAGTTCCTTGGATATTCGCTCCTACCCATGTGTGGTTTGGAAATACTTTCTTGAATCTGTAATCTTACTCTTTCTCTATTGATTGTTTCCTTGGCTTCAAGCAGTGTTTCAGCCTGCTGAATCTCATTAGTCGTTTTTGCCTTTGTTACACATGTCTTGGGAGCTATATCCAGGAACCATAATCTAAACATATGTCGAGTGTTTTTTCTTTTACCATGTTGTTAGTTTTACATCTTATATTTGGGTTGATTTTTATATGGAGTAAGATATTCCCAATGCTGTGCTTCCATGTCTAGTAATCTGATGTTCCCACACTATTTGAAGAGACTGTTCTCTCTCCATTTGTTGTGCCTCTGAGTAGATCCACTTCCCAGGCTTACATTCTGTTGGCGTAGTAGGTACATCTGGTCCCATGCTTGCATCAAGATGTTTTGACTCCTGATATCAGATAGAATAATCTGGCTTTGTTGTTGTTGTTGTTGTTGTTTTTTTTTATAAAATGGCTTTTACTACTTTGGGACAGTTGTGACTCCATCAGAATTTTAGGATTATTTCTGCAAATTTTGACAAAGACTACACATTAGATTTGCAAATAGCTTTGGTTAATGTGGACATTTAAATGGTGTTCATTTTAATGCATACATGGGAGATATTTTGTAAACACAAAATATTTATATTTTTCCATTTCCTTCAGCCATATTTTATAGTGTTTAGTACGAAGATCTCCAATATCTCCTCAGTCTGACTTTTATAACAAAAAGACAAGGTTTATAAAAAAGATGAAATATAAATTATTTTTGCAGCTTTGAAAAACAAAGTTTGTGGAAATCATTAGCAGAAAATAGATGCTGTAAAAGAAAGTACAAATGAGCATAGTGTCCGATAGAAACATGAGTAGGTATAAATGAATTGAACACAATAACCTATCTAAATAGAAGTTGGCCACAATTAAGTGGATAAATGACATAAATAGTATGCAAAATGTTTCCTTACATTGCTAGTAAATATAGCTATCTAAAAAGTAGCATTTTTTTTGTTTTTGTATCTATAAAAGCAAAATGCATGCTTGTGTGTGTGTGTCTGTTTGTCTCTCTCTCTCTCTCTCTCTCTCTCTCTCTCTCTCTCTCTCTCCGTGTGTGTGTGTGTGTGTGTGTGTGTGTGTGTGTGTGTGTGTGTGTTTGGCTAGCTAACACTGTTTTTTTTTAGAGTTACTCAGTTATAAGCTACTGGTGCTACAACCTTAACTAGGTGAACAGGAACTACCAGGAGATGCACAAGAAAGTATGGTCGATGGCATCTTGTAAGGACATGAAAAAGGCTTCATTTGAACGAGTAAAGCTAAAATGTACCAAAGTGTAACAAACCTGAAACCACGGGCCTTCCCCTTAAACAAACTGAACCCCCAGAAAAACACAGAAAGTTGAAAACAGCTTAATGAAGATACACATGACCTCATGGATGGCCATGTCCTAAGTTAAAATGTTTCCTAACTGTTATAGTAACTGTCAATAAAGAAAAAAGTGCCAGTTACTTTATACAAATGACAGTAGACAGGAAAGAGTCAGCAATGCAGAAATACACTAATGTGTTTCCAATGAGAAACCATTCTGCTGAGCAGCAACTTTACTGTGCTGAAAACAAACAAACAAACAAACAACAACAAAAATGGCCCAGAATATGTAGCTCTGTGTATTTAAAAAGCATGAAGAAGAATGGATGTAGGTGAATTACCTTTTAATAAAATGTTTTCATCACAATGAAATGATTTCTCTTTCTGGTGATGGCCAAGGACTCTAAGCTGCTGCTGATTGCTGCTAACTTTGTTGCACTTTGGAATCTTTTTGAAAAGATTGACCCAATATGTCACAGTTGGTTACTGGATAAAGTGAATTATTGTGGACTATGAAAAAAATTTAAGTGTGCTCAAACCACAGAGAATCATATTAAAGCCTCTGTTTAGATAGTGATGCTGTAATTGCTAGTTAAGACTTCATGTCTGCAATCTAAATGGTACCTCCTGCACCCTGTGAATCTGGATTCCTTTGGAGAGAAGCCTGTACTGTGCATACTTGCATGATCTGGGTGTCATCAGAAACAATTCCCCAGTTTTTCTATGAAGATGTACTTTACTCCTCTCTGAAGAAAACTCACTGAAACAAAGTATAAGACATTTACGTTAGATTCTTTAGAACACACTTTTAGGGGAAGTTGACCATACTTGAGTGATTAAATATCTGATTAGAACAATTGCTCTGCATTTTTTAAAGGTTCATTTAGTTTATTTCAGATGTATGAGTGTTATAAAGATGCATGTGCACTACATGTTTGCCTGGTACATGCAGGGTTTAGAGGGGGGGGTGTCAGATCCCCTGGAACTGGAGGTTAGGGATGATTGTGAGGCCCTACGTGTATGCTGAGAATGGGGCCCTAGCAGTAGCAAGTGCTGCTTACTGCTGAGCCATTTCTCCAGCTGAGCAGTCATCTTTCCTTGGAGAAAAATTATGACCCACCACTAAACAAAGGGCATTGTTGTGTATTGGGAAATACATTTGTGGTTGTGTTTTCTTAGTTCAAAGTATCAAACTATCACCATCCCAGTGCAAAAGTAACTTTTATTCTCATGGCTTAATTGTTGTCTGTGTGGCTAACGGCCTCCTTCTGCTAAAACTAGGCCTCGCCCTGGAAGCTTCTAGCCTCCGTAAAATTTAACCTAGGCCCAGAATGTTTTAGCCTCTGAGACTTACTGCTTATTAACACCCTCCGGCCCCCACTTGTTCTTACTGAGCTCTGTGATGGCTGGTTCAATTCAGCTGTTGTGGCTCAAACTCTTCTCCTAGCTGACTTAATTTATCTGGCTTTTCTTTTGGCTCAGAATTGTCCTGCTTGGCCTCAAACCAACTCAGCAATCTGCACTAATCTTCTGGCTTCTTCTCATTTTCTGGCCTGTGCAGTCTTCCCCTGAGTTCTCTCTCTGGAACCCATCTCTCTATTACTGTCCTGGCAAAAATTGCCTTTTTTTTTCTCTAAAAACTGCATGTCCTGTCTTCTCTGATTCATCACATTTTCTGCCACTCAATTAGACATCACTTTCAAACATGGGTGCTTCCTTCTACAAACTAACTTTACCTTTGTTTGGAATTAAAGGCATGTATCTCCACACCTGATTGTAGGCTTTTCTTTACCTGATACTTGCTCTATACTAGGCTGGCTTTGAACTCTGGTCTGTTTGCCTCTGTTTCCCAGATTAAAGGTATGTTTGTATTCCGGCCAGATCACAGAGACCTAGAAGATCTTTGGATGTGATTTACTGCCAGCTGGATCACAAAGACCTAGAAGATCTTTAGATATGATCTCTTGCTAGACCAGCCATGTTCTGAATGACCATTCTTCTGCATTACAGAAATCTATTTAATACTATAAAAAATCTGTATTTTGAACATCTACGTTATTTTTTTTAAGTAAAATATGATTCAAAATTACTGCAATGGATTAGAGGAATGAATTGGGGGTATATGCTCTGAGATCACTACAGCTAGAGAAAGAGTCTATTAGTTAAATGTGGGTGGTCACTATAACTAAATGCTCATATTAAAACCCAGGGTTAGCCACAGGCAAGAAGAAAACACATTAGTGAATTCTAGTAAGGTGATTTAAAAGACAAAGAAAAACTAAGAATGTACCCAATCCAAAAGAAGCAGAGAGAAAAGTGCATGCAGAAACAAAGATCATGTGGGGGGAAAAAAACAGTGAAAAGATTTTAACCCACCCATATCAATAGTAACATTAATTGTCAGTCTTCCAAACCAGGGTGAGCAAAGTATAGTCTGCTGGCCGAGTGCAGCCATGCTTGCTTGCTGCACATGAACAATGGCTGCTTTTCCACTATATGCCAGGGACTTCTTCATTGTGACCGACACCTGCTGGGCTGCAAACATGAAAATATGTATAATCTGGCCTTTTGAAGAAAATTTTACCTATTTCTATTCTAAGGAAGCTAATCACAAACAAGGCATTGCTAGCATGGAAAAGGAATCCTGTACAAACTGCATGCTGTCTTCAGGAACTTCGCCATAATCATTTACATTCCTGAAAGTTGAGAGAACAAGAAAAAGATGAGGCGGGCAAACTTCAGGTTTTTAAAAGAATTGAAGTGGCATATGGCTGTCAGAAAAAAAATCAGACTTTTGAGTAGAGGTTATTTTCACATATATGGAAAATTAAACAGTGTTAATATAATGAAAAAATGATTAGGTCTTATAAGTAACCATGTTCTTAAGGAAATGCTGTCACAATACAAAAGACAAACATTATTAGAACTGAAAATTGGGAAAAATTAAAGAAATCGACATTATGTGTAAGTATTTGAAATGTTTAGTTTTGACAAGTTATATAACTCATGGGAAACCAGTAAAGCCTAAAAAGGACGTGGGCATCATTGTCACACGAGTTGGCCTGATACACAGTACCTGACTGCTGTTGGCAGAACAAACACTATACACAATAACACCATGCACTATGTTGCATGCTTTTATTTTTAAAATGTGCCAATAATGAGCATATAAATATGCTTTCTTCCAGCACATAAGCAATCTATAAATAAAAAACACAAAAGTACAAAGATGTGGAACATTTCTAAATATATAGCATTTATGTTTTACAGCATACATCCAATAGGTAAATAAAAAAATCAAAGTTTTGCACTGATGAAAATTAAAACATATCATGTATAAAATATATTGCAGAATATCAATGCATTGTTATAGAAAGTTCATAGATTGAAATTCATCCATTGTGGTGATTTTAACTTGTGCATTAAGTTAAGCTGTATGTCTATAAGAAGGAGAAAATGTGATTAAAATTTAAAAATGGCAGTCAACAAGATTCAAAACTGTAAATCACAGGAAACAAAATAATAATACAACCTAAAGCTGATTCAATAGCTAACCAGGGCTGGTTCAAATATCTGTACAATTGTGTGATGACATTGAAACTTTTTTGCAAAGTGCATGAGCCCTCTACCATGATGATGGAGTCTATTATAGCTGAAGGGCCTAGGATCTGCTCTGGTCTTGGTCATGCAAAAAGAACAGATGTCACCAGGCTATAGTGTACATATGGCATCTCCTTAGGACAGCGGTCCCCAACACTCCTAATGCTGCCACCCTTTAATACAGTTCCTCAAGTGGTGACCCCAACCACAAAAATATTTTTGTGGTTACTTTGTAACTGCAAATTTGCTACCTAATGTAGCAAATCATAATGTAAATATCTGTGTTTTCCTATGGTCTTAGTCGACCCATGTAAAAGAGTCATTAGACATCCCCAAAAGGGCCATGATGCACAAGTTTGAGAACTGCTGGCCTGGGAGACTCAGATGTAGTCTGACCCTGTACAGATCACCAGGCTATTAACAACATCCACTCTCAGCTTTCTGCCTGGAAAATCTGAGTATACAGGTATCACTTCTGTTGAAAGGACAAGCCTGAATGCTTAACATTCCATGTTTCCCCAGGGCTTGTCTATGAGCACAAAGACCTCCTGGTGCACTCTACAGGTACGCAAATGCATTTGAGTCCTTGCAGTCAACCGGAATATTAGGCATATTAGTCGATATTAGGTATCATTTTTAATTATTTCAGCTGCGTTTTTTTTATGGTGCCCTTCCACACACAAATGTTGTACATCATTAGGAAGTATGCTTTATGTTTTGGTATCAGTTTTTCATATCACATTCAATAGGTGACTAATGAATACAATATTGTGAATATTTCCCTATGTTTTCTTTTAAGACTTTTATCATTGTAACTCTTACAGTTTTGACCGATACTTTGAAGTTTACGCAAGTATGGAAGTGTTTCAGGAGATACTAGCTTTAATTTTAATATTTTTAATTGTAAGTTTTATGTGTGTGTGTGTGTGTGTGTGTGTGTGATGTAGATTCCACTGTGTGGTGGTGCATGTAGTCATTGCACATGCTGGAGAAGGACTTTAGGTATTCCTTGCTATCACTCCCGGCCTCACTTCTTTGACCAGGGTCTCCTGCTGAGCCTAGAGCTGGCTTCCTGCTCAGCAAACATCACAAATCTTCTGTTGTTACCCCCTAAGCGCTTGGGTTACAGGCTTGCACATGATCACCTGGACTCCCTAGGTGGCTTCTGGGACTTGTTCTCATATCCTCATGTGTGCTCACGGTTACTTTCTGAGTCATCTTCCCAAAGCCAACTTAGATTTTTATTTCTCTAAATGACATTCCCTTTAGTTCCATTTCAAGGTTTTGTCTGCTGTCTTTTGTGTTTAAACTCAAATAAACCTCTGATGGCTTGTCCCTTCCTGTTTCATCTAAACTATTGTATTAATTTTTGAAATCTGGAAGTTTTAGGCAATATAATGTAGCTGTGTTAGATCACAAGAAACTTTCAATTTCACATTTTTGCTCATTTTTGGTTTTTACCGGTTTTGTTGTTTTTTTGTTTGTTTTACTGATTTGCTTGAATGAACGCGCTAAAGTTTTCTGCTCCTGTTTTTTGCAGACTGTGATGTTCTCCTGCCTTTAAAGTGGGTCTCCTCGGCTTAGTGCTGTGAAGTGAAAAGCCACTGACTGACCCAATGTTGATGTCAAATCTGCTGCCTGGGTGAGGTTTTTATCTTTCAGTATGAATCTTTGGGTAGCTAGCAAATTGCTTTCGTGCTTAGGGGGGCTGGTAGACTTCACCACTCTCCACCTGGCACCTGTAGCTCAGAATTTCTTCATTTACTTCTCAGAGGGTGGCTGTTCCATTAAATAAGTTTCATAAATTTCTGTGACACAAATTGTTCCATTATCTGATACAAGAAAAATCAAAGCCCTAGGGAAGGGCAGCATTATGCCTGTCTCCAAAGGCCTGCTCTGATCCGTATGCAGAACCCTTGCAAGGTAACAAAAAAAAAAAAAAAAGCCCAAGTCAGGGACTTGGTCTTCATCATGGCCTTGCCTGGGTCCTTCCTACAGGACAACCTTCAAGCTTGTGAGTTTGAGTATGTGTCCTTGTTCAGAGGAGTGTCCGGCACCACCCACTGGCTGTACTATCATATGATATAGATTTTTCTAGAGTTGAGAATCAAGGAAATGATATGTTGTATTATTTCCTTGCTTTTGAACCAACCTAACTTACTTTGACATCCTGTAATGGTTGGATTGGTGTGACCTTTAACCCAAGGGCTGGACTCATCAAAGTAAGTCTTCAACAGATGCACAGAGAGATGGGTGGCCAGACCCTCACCAACTCTCTTGTTCCTTCTTTCATGTCAGGGCTGAGCATGGAGACTTGGCTTTTACTATCTCGTTAGCTAATTGGCACAGTGCTTTGTCATTTGTGGAGGGAAAGTGATCTGCCAGTGTTTGGTGGTTACAAAACATTTCTGTTACAGCACTGCTTCCTCAGGCAGCTGTTGCAGATGGAAACTCTCATCGTTTTCAGAGTTTGAGCAAGTCCTTTCCAAGCCAGAGCCATAGGTGGGTGGGGTGGAGAAGATCCTAGTCTGAATACCACAGTAGTTAAGAAGAATTTAAATGAATGAAAATAACTTTTCTCCCTCCACTCTAATACCTCAGAAAGCTCTACTTATATAATAGCCTCATGAGAGTCTATGTCTCCTGGAACTCCAAGAGTTTTATCATACAAAGACCAAAAACTTACTAAGAAACAAAAGATGTAGGCTTATTGCTTGGCAGTCCTGTGCACTTGTAAAGCTTTGATCTTCAAATACAAATAGATCCAAACCTTTCCCTATGCTTATGATCTATTTTTCTGCATCAACGTTGAAAAAAATCTTAGAAAAATGCAGATGTAGATATTGGACTCACTTCTTGTGTGTCCCTATAGCCTCTGCATTGGAACATCTAAGAGATTTTGTTTTGTTTTGCTTTTTACAGTTCTTGAAATGATTTACTGGGATATAATGTTTAATATAGTGAGTGTAATCTGTACCAAAATGGGATATAATGTTTAAGACAGTGAGTGTAATCTGTACCAAACAGTTTTGAAATTTTAGGCTATCTTATTTTCTTCATTTTCCTTGGACAGTTCAGATTTTTTTTTTATGATCTAGAAGTTAGATCCAATACAACAAATTTTAGGGGTTTTTTTTGTTAGTTTTATATTTCACAAATATTTGTTATATTTTTGTTTAAACTGAAACTTTTTCTCATGAATAATCATGCTCTTGGAATTTTCTGGTTTCTCTAAATTTCCACTAATTCTGTTCCCAATGATATCCTTTCTTTTTTATGACAAACATAATTACCATCTAAACTTGGCATTTTTTCCATAATAGTGCATATGCATATTAATGTGCTTACATAAATATCAACTTAGATTGTTTTTGCCAATCTAGCATAATTTTCAGAAAGAAAGGACAGATCTTGAATCAAAACCCATTCTTAGCTTTCAGGAGGTTAGCTTCATTTTGGTTTTGAAGTTTCCTTTTATTTCTCTCTCATCTCACTATTTGACAAGTAGATTTAGGGAAGTTCAAATTTCTTTGATTAATTTATGCTTGCATATTGATTAAAAAATTAGTTTCTACCATAAACCAGAATCATGAATGGCTGGACCTTGACTATTATAATGATCAGTTTCCATAAGGGAAACAAAATTGAAAAGAAGATTCATGCATTTTTTTTAATTAAGAGTGGATTTATTTACCACAAAAAAGTATACATAAAGCAAAGGTGGCCAAAGGGCAACTGTTGTGTTTTTAAATCACAAATAACAGATGTCCTGACAGCAAAAGCCCAGAGTTCTTAGGCAAAGGCACAGTTACTATGACAGTAGACTAGAGTTAAGACAGACTCTGCCCTATAACTTAAAACTAAATGAAGAACTTTGGAAGCTTAGCCAACAGGGTGGCTGATGGAAGCATTGAATAAAGCTAATAGGAAAGTGTGTCCAAAGTACAGCCAACTCATATAATATGAGACTATTTTTATAAATTATTCACAAAGACACAAAAAATAAGTATTTTGTTTTATATTGTGTGCATGTGTATTTTTCCTGCATGTATGTTTGTCCATCACCTGCCTTCATTGCCCCCCCACAGGCAAAGAGAGGGTGTTGCATCTCCTGAGACTGCAGTTGTCAGCCACCATGTATTTTCTGGGGTTTGAACCTGGATCCACTTGAGAGCAGCCAGGGCTCTTAACCACTGAGCTCATTCTGGCACCCCTGAGCTCTTAACCACTGAGCTATCAATTCTAGCACCAACCCATGCAATCTTGAAGCCTAAAAAGCTGGATAAGTTGGAAAGAATGTTTAGAAGGCTCTCGCTACTACAGTGACCAAGAAAATAAATAGAAAGAGAATTGTCCTATAAATCTTGTGAAAAGCCAGCTGTATTGGCAAAGTGGAGGGATTGGTACACTAGTCCACCCATAAGACCTTCAACCTGCAGTTTGTCTGATCTACAGAGTGTTCAGGGACCAGAGCATCAAAGAGACCAGAGAGACTTCATCCAACAACTGATGAGAGAGCAGATACAGAGTACCACAATCAAATAATAGGAGAAGCTCCTAAGTCCTGCGGAGGAGGGAGAGGAAGGGCTTGAGGAGCCTTAGGAGTTAGAGATACACCTCAAGAACATGGCCCACAGAACCTACTGACTGGGACTCATGGGGACTGGGAGAGATTAAGAACATGTATGAGTCTGACCTAGGTTCTCTGCATAAATGTTATGGCTGAGTAGCTTGGTGCTGTTGTGGAAATTCTGACAGTGGGAGCAGGGGATGTCTGACTCTTTCCCCTGCCTTTGGGACCCTTTTCTTCCTACTGCACTGCCTTGTCCAGCCTTGACGTGAGAATATATGCTCCTGGTCTAATTGCAGTTTTTCATGCAGTATTTGGTTGATGTCCCTGGGAGGTCTGTTCTTTTCTCAGGGAAGGCAAAAGGAGGAGTGGATCTGGGGGAGAGACTGGAGGGAGGAAGGGCGGGCAAACTGTGGTCGGAATGCAACATCTGAGAAAATTAAACAAAATTTATTTCTCACTTTGTCTAAGCCCTAAACATGCTCTTAAGAATGCACATTTCATGCTAACAGTTTGTGATTCTACAGCATTCCTTAGTTACATGTAGCATTCAGTTTGTGATTTAAAAGGAGATGGAATATTGTAGGAAATACCTTTCCCCTCCCAAACAAGATTACAAACTAATATCAGTTATGGGATTTTCTTATTATTTTTTTCTTCTAAGGATTTAATTCAGTACATAGCACATGATAGAGAACAAGCCGACATCACATTTGATGTTTGGGCGATTTTTCTCTCACCATTTTGACAATTGACCTAATTTTTTTTTGCATGTAATTTTTTCATGATTTTTAGTTTTATTTATGTATATAGGTGTGTGTCTATATGCCATATGTGTGGTTGCCTAAGGAGACCACAGAGGACATAGATTGTCACAGAACTGGAGTTACAGAGCTATGAGTGGTCCAAAATACATGCTAGGAACCTATCTCTGGTCCTCTGGGAGAGGTGCAAATGCTCTTAATTGCTGAGCCATCTCCTTAGCCCCAAGCCTTGGTGTTTGATTTGGTGATACATCAACAGCCCCATATTCCCCAGCTGTCAGTATCCAGTTACTGCACACCTGATGATTTTCACATTTCTTCAGAATTTTTCCTGCTGTTACAGTTCAATTGCATGGCATCATACTACCTGTTTTTTCCATCTGATAAACTGACGTGAAGTCTTGTATTGCACTCTTCCAATCAAGTTTATAAGCAATGGTCAGGAGATACTGAACCAACCTGCTCCCTTTCAATATTTTAAACACTAGTAAGATTTTTAGCAATTTAATGGTGTGAAATTAGAGACTTTATCTGGCATCTGAGTCATTGTCACATGGGGGCTCACCTTCCCTTCACTGGCTTGGTGAAAGACATTGGTTTGCACGTTTCCTTGTGCTGTTGACACAGCCATTGTGTCTCTCTGCCTATGATTGGCATCATGCTGTTCTCTAATATCTACCTACTGTTTTGAAAGTTACATTTTCGCTCTCCTTACACTTCTGCATAAATCCTTCTAACTGACACTGGGCATCAGATCAAACTTGCCCTTCTTAAAAGCAGTGACTGGAAGTATTCAAAAAGAGATCCAACAGTTAGTAGGAACATGCCAATGATATAAGTGCCTGTGAACCATGCAGTAAATACTGTTTGCAAAGGAATGTAAAAAAAAAGACCAGACCTGGAAAAAAACAAAATCAAAAAATCCAAAGCAAATACAGAGAACACTAAGGAGCAACAGTTTTAAGTCAGATATACATGTTTGATGTTATTGAGGTCTACTGTGCATTAAACTGCTTAAACTCCCTCATAAACAACCTGCTTTCTGTGCTTGTGTGAGAGCCAGTCTCATATAGGAACAGTAGTAACTTGGACCTATGTAGTTTGTGTGTCATTAGACTTCTAATATGGTAGAGATTGAAGATGAGGATTACATTTACAATAAGATGAATGTTTCATTCAAATTTCCATTGTTATTACAAAGTAGGTTAGGTAGAGTACATTATAAAGCAGACCAATTTATTAGCTGACTGTCTTGAGCATTTGATAGCATAGCCTCAAATGGAAATGCTTCTCCTCTCTCTGTGTCTCTGTCTCTGTCTCTGTCTCTGTCTCTGTCTGTCTGTCTGTCTGTCTCTCCTGCCTACCTCTCTAGCCTTTCTCTTTCCTATGCCTTCTCATTGTGTGTGTGTGCCTGTGCGTGTGCATGTGTGTGTGTGTGTATGTGTGTTAGGAGGTGCATGCATGCATGGCTGAATGTGGAGGTCAGAAGACAACTTTGTGGAGTCTGTTTTTTCCTTTCACCTTTAGTTATGTCTGAGTGTAAGACTTAGATTGCTATACTTACACTGCAAACATCTACACTACTGAGCCATCTTGCCAGCCAACATTTGTAATTTCATATAGAAAATGAAATGTAAGAGGAAAATATGGGGATTTCCACCAAATTAAAGTAAAAAAATAGAATATTTTTTGAGATAGGGTCTCACGTAGCTACTATACAAACTTCTGAGGATGACTCTGAACTTTTTCCCCTTCTGCCCTCCCCTCCCAGTTGCTCCTAAGCAGCCATAACCATTTATGTGGTTTGGGGATAGAACTCAGGGTTTCATATCTGCTAGGAAAACACCGAATCAGCAGGGCTATGCCCCCTTCCTGGTGTTTGCATTTATAAGAATGCATGCCTGACAGTAAAAAAAAGAGAATTCTATGATGTAGAACTAAAGGGGGATCACTGGAAAGCAAAGATTGCAGTCTATTTGACATGAGAGCTTGGATTCTATCCTAGGAGCTTTAAGAATACTTTGAGGGATTTGGGTGGGGCAGTTGTTAATCATAGGAAAGAATTAGGACTTCTCTATGAGAACGAATTGAAACAGTAGAAGAGTGGATTAGAGGACCCACCTAGGTAAGTAATTTCCTGGAGCACATTAGTCATGCCATTATGAGTGGTTAAAAGTGGCAGGAATTAATGTTGTATGTTAGTAGACAATTGAGGAAAGGGATACTTATTATAGAGGGTTTGGGATAGGGTTTACATTAGGGAGGCATCTGTCTGGAAAGAAACTTCATCACGGTTTTTGGGTGGTGGGGGGGGTGGGGGTGGGGGTGGTACTATACAGTATTACTGAGGTTCGATGCATAATCTCATAGATGACAAAGAAGAGAAAAATCTTTACATCTGAAAAGAGTTTTGTCTTTTCTTCCCTCTCTTTCCCTCCAAATGCTTGAAGTTAAATGTGTTTTAGAAATTTCTGCTCCATTTAAATCTGAGATTCTGAAAAGTTCTTTTCTCGGAGTGTCTTTTAAAAAGAACAGAATCAAACAATCAGGAACATACAGTGAGATGTGCATTGACACATATATTCACATCTATATTTTCTGTGTATGCTTGCTCATGGACTACAGCATACAGAGAGGACAGTAGAGAATGGAACCCGTAGATGTTGGATATTCTCTTCTTGCTCTCCCAAAAGTTTTAGAGTTTCTAAAAAAAATTTGTTTGTGAGTTGTACAAAATAGAGGAGATAAGAAGGAGAGGAAAGGTAGGCAATAGGTAAGGTATATTCTAAGGAAGCAGAAGAAATATCTATGTATCCAGATGGCATGGCTCTGTGGATGGACTATGCAGGCTGACACTGCTGGAGGACCATGACCCAGAGTGGGCAGAGCCCAGAAACCTAATGATACTCTTCTAGCCCAAATGGTATGAGAGAGTATTCACCCAGCAATTGATGGAGATAGATACAGACCCACAGTCAAACATTAGGCAGGGCTTAGAAAATCCTGAAGAAGAGGGACAGGAAGAATTGTAGAAGCCAGAAGGGTCAAGGACATCACAAGAAAACCCACAGATCAAATAACCAGGGCTAATAGTGGCTTCCAGAGGCTGAACTGACAACCAGGGAGCATGCATTGGACTGACTTTGGCCCGCTGCACATGTTACAGTAGTGTAGCATGGTCACCATGCGGGACTTGAACAGTGGGAATAGGGGCTGTCTCTGAGTCTGTTACCTGCTTTGGGGACCCTTTCCTCCTTAATAGGAGAAGTGGTGCCTAGTGTTACTTCAACTTGATATGCCATGGCTGGTTTATATCCATGGGAGTGTTGCCCTTTTCTGAAGAGAAATTGAGGAAGAATAAAGGGTAGGGAGAAGGAGGGATTGGGAGGAGAAGAGGAATGGGAAACTGTAGTTAAGATGTGAATATATACTTATACACAGTATATAGTACACAATAAATTTATTAATATATTTATGATAATATTCTTTATTATATATAAAATTATATGCTTATATAAAATTACATATTTATAAATTTTTATATTTCTAAGTTATAATAATAATTTATAGAATAGATGTATATATATTTAAAATATTTTGAAATGGTAAATATGAAAACTTCCATAAGACCATCTCCATGATCTCTTAGACAGAAAGGATGATCATGGCAAGCCTTGACCATAGTCAATGGCTTCTCATTCCTCCTAATAAAACACAGTAGTGGGATTCCAAGATGGTAACAACTATCATGCACTGTATCTGATATACCACACAGAGACCAGGGACCTGACTGGGAGGTACAGACTGCAAGAACTAGAGAACACTATGTGAGTGAGGACCTGCACAGTGCAGACTTCAGGTGGGCCTGGCCCCACGTCAACCAATGGCCCATGGAGGGCCATCTAGACTCTGGATGGGAATCTGCCTGCAAACTGAAGCTGGGCTCTGTAACCCAAACTTGGTATATGGGACTGAACTCCAGGCAGTAAAGCACCAGAGCTCCTGGCCTGGGGAAATCTCAGGGAAACAGGTAGATCTGTCCTCAGATGCCTGCCTACTGCCCAGTACCAGTTCAAGAAAGTCACAGGGGCCACACAGAATCCCAGGTAGCTGTGAGCACATTATCCAGCCACAGCAGTGTGGTCTGAATGCAACCAGACAGGAATGTAGCTACTGGCCACAGTGGACCATGCCTGCACAATAGGGCAGATAGGAACTGGCCTAGCCAGGCTCCAGAGCCTGGCAAAGTCTCCTGTGCAATTGGGAGAGGCTGGGCAGTCCTGAGGGGTCAGGACAGAAAAGTAAACAGTGGCCCAACACAGTGAGAATGAACCACCTGAGGTGCATGAACTGAACAGGACCTGGTGACTCAGTGGGGAGCCTAAGGTGTGGAGCAAAGTCTCCTAGAGTTGAAACTAAGTCACTTGCCTAGTCAAAGGAAGAATTCCCAGATCCCCACAGGCAGGGCCCTCGGCCTATAATCACTCACCAACTATCCTCTCTCAGTGACCAGTGAAGGACCCCAGGAGCTACCTCCCAACATCAGAGACAGCAAGATTATGAAAGGGCAGTGTAAGAATGCAAACAACACAAACTAAAACAATATGGCATCACCAGATCCCACCTATCCCAAAAAGAAAGAAACCCTGAGAATTCAAACATAATCAAAATACAAGAAAATGACCTCAAATCCTTAGTAATGAAGATGATAATGGAATAAATGAATAAAATCTATAAACAAATGCAGGAAGATGTGGCAAAACAGGTTGGAGAAAGTGGGGATACAAGGCACATACCTAAACATAATAAAGGCTAGATACAGCAATCCAATAGGCAATATCAAATTAAATGGAGAGATACTCAAGGAAATTCCTCTAAAATGAGGACCAGGCAAGGCTGCTCACTTTCTCCATATCTCTTCAATATAGTTCTTGAAGTTCTGTCTAGAGCAATAAGATAACAAAAGGAGATCAAGGGAATCCAAATGGGAAAGGAAGAAGTCAAATAATCCTTATTTGCAAATGATATGACTGTACATAAATGACCCAAAAAATTCTACCAGAGAACTTCTAGAGCTGATAAACACCTTCAGCACAGTAGCTGGATAAAAAATTAACTCAAAAAATCTGGTAGCCTTCTTATATACAAAGGGCAAACATGCAGAGGAAGAAATTATGGAAACTACATCCTTCACAATAGCCACAAACAACCTAAACTATCTAGGAGTAACTCGAATAACCAAACAAGTGAAGGACTTGTTTGAAAAAACTTCAAATGTCTGAAGATGTAGATTTAAGATGACATCAGAAGAGGGAAAAATCTCCCTTGTTCATGGATCGGGAGAATTAACATAGTAAAAGTGGCTGTTTTACCAAAAGTGATTTACAGAATCAATGCAATCCCTATCAAAATATCTACACAATTTTTTAAAGACATTGAAAGATCAGTTCTGAACTTAATATGGAATAACAAAACACCCAGAATAGCTAAAAACAATCCTGTACAATAAAAGATCCTCTGTAGGAATCTCCATACCTGATCTCAAGCTGTACTATAGAGCCATAGTAATTAAAACAGCATGGTACTGGCACAACAATAGGCTGGTTGATCAATGGAATCGAATCGAAGACCCAGAAATGAATTCACACACATATGATACTTGATTTTTGACAAAGAAGCCAAATCTATTCGATGGAAAAAGGATAGCATCTTCAACAAATGGTGCTGGTCCAACTGGGTGTCTACATACAGAAAAATACAATTAGACCCATATTGATAACCATGCATAAAACTCAAGTCAAAGTGGAGTAAAGACCTCAACATAAAACCAGAGACACTAAATCTATTAGAAGAAAAGGTGAGGAAAAGTCTGGAATAAATTGGCACAGGAGATAACTTCCTGAACAGAACACCAACAGCCCAGGCCTTAATATCAACAATTAATAAATGGGACCTCATGAAGCTGAGAAGCTTCTGTAAGGCAGGAGACACTGTCAACAGAACGAAGTGACAATCTACAGACTGGGAAAAGATTTTCACCAACCCTACATCTGACAAAGGGCTAATACCCAAAATATATAAAGAGCTCAAGAAATTAAGCATCACCAAACCAAATACCCCAATTAAGAAAGGGGGCTCAGAATAAACAGAGACTTCTTAACAGAGGAATATTGAATGGCTGAGAAACACTTTTAAAAATGCTCAACATCCTTAGTCATCAGAGAAATGCAAATCAAAACAACTCTTGAGAGTCCATCTTATACCCATCAGAATGGCAAAGATCAAAAACACAAGTGAGAGCACATGCTGGTGGGGATGTGGGAAAAGGGGAACACTCCTCCATTGCTGGTGCGAATGCAAACTTGTACAACCACTTTGGAAATTTATCTGGGGCTCTCTCAGAAAACATGGAATAGGGCTTCCTCAACACTCAGCTATTGCATTCCTTGGAATATATCCAGAACCTGCTCCACCACACAACAAGGACATATGCTCAACCATGTCCATAGCAGCCATATTTGTAATAGTCAGAACCTGGAAGCAAGCTAAATGTCCCTCAGTTGAAGAATGGATGAAGAAACTGTGGTACATTTACACTATGGAATACTACTCAGGTATTAAAAACAAGGCAATCAAGAAATTTGTGGACAAATGGATGGAAATAGAAATGATCATACTGAGTGAGTTAACCCAGACTCAGAAAGACTCACATGGTATATACTCACTTGTAGTTGGACACTAGCCCAACATGGATGTATAATGAAAGTCTTCACTTACCCAGAGATTGGGATAGATGTGAGGACTTCTTATTTTGACTCTAGGAGAGAGAAGTATGGGAGAATGGGGAAATAGAAGGGTCCAGAGTGTCCTAGAATCCTACAAGAAGAGCATCATGATGGGTGGATCTGGACCCAGAGGAGTTTGCTCAAACTACTGCACCAAAAACAATACATGCAGTAAACATTGAATCCCACTCAGATCTAGCCAAGGGACAGGACATTCTCCACAGTTGTGTAGAAAGCAGGGACTGACTCTGACATGAATTCCCATACCCCATATTTGACCACTTCCCCTAGCGGGGGTCGGGGGGAGGCCTGGTGGCACTCAGAGAAAGGATAAACAGGCTACAAAGATGAGACTATGACCATATGGTGTGGGGGGGGAGGTCCCCTTCAGTCACAGACCTAGGGGAGGGGAATAGGGTGAAAACAGAAGGGAGGGAGGAACAGAAGGATACAAGTAATGGGGAAACAATTGGGATGTAATCTGAATAAATAAATTAATTTAAATAAAAAAACAAATTCATAAACACCAAAACAAGGCCAACAAAACAAAACACAGTTGTGCCTTCAATGGTATATATTTCCATAAGGTATTCACATTTTATGTTAGTGAATATCAAAGCCTGGTGAGTGATGAGTTGTTTAATATTTGCTCTATAGAATACAGTGTCCCATAAATATCCTCACCACGATGCCTTTGTAGTTGCTGACTCCAGGAACTACACAATGAAGACTTTTCCATTCACTGATGAATGATGACTGCTCTTGTAAACATTGTATATGTAGTTTCCCATGATGTGGGGGACATTATTCTCTCCATAAGTACATTGAACTAATGTTGTGGATTATTTCCACACAATGTGGAAGACATCTAAAGTAGTAAGAATGAAAAAGGCAGAATCTAAGCCCAGGCAAGCTTCTCATGCAAACCCAGAGCTTGGGGGTGACTTATTTGGCTACTCCACAAGCCCATGGTCAGTTTGCATGCAGTTTTTAGTCTATCTGCCTGGGGAGATTTCTAAATTATCTCTCTCCAGGTTCTGTTAGTGCTCAGGATTTCCACGTTTTCTCATTTACCTCAGAGCACTTCAGTTCAGGAAACTTTTCTTTATGGGAACACCGTGGCTGTCTCTCAGCAAGTCTGGTGATAAGATAACTTTGGACTTCACCCTCTATTTCTGAGTTTCTTGACATTTATCTGTTTTCTGTTGGTGCTTTCAAGCCCTCTTGTCTTTCTTAGATGTCTTTCTTCTAATCATCTCTGATAGCTTCAGCCTGACAGCCACAGCTGTGCATGACCTTATCTGTTTCACGTCTCCCACCATCATGTCTTTAGCCACTGAGTGTTTGTAGAAACCATGTGTTCCCAATAGGTAGAAAGTTCAGTCAAAGTCTATGAGATACTAATGCTGTAATTGAAAACTCCTTGCTTACATCTCCCTGCCCCCCTATTCCAGGCATGCTTTTCCTGTATTAACAGGAATTCCTTGCTACTTACAAAGTTTATGCGTGACAGAATCCCAAATATGTTTTATAATATCTCTCCTAAATGCAAAAATGAAAAAAAAAAGAAAATTTCAATTTATTATAGTTTCTTAGTGATATGTGTGCTTGTGAGACTTCTGAAGTTCATTATGTTTTCATTATATTTTACAGTCAGAGAAATTTATTAATGTTATTTTTAAAGGGTTACATATTTACTATCTTTAAAAAATTATACATAAATGAGACAACTGATGACAGAAAGAATGATTTAAGTAATGCAAAGACTAACATACAGATAGTCAAAGTTGTATTTATTAGGGAACTTCTATGAAATTCCCATTTTCCTGTGCACTTAGTAAATATTTTGTGTAACTTTTATAGCAGTACTTTTAGGTAGAAACTATTATCTAATTTCTCAGATCAGGGGTATCCAGGCATGATAGTCTCACCACAGAGCCTTATGCTATTGGTTCTCTGAGGTGATTTGTCTTTTTGAGTGGTAGGACACATCATCAATTTCTCTTCTCTCTGAAGCAAAAGAATAATTGACCTCTCTGTGATTGTCCACACACAGAATAAGGATCCCATTTTGTAACCTTTCAGAATTTCAGAAAATGGGAAAGTTGAACTCTTGAAACGTTATTTATCACGCTAATCACATGGAATCCTTCACATTCCCCCAGCTTGCCTCAAAAGGAGGCTTTGGTCATGACTCAGCTCCCAGCTGCACTTGGTGTCTGAGCTGTTGCCTTTGGGAAATAAACATGGTCTTATGTTTATATTTAAATCTTCCCTGCACCTGTGGAACGTGATAGCTTCTCTACCACATCCCATTTGTACGCATCATCTAAAAAAAAGAAAAATGTTCACCACGTTGCTACCTGACAGAAACTCCTAAGTGGCCACCTGATTCAGTTCTTCCATTTTTCTCATTGATCTCAGAACGAACGCTACAGATTCCTCCAGGAGGCTTCAGAATTTGTGTCCTGTTGTGTTTCCACACAGTTAACAACCCACTCTTCCTCTTTAAAACTCTTAGTGAATTTTATCTGCCTCAGGCGACTTTGTTGTATCTGCATCTGATGTTCTCCACACAGCCAGCATCCTTATATTCACATAGAGACACTGTTACTGATGAATTTGTCTCTTAACCTTCTTGTGTATTGGAGAAAGAGAATGGCCATTTCTCTTTGCTAGTTAAAGCTAACTCTAATTCACATAGTTATATTTCAATGCCCAGAATACAATTGATTGTAAACTGTTAATATTTAGCTAGTGGAATCTGAGAAGCTTCCTTGGAAGTGGGCTTGTCTAAGATCCTTCACTCCTCTTTAAAGATACCTAACTTCTAGGGGGAAAAAATGTCTCCCAAGTATTTGAGTGTTACATTCCTGAAAGAAAGAAAACTATAGAAATTATCTTTATTAGAATGGTGCAGCCAGGAGAGGTATGCTACTCTTAGCTTGATCTTCTTTAAAAGACTTTAATTTTTAAAAATATTTTTATTATAAATTATTCAGACTATACCCCAATTGTTATGCCCTCATTTGTATCTTCCCATTCCTACCTTCCCCAACTCTTCTGCGTATTCTCCTCTCCTAGACTTCTGACAGAAGGAGACCTCCTCCCCCACCAAATGACCACAGCCTATTGGGTGTCATCCAGATAGCCTGCTCCCCTTCCTCTGTGTGCCACTGGGCCTCCCCTCCTAGGGGAAGTGATCAAATCAGGGGCACCAGAATTCATGTTAGAGGCAGTCCCTACTCTCCCCACAACTGTAGAGAATGTCCATAAACACCACCACGTATAGCAAAGAATGAGAAGACGCAAGCATGTGTAAGTATGTACACAAATTGGCACTTTGTGGGTACTTTGAAATGCAAGTACTTAGGTAGCATTTACAACCTGGTATATGGACAATTTATGTAAGACATTTTGTGACCACTGCAGTTATTCGTGCCAGTTCTTTTTTTCAGTAATTCATAAAAATGAGCTATACAAATAAGAACCTCAAAGGGCACATTGTCAGGAAAGAGGTGGAAAGTGTAGTCTTTGTCAAAGGCTCCCTTAAACTGAGGGTGGGGGAATAGGGCTTTGACACAGTGAATCTAGTTTCCACTAATGGTTCCACAGTCTCAGCTGTTGCGTTTTTATCAATGCCAAGTTGGCTTGAAGGTTACTGACATACTATCTCTTTCAAATTGCAGACATGTCACGAATAAGGCCAGTGCCTAAACAACAGTTTCTAAAGCCACAGAGGGGCTGGGCCAGTGGCTTCTACAATCCTGTCCCTGTCTCACAGTCTTTGGCATCTGAATCATCAGTTTTCATGAGTTAAACATTGCAAAGTGACAGGGAATCTTGGAGGGTCTCTATGGGTACCAACATAAACAGACAACATTATCATCTGGTTGTTCCTGTGGAGGGAAGTAAAAAAAAAAAAAAAAACAAGCTTTGAACTCAATACTTAAACAAATTTGGGATGAATACAAAATGTTATACTGAAGCCAACTGCATTCTAACTTGACCATAAGGACTCCTCTGTTCCCAGCAACAGGGTGAAATGAGTATTATGTCCTTGAATTCATGCTGAACAAAGTACTTTTGGATGTTTTAAAGCACAAAGGAAGGCGCTGGGGAGCTGGCTCAGTATGTAGAGTTGTGGATGCATAAAAGTATGAGGACTAACATTTGAGGCTCCAGAACTCACATAAAATGTTGGGCAGCTGTGATAGCCTGCCTAGGATCCCAGCAGGCTGCATCACCAAAGCAAGCTGGCTAGCCACACTAGCAAACCTGAAGGAACACAGGTACAGCCAGAGAAACTGCATCAGTATTTAAAGTGCAGTGGGAATGAAGATGGTATTATCCACTACCAATGGTGGGTCTCTAGAAGCACATGCACACACAGCCATATTCACCTGCTATCTACATCCATCCATCCATGTGAACCCTACACAATGCATACATGTATATGCATATGCCTATGTATATGCACATGTATATATACACACACAATATGTGTTTGGAAGTTTCTGCTTGGTAGGGATTTAACTAGATAGATAGTATTTAATAAAAGTTCATAGAAACGTGACCCAGGTCTAATGACAGAGAACAGGAAAAAGGATTTCTTTTGAAATCCCTTCAGCAACTGAAAGTTAGGCACAAAGAAACATGGAAGGGAGGCATTTATAAACTAACAATTACCATCTAAAAGCTAGTGAGAACCAGATCTGGAAATATATGAAAGTGAAGAGCACCTAATTCCTTTCAGAAAAACCTCAAAAGAATTGGGGCTTTACATTTGAAATGAAAGACAGCAACTAGTGGGGAAAATGGGAGTTTAAGATTGTTTTCTTACAACTTCTTCACTCATAAAGCAAAATGCTGAAATAATTTTAAAAATCAATAATAATGTACCAGATTTACATTTGTCTATCAACAGCTACCTCTGACTTCCTTTAATCTTTATCTGTGTGGAAATGAGAGCGGGCTGGAAAATATAATAGCCATGTTAGATTTCACCTGCTTCCTGAGTTTTCAAGAAAATAAATCTTTTTATTAATCACCAGGTCTCTCTAGGGTAAAAAAAATAGAATTTCAAAGTATGTTAAGTTAAAAATAAATATAAGGATAAAAGGCATCCATAAATTTATTAGTACACATCGTATTATAGCCTGATAAAATTGACCCACTAAACTCAAAAGAGGTTAGTAAATACTCTGCCGTTTCAAAATTCAATTCTTCAGGGTACTTTACAGTACTTTAAAATCTGGCTGACATGTAGTTTTAAAAGTAGACCAATATGCAAGTAAATTAAATTCCATCATATAGCAATATTAGTTAATTTTAGTTTTAAATTTTACTTTAAAACTATTTTGTTTGAGAACTTAAAATGTGAATATTGCATTTATATCATCCCTCTCTCCTCTCTTCCCTCAAACTCATCTCATTCCCTTTACTCCTTCTCAAATTCATGGCCTCTTATTTTTTAATTATTATATTTATATACACTTATAAATACAACCAACCTAATGAGTTCCTTTAGTGTTGTGCATATGTACCCTGACCATTTAGGATTGGACAGCTTATCAGGTTTTGCATTGCTGGATAAAACTGATTCTCTTTTCCTCAGCATCCATTCATTGCCTGTAGCTATTCATCTTAATGTGATGTCACGTGAGATATCCCCCATCCACGTTGTCAAGTCAACTGTTGTTGTCATTTCTCAGGTCTTCTTTAGAAAACCGTATGAATTGATTTTGTGGAGGACATTATTTATCCATTGGACTATACCTGAGTGATGCCATGTTAGAAGTCCCATATTTATTCTTCCATCTTAGAAAACAGAATGGAAAAGAGTTAGCTTGCTTGCCCTGCATAAATAAACTCTACAGAGCAAGAATATGTCACAGATCTGCATGAAAATAACTTGGTGTCCAATATCAGTGCTACAGGTTAAACTTACAACATATGGAAGGGGAAATGGTAACTCCCTCATTCATATCACAAATATATATATATATATATCATCTATTTATTAATCTATATATTAATCTATCTATCCATCTATCATCTATTATTTATTTATTAATCTATCTATCATCCATCTATCTATCATCTATCTAATCTATCACTATCCTCTACTTTTTTACTCAGAATCTCCATGTATCCTTTGATGGCTGAAATTATCAACTTGACTTAGTTTAGAATTATCTAAGAGACCCATCTTTAAGTGTGTCCATGAGAAGTTCCCAGAAAAGATAAACAAGGAAGGAAAACCTGCTGTGAACATGGCAGCATAAACCTTTGGATTAGGGTGCCACAATGAATACAAAGAAAAAAGGGAGAAAGAGCTGATCATCAGCATTCTTCTCTCACTGTGTACCAAGTGTATCTACAATGTAATCAACTGCGTGACTCTCTTGCCAGATAGAGCCACACTTGCTGCTGTGACTTTCTTCCATGAAAGATTGTCCCCTCAAACTCTTAGTGGAAGCAAACCTTCCTCCCTTTTTTAGATATACTTTATAAGGACAAACTAAGGAGGAAGGGGTTTTCTCTAATTATCAGCTTTATTAGTGATTGAAGATTGGAGCTAGATCTTACTCTTTGCCCCAGTGACATCTCCCTTTTCTAGGTAAGTGGTGGAAATTAAATCTGCAATTAAATGTAGCAGAATGATGTCAGTCACAGATCTGTGCAAATTATGGCCAGAGGAGGTTTGGAAGAGGCTTAAAAATCAAACGTTATATGATGCTAAGTAGATGTTTTGAAGTGCACTTGTTATGTCCTTTTTATTTGGCTAATTTTTATTTCTCAACAATATTGTTATTACTTCAAGAATAGGCTTAAATATGTACATATCTCAAGCCAAAGATTTATTCCCTTTGAATAAAGTTATAAACATGGATTTTCTGTGTCATATACATATTTTTGTTTCAAAATAGTAAACCTGATAATTAACACAAATAGATAACACTCCTGTTCGTATAGATATTACATGCCTATTTCATACTTACACATTGGATTTTTATTTATATTCCATTGACAGAGAATGAGAGTCTGTGTAATATACTCTGGTGAGTTTTATTTGTGTTTTTAGCTCACACACGTTTTTGAAACATGAAACAAGAATTACATAAGATACATTTTTAATATTGTTGAAGCTATTTACCTGTATGGATCAAGAGCTCTAAAATTTCAAATTTTATTTGGATTTATAAGCTTCATTAATTCATGAAATACACTACCACTATTGTTATTTTACCTTAATTTGACAGCTTTATTATTTACTAAAATACGTTGTTCCCTTTGTATATTTTTGTTACATCTTAAGGGAAGATTTTAAAGTGTTCAGCTCCCACCTATCCTCGAAATTTCTTTCACATCTCAATAAAATGTGCATCTCCTTAGCATACCCAATGTATTCTAACTTAATTTCTGCTGCTGTCAAATATACTCCTGATGCTAAGGAGCGTAGGGGATAACTAGAGGGTTTTTTTTTTAGCTCATGTTACCATGTTACAGTCCAGCACTATGGAGAAACCACAATGTTAGGTGCTTGAGACACCTAACCACATCACACCTACCCAAAAAAAAAAAAAAAATACAGAGAGAAATGAACGCATGCGTGCCTGCACGCTCAGTCACTCACTGGATTCTACTGATCTCAAGGTCTCTTAAACAGGACCGGACCCAGTCCATGAAATGATGCTGCCTACACTTGAGATGGTTTTCTTCACAATTAACCCTCCTGAGGACCCTCCACTGCTGTCCAACCAAATCCGGAAACTTCCTCACTGACAGTCTTCCCAGGTGATTCTGGGTTGGGTCAGGTTGACTGTGTTAGCTTTACATCATGGTCTCTCCCTTTTCAAGTAGAAGATGGAGAAGAAAGAGAACGACACTAAAATGTATAATGTTGGCTATTCGTGGGAAGTGAGCTGAAAAGAGTAAAAACATTTCTTCTGGATTTTACTTAAAAATGAATACCATTTCTATGCACCCAAAGTCAATAAACTGAAAAAACAAACAAAGATGATTCAGAAATGCATAGGCTATTGGGAGTAGTCAGTCGCACCTGTTTCAGGCACCCAGCTGGACTCCTTCTTTGGTTAGGTGCTCTAAGCTGACATGAATCCAGGGTGCTGAGAAATGCTAGGAGAGACCTGGAACTTCTCTAAGGAGCTTGTTGAAGTTCTCGTCCTAAAGTGTTTGTGCAGATGTCGTGTACAAGAATATTTTCTCAATTAATTGCAGTCACACTCACTGTTGAAGAGATAAAAAGGATGCAACATTGTAAGGATGCTTAAAGCAGATTCAAAATACAGGTGACATTTTTGTGTCTTTGGGTGGCAGAATTGTTCTGATCATGTGATGATCAAGGTTCTTCCCTTTAACTGTTCTTTTACCTTTATTAATACAAATATGGTGGAGTTCTGCTCTTTTGTGACACATCTTTATAGGCAGCCACCTGGAAGAACAGAGTCTGGGTTGGGTCTCAACAGATGGCATCTGCTGTTGCCTGGTCTTTCTTGAGAAGTCCCCTGGGAGTGGAGCAATGGGTGAGTGTTTCTGATGTAGTGAATGAAGGAACGACACAGAAATGGTGGTCGGGCTTGTAAAACCTTCAGTCACTGGGGCAGGAGCCACTAACGTAGGAGTTGAACTTCACCCTTAGTAAAAAGAATATAATCATTCACTGGACTCCCACTGTACAAAGACCATTTTCCCCACCCCCTCTTTGTTTTGTCTCCAGTGCTAATGACCTCAGTGTTTGGCTTGGACACCATGGCAACATTATATCTCTCAACAGGATGGATTGCCTAAATATGAGCTGATAACAAGAGAAGATTTGGGGGTGTAGAGAAAAATCCCGTCTGGTTTGTAAATGGAGTAAGTTATGAAAAGTCATTTCTAAACTCCAAACAAACAAACAGATAAAGAATAAAAATTGATCAGGAGATAGTTGTATGCCATAATGAAGAGAATCCCAGTCTCAGCATTCTGTTCAATCAGTTTTCCTTGAAATCTATGAGCTCAAGACACCACTGAAATAGGGCGGGGAGGGGAACTCAAAGAAAAATGACAAAGGATATATAAAATGTTGAAAAGTATTTTAAACAAGGAAGTATCTAGCTTAGTTATCTGTAGCTGTGTGGCTTTTTATAGGCCCTTTGCCTATCTGTATGTCAGGTACCTGGTGAAGGAAGGAACTCACATAAGTGATGGGAGTTTCCTGAATGGAAATTCAACTAATTCTAGAGCGGCGTCCCTTAGGTTTTAAAGATATTAGCTTTTACTCTCCTCTGTCTTGTCATCGGGACACACAAAATGCTTTCTAGGCATTGCTTTTCCTCCACCGTCCCTGCCCTCTTCTATGTCTCTCCTCATTTTCTCTCCCTCTGTCTTTCTCATGTTATTCTTCTACTGTAACCATGTATTCTTCTATCCTGGATCTTTTCATTCAAGGAATAACACATTCTTATCCTAAAATAAGTAATAGTGCTAATTATAAAAGTCTCTGACTTTTTAATGCCCCCTGTATCACAATGCTCTTTTCCCAGATTTTGAGAAAACATTGTCTTGTTTTTGCCGTGGGACAGACACGGAACAGACATGATTCAGAAAGACAGAATGAGAGGGGGATGTTTTATGCAAAATCACTTGTGGCTTAATTAATGTCCTTGTCATTTTCTCCTTGCTGTGACAAACTACTCTGACAAAAGCAACTTAAAGGAGGAAGAGTTTATTCTGTCTCACAGTTCCACAGGGTTTACAGTAATTATGACAGGAAAGGCGTGGAAGCAGGCAGGGGCTTGTATGATCATATTGTGTTTACACCAGGAGGCACAGGGTGAATAAATTAGTGAGTCTGAGCTATATAACATGAAGACTTGCTCCTGTGGACTCACTTCCTCCAGCAAAGCTCCAGCTCTGAAGGTCTCACATCTTTCCAAATCAGCACCACCTGCTGGGGACCGACTGTTTGAACATGTTCCTACAGGGAACAATCACATTCAACAAGTAAGGATGGGGGAAACACAAACATTCGTTATAAAGATCTGTTCCAAATCCCTCTTCATTATAAAGATTTAATTCTATCAGAGTAGAGCCATACCAGAGGATAGTGAAAGCCAGCAAAGATGAGTCCTGCATAACTTAAACTGTGGATCATTTGTGAAGTCACATCTTGCTATGGTAGATTCAGGCTTTGCCATTTGGGTGCTATTCAATTCCAAGGCCCCCCCCCCCCCCGCTTCCGTGAGGGGCATCATCACATCATATTCATCCTCAAGTCTTTGCAATTATTTTTCTACATCCCAAATCAACTTTTGTCAAGATACACAATAGCTACCCAAAGCGGCTCATGCAGTAGATCCTTTTCTGTGGGAACCCATGCCAAATTCTACCATGTCAGAAATCCTGTGCTTAGGCTGTATGGTGTGACCTTCGAGTTGCTGACCTTTGCCTTACCACGAGGCCTTATGTTCTAGGCTATCCTTGGACTATTTACCTTTGAAAGAAGTAGAGAAGTTTCAACTTGGAGCCACCCAGAGGATCTAGGAAGTTCTTACAAGGAACTACTCAGAGAACTAGGAAGTTCTACAGGGAGCGATTTAGGCTATTGCATTCTTGCCCGGGGGCTAGGGTGAGTGAGATTAGAATAGATCCTATTGACCTTGCTCTATATATGTTCCTGCTAGTCAGCAATAAAGTGAATCTTGATCAGAAATGTCCTGACTTGATTCGTTATTTCTCGCGTCTCTGTATCCTACTTTCAATCCCCACTCCCTCTTTCAGGTGAACCCTGGATTTTACTGTGTTGTCCGGACCCCTCTTGTTATTTCCTTAACCCGCAATTTTCTTTCTCTACTTTTCTGTTCTTAGTTACCTCCCCACCCCAAGAGCTGAATTCTTTTCTCTAGCATAGTTCTGTTTGTGACGCTTTTCTCTTCTTGCTCCATACCTTTACTGTGGATGAACTTATCACTTCCTAATTTTCATCTGTGGTTGTAAGTCTGTGTGCGTACATCTGTATATTTGTTTGCATAAAAAAAATTTACCTATTCATACAGTTAAATATATGGTTTGGGAAACTATGTACATGTAATATTTATGTGTACATTAGACATATCTGGATCAGATGTCTCTTCTGATATAAACACACACTACAATGTGTATGCTGAAACAAGTGTTACATTTTATTAATAATGTTTGAATCAGTGTAGGGTATTTGAAAACACAAGCGGGGACCTCCTATTTTCTTTTTGTCTATATCATAGCAAATTTTTCATTTATTAGTGATTTCAAGAAGGACAAGAGAATGCATATTTGTATAGCTTCATTTATCCATTTTCAGAAATTTCATCTTTTTATTTTCTTCCACCATATCCTCTTATTTTCAGTCTTTCATGAATTCACAGAGTTATCTTACTCTGGGAATGTTAGGGACATTGCCAGGGTCCCTTGAGTTAATAAGTACATATGATCTGTGGGGTTTTAATACTAGCAAACGTATACTACTTCATAGTTATCTCTTTAAAACTGAATAAGTAGGCATACCTTTTACAATTGTTTTATTTGCATATTTGTCTCTGTGTGTTTCCATGTTTATATGTATATTTCCACATCTGTAGGATGCAATACATCTGTGGACAAGAGGGCCTTCTGTGAAACTCCCAGAACACCTCCTTTAAACTGTACTTGTGCTGCCCCAGTGGAGTCAGGCCACAATATTATCTCTCCTTACTTCCTTCGGACATACGTTACATTGCCTTCAATATTACACTCCTTTAAGAAATTGCTTTGTTAAACAACTGCCATCATCCAAATTTATAGTAATTTAGGATCTCATAGGCATTTACCAAAAATCATCTGTATGTAGGAAATGTCTGCTAAATGTATAACTTAGTCAATGAAGAAAAGTAAAGGAACTATTGTAAGCAAAGCTTAAGTAACATGTAACACGGTGGTTGGAAGCATGAAGTTTTTGAAATCTTAGCACTTTTGTATCTAAAATTAATATGGTGAGAACTAATTTTCTAAGAGAATCTTTGCTCAAGAGATCATTTAGCCAAACAAGCAATTTCCCCCCTGCTTACCATGTTGACCCAAAGGATTGGTTTACCTGAAAATATGTAGAAATCCAAATGATTAGAGTTGTATATGTAAAGTGAAGTTATAGAGCTTTGATCAAGATGGTTGCGGGTTGCAGCCTTCCTTCCGCTGCTAGGACCTCCTCCTTGCTCCTCTCTCCCCGCAAACCTTCCTGCTACTGGTCCACCAGACATGATGCTGCGAGTTGATTTCTGGGCTCTATTTCTGCCAGCAGAGGGGACCCTTGATCTACATGGGTTTCAACATCCACCTGCAGAGAGTTGTACAGAAGAGTCCAGTCACTGCAGATATCTTGAAACAGTTAAAATTATCTGAGTTATTATTAATCATCAAAAATGCTCTAAATAGTTTTTTTAAATCAAGTTTTGTTTGCATATAAACATGGAAATGAGGAAATTTCAACCAGTAAACATTTGAAAATATTTGAAAACTGCTAAAATATTGACATTATACATAATTTTTAAAGGTTAAAAAGAAATCAGTATAAAATGGCCTGTATATAAAATGTCCCTTACGAAGTTAAGAAGAGAAGTATTTTGATGAGGACATATAGGTCACCCAGTGATCTTCAAATTTTATAAGCTAAGTCATTTTTAAAAAATGACCTTTAGATGTTTACGCTGACATCCAAATTGATATTGTCTCAATTTAGTGTTGTGACAAAAGCAGAAATTAAACACAGGACACCTAGGTAAGACATACTAGATAGTTATTTTCATAGACAACAGATAGCATTCATATACTGTTTATATTAGAATTTTCACGCCGATTGTTCAGTGCAATTTCAGATTGTAAAACTGCTCTTCACGTATATAAAATAAATATAATATTTTAAGACAACATCGGAAAGCAATATCATCTCCTTTATATAAAAAGTATATACCATGAATAAAGTTATAAATTTTTATATCATGTAGTACTAATATGTTCAGCTATTATTTAATATAATCAATAACAAAGCATAATGTTTATCATTTTTAAGATAAATTATAGGAAAAACCATGTTAATTAATTGAAATAAAGAACTTAATATTGATGAGGATGTTTATTAATATCTCCTTAAAAGTAAAACCATACATGTTATGTTATATATTAATGTTAATAATAATTATTAATATTTTTGCTATGCTAGTATATTCATTACATTTCAAGTAAATGATGCTTTGATGACTTGGCTTTTAAAAGGTAGACTTTTTGGTCCCATGGGGAAGCCAGAACCCACCAGGATACGTGATGTTTGCTGATGGTGGAGCTGGGGAAGAACGATCACATCTTCTCATTACAAATCTGCCTCTTCTAGTAGAAAAGCATTGCTGCTCATTGCTCAAAGCACAGAAGGTAAACGTTAAAGAAAAGAATAGTTTCTAAAGCAGCAGAATAGTGGGGGCTTCACATAGGATGACATTAGCAAGAGTGAAAACAAGCTCTAAGCCCTTGGGTCATCTCATCTCTCAGCTTAACTTACACCAGAGAGTAGGAAGAAATTAATGAATACTAAGTTGAAGATGAAGACATCCTCTCCAGGCCATTCAAATGGTAAATTTCTCTTGTAAATTTAAGCTCTTCATCTCTGTCTTGCTTTCTGCATTTTCTTAGGTTTTATTTGGTTCTTTAAGTACCACCTGCTCATTTTGTTATAGGATGAAAACAAGTGTGTACCCATGTCGTTAATGATAATACCATTGTTTGTGTTTGTCCTAGTACAATCCCTTGGGTACACTTGCTCATCTATCATACCAAGGGAGAAAACAAATATCCATGGTGCTTATTAGAAAACCAGTTGTGTGTGTGTGTGTGTGTGTGTGTGTGTGTGTGTGTGTGTGATGGTTGTGTCTTATTGCAATAAAGTGATAAAGTTCTGACTATTAACATACTAAACTAAAATTCTCTCCAACTCCACATTTTCCAGCTGTATATTTCTCAACTAGAAATCAGACACAGTCAACCAACTTAAATTCATCTTCTATGTACAAATTACTTGGAGGGTACTTGAAATGCCCTTGAAGGCAGCAAGCCATTCAGAATCCCCAAGAGAATCAGCAGAAAAAGTGTATCTTAGGGCTACATGAAATCCTTCCTATCTAGAACTCACAATCAAAATTTTCACAATATGTAGAAAGCATAGCTAAGTGATACATTCCCTAATTCCTGTATCAGGTAACTGGTCTTTACATAACCTCTAAAGTCCAGTCGTTAACTTATTAATGAAAATATTGAAACTCAGAAGCCGGTTTCTATATTTAAAAATGAATGACATAGGAGCCAAAGTGGGTTGGGTTGCATTATTGAGTCATGCTCACATTCAGATGTTGCTGTGTTGGTTGAATATCATACAATAGTATTTAGATTGTGTGTTTTTTGAGGAAAGACTGAGAATATTGAAATGGTAATTGAGCAACACACACTCATGGAAAGTGCTTGGTACTTCCTGCAATGACGTCTTCCTATACTTAGCTATCAAAAGAACCTAAAAGCGTGTCCACTTTCTACTATCATTTCCCCCAGTTCTTCCTGCCTCTCCAGGAGCTGATAAAAGTGCATGAGAAATTCACTGTCTCCATGTTTCCAGTGATATTTCTGTGCTAAAGGAAGTGACATACAGTGAGCAAGGCATGCAGAGCACAAATGTCCAGATTAGCATATGAGCCAACTGGTTATACAGTTTTAAGGTTTTGCACTTAATCTACTACAGAACATGCTTATCATATATTGTTCAATGTAAAACTAGAAAATATGAGGACCTGCTTCATGGGAAGGGGAAACGTGATCATCTCTTCCTGCTTGTTGTATCAGTGAAGCAGGAATTGATTGCGCTGACCATTTGATTACATAGCCCCATCTTACAAATCTAGAATTATTTTTCATTTAAAGGCTGTAAAATGAAGACTTAGGAATGGGGTGCACAAGGTCTTCACAGGTTTAAACAAGGCAAAATCGCTGCAAGAATGTCAGCAGTCTATCAAATGTACTTCAGGGCAGGTCCCATGCTCAGAAGTTATTGGCCATCTTAAAATAGACTCCATGTTTTTTGTTGAGTGCTTTTTACTTTCTTTTTTTTTTGTAATAATGATTTTATTTTTGGTCGACTGTTTCAATTTTTTTTGGTTGTTGTTGTTGTTGTTTTACTGTGAATGTTTTTGAAAGAGGGAACATCAAGTTGGGTGGGTAGGGAAGGATTTGAGAGAAATTGTTCATGGTAAAGATTATAATAAAATACATTGCATGCATTTTTTTCAATAAAATAAATCTATATATATATCTATATATATATATGTACATGTATATATTCCTCTAAGAGAAGGGAATAACTGTGTACATGTGTTCCAAACAATGGCCCCAAACTGGAAGAAACCTAAAGATCTGTCACCAGTGAATGAGCAGTGTGATGGACCTATAGTAATAGGATGGCATTATATGATGGAAGGACAAGGAAGTGATGGGTACGTGATGAATATACATTAGTTGCTTTCTATGTTTGTGAAAGCATATGAATTCTGTGAATTATTGAATCTATAGATTACCTTTTTGTAGAGTGTCCATTTTCACAGTATTAATCTAATAGATCTATAAGCATGAGAGATTTTTCATCTTCTGGGTATTTTTCAGTTTCTTCCTTCAACATCTCAAATATTTTATTATTCAAGTATTTCACTTACTTGGTTAGAATTATTCCATTTTTTGAGGCTATTGTAAAAGCTGTTGTTTCTCTGATTTCATTCTCAGTATGTTTGTCATTGGTATATAGAAAGGCTACTAAGTTTTGCATGTTATTTTGTGTGTTTTGTCTTCTGCTACATTATTGGATATATTTATTATGTGTAGATGGTTCCTGCAGAAGTCTTTAATATCTCTTATGTATAAAATCAAATTGCCTTCAAATTAAGGTACTTTGACTTCTCGTTTTCCTATTTATATCCCCTTTATTTCCTTCAGTTGTCTTACTGATTTAGCTAAGACTTCTACATAGACTAGGTATGGAAGAGCGGACATCCCTGTCTTGTTCCTGATTTTCATGGAAATCGTTAGAGTTTCTTTCTGTTCAGGATGCTGTTGGCTCTGGGTTTGTTATAAATTGTCTTTATGTTAAGGAACGACCTTAATTTTCTCTCTAGGAGTTTTGCCATGAAGGGATATTGGATTCTGTTAAAGGTCTTTAATGTTCCTGAAGTGTGCAACAGGCTTTGGTCTTTCCTAGTCATTGTTCACAATTAAAATTATCTTCTTTTTTAAGAGTTTATCTCAGTTATTTTTTTCTATTGTCACAAAGAGATACCGGGGCTAGGGAAATTTATTATTATTATTTTTTAAAGACATTTAACTGGGGGCTTTCTTGAAAAATTTGGAGGTGAGGCTATGACCATCACGTGGGGACCATGAGAGCGAACTGGCAATCACGACACTGGAGTAGTAAATGGGAGGTTACATCTGATTCTCAAGCATGGAGGTGGGGGAAGGAGACTGGGCCTGGCCTAAGGCCATCTGCAGTGATACCTCTCCTAACAAGGCCACACTTCCTTATCCTTCCTAAACAATTCCACCACCTGGAGCCCAAGTATCCTAATATATATTCTCATTCAAATCACCATAGAGTTATTTCTTTTGGTGATTGTATCTACAACATTTTTCTGTCTTTCCATATTATAAGTAATGTGATAATAGTTTCTGTTTAGTTTATTTCCACAGAATCCAAAATAATGTTAGAAATATATGCAAATTTTATCATTAGGACCACTTATGTCTGTATGATGCACTTTTAATATTAAATAAAGAGCAGTTATCAAGCTATCAAGTACAAGAAAAATAAATTTGTGTCACTATCTTGACCATAAAAAAACCATAATTTGTATACATATTTAAAATATTCAATATGTAGATGCTTTCAATTGACTCCTTAATTGAGATGTTGATGGGTTTTTTGATTACTTGTTTAATGTAAATCTTTAAAGTTAGAATTTTTCTAAATCTAAAATATTTTGAATGCTTAGACTACATATTAGTAAGTTCATTTACAAAAAAAGCAATTTCAGTGTAGACTCAATGCAGCCTGCTGTGAGACCATCTCTCTAACACCATGTTTCTGGGGCTGACTGTGAATAGAAGCCTCTAAAATAGCTAGACATCACATTTTTTTTTCTTTAGAGTGTTTCCTCTAGGAGACACAGACACCACTCCCTATGTTTTAGCTTTATAAAATGCAATGAAGTTGTAATCAGGTTGCTGAGCAATCTGGACTCTAAGCATACTGCAGTCAAGAAACAATAAACATGTTAAAAATAAAATAGGCATAAAATTATTCAAGGCCAAAAATTTTTCAGAACTGTGAATTGTTCTCTGGTTTTAAACAAAGGTAATAAATGTTCTCTGACTACTTGCATGATCTACTTTCTGCTTAAATAAAATTCTTAATTGCATATATAATGGTATTTCCCAGATCCTTAATAAATATGATTTGGCCTAACTTTTCTTTCAATAATGCTGTCCTGGTCCTGTCTCTCTATACTTTTTAAAAGTCTTTTTTTCAAAAGCTGTTGCAGTGTATCATGAAAATTTTGGGTTTTTTTTTATTATATGCAATATGATATCTAGAAGACCAGAGGACACACAAGAACCAGTCCTAACTTGAACTTAAGTACCCATGAGGAACTGGCAATAGGCTTGTCAATCAATTGAGCTTCTTTATCTGTATTTGGACAGGAGAGGAAGCTGTCTGGGTCACAGGAGTCTGGATGTCTGGAAGGGATTAGAGAGGCTGGTGTTTGTGTCAGTTAATCTTCTTACTCAGTGAGCCCTGCTACCTTATGCAATGGGACTGCTATGTCTGAGGCACCACTTCTGAGATGAGCTACTCTGTGAGGATTTAGCAAAACTCCTGCCTAGAAGTTTCCCTGCATAGAATGTTTCCTCCAGCTTCCACGTATGCACAGAGTTTTAGTCATGGAATACAAGCAAACAGCTGAAAAATGCACTAGGACCTAAGAGCTGTGCATTGAAACCTGGCTCCAGGACCTAACGGAAGATAGTGCTGTACATACTGGTTTCAAAACATAAAGTTCTGCACACACCTTTAGTTCCTAGATTTAAACTTCACAGAAAGAATTTGCATTTTTACTGTCATATGATATTATCAAAAGCGTGATTTGTAGTCTCACTCTTTGCTAAATATTGCTCTGATATTAATTAGTTTTTTTTTTTTTAAAGAACACCCAGATTTTAGTCCATTTTTCTGTGCAGTTGCAGACCTTTACAATTTAGGGCATACACCATTGACTTGTAATGTAATCTCCTTCATGAGGAATCAGGACCCTTCATTTTTCTCACCTTCAAATCAGTATGGGATGCAATGTCACGATTCTAGAGAATACATTTTCAGGAATGACATTGAGAGGGCCTGGTAATAATCTTCATAATCTGTTTCTACAGATACCAATAAGTCTCTTTGTATTTTTATTTCTGAGACAAGGATTCTCTATGTAGCCTTACCTGTCCTGGACTCACTTTGTAGACCAGGCTGGCCTTGAACTCACAGAAATCTGCCTGTTTCTGCCTCCCTAAGTGCTGGGATTACAGGCATGTGCCATTGTACCCATCTAGATACCAATATTTGATGTAGCTCTATAAAGATTAGGAAATCATATAAACTACTTGAAAACAGTTTGTACAGACCAAAAACATATTTACATTTTATTGCAAAATACCTTTTCATTGTTTATTCTTTTACCTAAATCAAAGTTACTTCTAAGGATGTATATTTAGAATTCATATTTTTAATAATTTCCCATCAACTTTAACTGCTCATTATAATCAAAGCAGGAACTCTTAAATTATAAGTCTTTAGCTTGGCCTCCACAGCAAGGCAATATCAGAATATTGTTTAAGGTCTCCAGTGTTTAAGGTCTACCAGTAGGCAGCTTAGGTAGTGAATTACTGGCATTAATTACTCACTAAGTATTATTTAATTAGAAGATGAAAAGTCATTTTTCCTTCTAACTCCTGCTTACATTTTTAAGCTTAGTGCTTAGTGTTTTTTCATCGACTGAAAATAGTTATAAATGAAAGAGAATTATCTGATTTTTGTTTTCATAAGTGACAAGGTATAGATATATGGAAGTATTTTAAGCCAGCTATAAGAATAGAAAATATAGTCAATTAAAAGAAAATAGTCATATTACAAAATTTATTAAGGTTCAGTTTATTAAGGTTCAATGCATTTTATTTATTCTGGGCTATACATTTGGTTTATTAATTCAGTTTTGGCTATTTTCATAAAGAATTCCTGGTGAAATATTCAGGCAAATGTATGGATCTAGAAAAGATCATCTTGAGTGAGGTAATCCAGACCCAGAAAGACACACAAGGTGTGTACTCACTTGAAGGGGGTTTTAGCCATATAGTACAGGATAAGCATTTTACATTGCACAGACCCAAAGAAGATAAGTAACAAGGAAGATCCAAGGGAGGATGCTTAAGCCTTACTCTGAAGAGGAAATAGAAAAATTGACACAGTGGTTGAAGAGAGGGAATAAGACAGGAGAGAGAGCTTGGAGAGATATGAGGGTGGAGACAAATTTTGCCAGATCAAGGGTGGGATGACAGAAGGCCTTGAGAGAAAAGAGAAACTGTGGACCGGGACATCTCTGTGACAAGCTGGAGACCTACATCAAGGTAGGCTCCTGGGAGGATATGAGGAGGACTCTAGCAGAGACTCCTGCTAGCAAGGGTCATAGAGACTGAAGAGGACTCACCCTAACTAGACAAGACTCCTAGTGTAGGGAAGGGTCATAGAGATTGAAGAGGACTCACCCTAACTAGACAAGACTCCTAGTGTAGGGAAGGGTCATAGAGACTGAAGAAGACTCACCCTAACTAGACAAGACTCCTAGTGTAGGGAAGGGTCATAGAGACTGAAGAGGACTCACCCTAACTAGACAAGACTCCTAGTGTAGGGAAGGGTCATAGAGACTGAAGAAGACTCACCCTAACTAGACAAGACTCCTAGTGTAGGGAAGGGTCATAGAGACTGAAGAGGACTCACCCTAACTAGACAAGACTCCTAGTGTAGGGAAGGGTCATAGAGACTGAAGAGGACTCGCCCTAACTAGACAAGACTCCTAGTGTAGGGAAGGGTCATAGAGACTGAAGAGGACTCGCCCTAACTAGACAAGACTCCTAGTGTAGGGAGGGAAACACCAACCCACCCACAAAAACTTCAGCTCAAAGTCTGTCCTGCCTACAAGATGTACAGTGATAAAGAGAACAAGTAGAACAGAGACTGAGGGAAAGTCCAACTAATGCATGGCCCAACCCAAGATCCACGCCATGGGAGAGAGCTCACCCTTGAAACTGTTAACTATACACTGCTATGCTTGCAGACAGAAGCCTAGCAGAGTTGTCTTCTGAGAGGCCCCACCCAGCAGCACTTTGAAACAGATGCTAAGACTCAATGCCAAACATTGGGTGATGTGTATGGAATCATGTCGAATAGTGGCAGGAAGGAGAAAAGGACCTGGAGGTGACAGGAGCTATACAAGAAAACCAACAGAGCCAACTAAACAGGGCCCAGAGGGGCCTATTGAGACTGAAGGACCAGCCAAGGACCATGCATGGACTGGACCTAGGACCCCAAGACAGATCCAGCCGATGGGCATCTCAGACTTTCTGTGGGTCCTCCAGTAATGGGAGCACGAGATGTCTCTGACATGGACTCTGTTGCCAGCTTTTGGGTCACTTCCCCCTGGGAGGACTGTCTTGCTAGGCAACAAGAGAAGAGGACATGCTGAGTCCTGATGTGACTTGATAAGCCAGGATAGGTGGGAAGGGGGGGATCCCTGTTTTTGAGGAACAGGGGAGGAGGAATGGGGGAGAAAGAGAGAGAGGAAGGCTGGAAGGAGAGGAGGGATAGAGCTATGGCCAGGAGGTAAAATGAATAAATAAATAATATATAAATTAAAAAAGAATTCTTGGTGAAAGTAGAAGGCTATCTTAATGCATTAATTTGAAAAAAAATTTGTAAACTCTCATTAGATCTCTATTTTTTGAAATGTAATTTAATATTTATTTATTTTTCATCATCATTATTATTATTATTATTATTATTATTATTATTATTATGTTTTTTTTCAAGACAGGGTTTCTCTGTGTAGCCTTGGCTGTCCTGGACTCACTTTGTAGACCAGGCTGGCCTCGAACTCACAGTGATCTGCCACCCTATGCTTCCCAAGTGGTGGGGTTAAAGGAGTGTACCACCACCACCTGGCCAATTTTTATTTTTTAAAATAAAAATTTAATTAAAATATAAATACATTTGTCCCTTCCAAGCCACCCAATCCCCCTCACATAGTCTCAAAGTTATGTGGATTCTTTTTACTTGAAAAAATGCATACAATATGTATAGAAATATATGAGTAAAAAGCTCCAGAATACCCAGTGGAACAAACAACTAATAGTCCTATTCATCTGTGCCACCTATGAACCATAACAATGACCAGCTCAGCAAGAAAACCCCGAAATCGACAGTGGTACTAGAAACCAAGCTGAAGATCCAGGACTTGTGAGGTCAAGCATCTTAGAAGAGAGCAATTACCACCGTGCTACTAGCTCAGTGTAATGCTTCACTATATTTTAAATCTTATCTTTAAACAAAGAGAGGATACGGTGAAGTGAAAGACTAGTTGGTGTTTAAAAATCTCAGTGCTTGGAGTTGAAACAGTTCAATTCATGGGGCATGGCAGGCCAGCCAATTCAGCCAAGTCATTGAGTTCTAGGCCAATGAGAGATCTAGAGTCAAAAAATAAGACAAATGACATTTGAGTAATGGTCAAGGTTGACTTCTCGCTTCTGCACACATACATTCACCACACACACACACACACACACACACACACACACACACACACACACACAAACCAACAGGAACAAGAAAACCCAGGAACATGGGAAACTAGGCTTGATTTGTAGTAAGTTACCATGGAGTCTGGTTCTTTTCTTGCTTGTGAACAACAGTCAACTTTATACAAGCCTTGGGGATAGTTTGTTACTTGTTTATTTATTAAAAGACAGGCTGTGGTTCACTAGTACACCGAGAGGAAAGTTTGTCGTGTGGTCCTGCTAAAGATCTGCTCATCCTCTTAGTGTTCCTTTGTCATTTCTTTAGCAAGTCACTAACCTACTGAATTCAGTTATTATTTGTGAAAATTTCCCAAGGTTTTACAATAGGATTCATATTTCATGGTTGGTTTGTATGTTTTAAAGAAGGAGATGAAAGGCTGGAGAGATGGCTCAGAGGTTAAGAGTATTGGCTGTTCTTCCAGAGGTCCTGAGTTCAATTCCCAGCAACCACATGGTGGCTCACAACCATCTAGAATGTGGTCTGGTGCCCTCTTCTGGTGTGCAGTTGTACATGCAGATGCAACGTTGTATACATAATAAATAAATAAAAGATAATAAAGAGGGAGATGGAAGGATTTCACATTTCCAGGCTTGCTGCATTTAAGCCAAGTGTTTCCACAGTTAGAAAATGTCACCAAGGACTGGAGAGAGAAGGTTGGAAGGAAATTTAGATTTCTGAGTAAACCAGCATGGGCTGGGTTGGCAAGCTACACCTGAGGACCCTATATGGAATGAAAAAAATGCAGAGGAAAAATATAGGCAAGCAAGAGACAGTGTGCTTGCCAGAAACAGAGCTAAATGCAGACTCTGGTACATAAATGAAGCTTAATGTGTAACCACAACATTCAAGTGTCATTAACTCAAACTCCAGAATGAATGAATGAATGAATGAATAAATAAATAAATATATAAATAAATAATTAAGTGTATGTGTTCACCCACATGTATGGTAATAGTAACATTTTTTATTCAAAATACATGTGCTGACCACTTACTATATACAAAGTACTTTATTATCATAAGGACATTAGTGACTAAATGATCAAACTGTTCACTGTGTGCTGCTTAAATTCCCCGTGTTACCCTGTTGCCTTTCATTAACCAAAGAGTAATTCTGTCAGTGACCTCATCCACACTGTCACTTCCTCCATTTACATAGGGAAGAAGCAAACCAAATGTCAGTCCTTTCTCCAGGCCACACTTTTCTTCAAATAATTTAACAAGTGCTTTGAAGATGGAGTGGGGACAGTGCAAAGTGAACGTGGTCTATAGAAAGCTGCCTCTCTGCCTGAAAGCTAGACCTGTTTCCTTCCTTGCAGTGTATTTACACAAGCCCTATTTCCCTAACGTCCCTGCACATATAACTTAACTATGCAGCCTATGCAGCAAGTGAATTTTGGATGGGTCTTAAGTAAACACGGAGCCAAGACCTCAAAAGACACATTCAGCAGGATACGTTTGGCTATTTTCCCCAAAGGGAATGACCGCAGCAAGGAGAATTTCCCACAATCAGATGTCCTTTGATTTTTCATTCTTGCTGGCTTGGCTGCTCCACTTTTCCCCCAAGCACGTCCTTGTTTTCCCAGCCTTGTGCAGTAGGAAGTAGTGGGGCGTTTCAGAAGGCGAGGAGCACTTGAGACCTCATCCTTACAGCAGCCTGGGAAAGGGGCGCCCCCAGGCTCAGGTGTCTCCTTTCAACGGCTTTCTCTCTGAATGTAGCACAAGGCTTTGCCGTCTTTGGGATCCTATCTCCGCTGGGCTTGCCAAGAGGAATGAATCAAAATTTGGCAGCCTGTAGCTTTAAAGTCTCCTAAAGCCAAATCCTTATAAGGGAGACTACGGGAGGAAGGAACATGGGCCCCGTTTATTCCTTGCCCTTTACTAAACAACCTTGAGAAAAGTTGTGAAGTTTTTGTTTGCACTTGTTTTTATTTCTTAAAGAGAATGGAAAGAAATATTTTCTCAGCTATTTCAAGTGGTTCTCATACATTCTGTTGTGGTTTAATAGTTTATTCTTGTAGCATTGCCTTAAATTGCTTTTGAAAGGGTGTACTGATAAGTATTCATTTTGATATCCACTTTTACAGTTAACAATATTTCATTAATTTGAACTGATCATATGAATATGCATACATCATATCAAATTTTATATATATATATATATATATATATATATATATCACATACCATCAAATGTCACCTTGTCTCTTACATGGAAAGCAGACAATTTATTCTATTTGTCAGGCTATAATGGAAGTCCTTATCTTGTCTTTATTCGAAGAAAGCTTGGTCTGTATTTAAGGTTGCCAGTTGATTATACTGAAGATACAATATCATCTAAAAATGTGTCCAATTCTAAGTTAACTGATAGTAACTGTAGATAACATCAATAAAAATTCCTTCTCTGCAACAATTCTATCTGTGTTTTGTTTAGTAACTGGAGAATTTAGGATAAATGAATTGCTATTTCTCAAAGCTGTCACAATTATAATGCTTAGGAATTGTTTCTTCTATGCTTTTGTCTTTCATTTTCTTCCCTCAATTTCTTTACCCCATCCTTTCATGCTTTCTTTGGAAGCTCTTATTTGCTTTTAGATATATCCAATCTTTCCCCTTTATGAGCACATGGTAGGTTTCATTTCATGATTTTGTAATAATTGGATTGGATCCTGTGTTCAATTCTGCTTGACTAGTTTGATAGAAATCTTATTGAGTTGCATCTATCATCATATTGGGCACAAAATCTATCTTATGTATGTTGTACTCAAGGTGATAAGAAAACTCAGGATCTATGAGTAGTACGTTGGTTACTAAGTCTAGTGAATTCATAAACAGGTCCATAGATAAGCAGTTCATACATGGTAAGCAGTTCATACATGGTTAAACTTCATTAAAATCTTGACAGGAGGACATAGAATCATCTAGGGGTACATTGGGCATGTTCAGAAAGATATTTCAGAAAGACCTGATTATAAAAAGAAGGTCAACCTCAAAGTGGGGAGCATCTTCCAAAAGAGTTGCCAGATAGAGGAAAACAGCAGAATGCAGCTGCTTGCCTTTGCTTCTTGTTTCTGAACTTGTACATCTACTATAGGTGTGGACACTAGATTACTGGGCCTTCCAACATGGCCTCAGTACCAGAGACTTCCCCAGGAACTCCAGGATTTCAGCAGCACATTGGGATTGCTGTGATATTGAGATTTATGGAATAAGCAGCTATGAGGTACTCGGTCTTGCCAGCACTTAGACATGCTTTGTTAGAATGTGTGTGTGTGTGTGTGTGTGTGTGTGTGTGTGTGTGTGTGTGTGTGTGTGTATCTGTATACATTCTATTTATTTTGTTTCTCCAGAGGACCCTATCCTGGCACAGCTCAGCAGGGTAATGTAGTGCAGCAAATTCAATGGTGATGAGGGATGGGTGAGAAACTTGAGCTTTATAAAGTGTACAAGACCACATAACTCTTACTCCTTTAATTGACTTATTCCATATTGGGTGTCCATTTCTTCAGACATTTAGTTAGTTTATATATGATTCTAAGCTTAATATCTCTACCCTCTTAGGGACTGTGAGCTAAAAGGATAAATATTTAATTTAAAATCATGCTAAGTATTATGGGCTGAGACTGCAAGACCTTTCCAACCTGGTTTTTTTGAAGGCATCAGAGAATGCTTTGTGGAGAAGTGTCACGAAAGCCACAGATGGATTGAGAAGGAAGAACCTGAGTGAAGACACAAGGGACAGAGGATCAGAGGTAAAGCACTTGCCACTGGCACAATCAGAGGGATGGTGACACCTGGAAGGAGAGAGCTAGGAGGCAGAGGGATGACTAGATTTATTTAGGTTTCTGTAGGCCATTAGAGCCAAGGTAAAGGCATTCAGTTTTTAAGGAAACTAGATCTTTGTCACTTAATGTAAGGTAAACCTCAGTTCACATTTTGGGCAGAGGATGGAAAGTCTTACAGTAGAATAAGGAGAGGATGGACCCAGAGGGGACAGGAGCTCCACAAGAAGACCAACAGAACCAACAAATCTGGGTGGGGGTTGGGGGGTAGCAGTGGAGACTGATGCACCAGCATCATGCATTGAGAGCACCTAGGCCCCCTGCTCAGATATAACCAATAGGTATCTCAGTCTTCCTAGGGGTCCTCTCATAAGGGCAGCAGGAGCTGTCCCTGCCATGGACTGTATCCTACTCTTTCACCACTTTTCTCTGGCCGGGTGCTATACCAGGCCACAGAGGAAGAGGATGCAGGCAGTCCTGATGAGACTTGGTAGGTTGGGGTCAGTTGGTAAGGGAGAAGGGCTCCCCCTCTGTGAGGGCTAGGGGAGGGACATGAGGGGAAGAGTGAGGGAGGATGGGACCTGGAGGAGATTGAGGGAGGGGTCTACGATTGAGATGTAAAATGAACAAATTAAAAAAAAATAAATTTGAATCTGAAAAAATGAAGTAATAAAACTCCTGATTAATCTTCCAAGAATTACCTAAAATGGCACATGCAAATATCTTAGCACAATGTAGAATCATTTCAAAGCCCAACCAAACCAAACCCCTGTCAGGGCAGCAGCACAGTTCTAGAGTGACTTGAATGTCACAGCTGATCTAATTGAAGATCTTTACTTTATTTTTGTCTATATGACACTTCTCTTTGGTTCCTAGTGTTCTCAAATGACAGCTCTGGCAAAGGACAGCTTAGAAAAGTGTTTATAGATATCCTCAGACTGAAATAGAGTCTCATGATTGCTATGCCACACAGAGGCAGGAGTTGTATTTCCCTGGCGTTTATCTCCATCCTGTTTGTAAAATAAGCAGCCTAAAACTTATGACTGATTGTCCTTGCTCAAAGGTGGAAAAGGAATGAAAGAGTATAGGATGAGCGCTGTGCTTTAAATTATTCTGTGCAACAAATAAAGAAAATGGGGAAAAACATTTTATAAGTATATGGCCATTCAGCACTTTAAAGGCATTGTGTGTACGGGGTTGATAACATGAGATGGATATAGACACATTCGAAAGCTTCAAATTCTCAACACTTATTCCATATTATAGTTTAACAAAATATTTGCATGAAAGGTCTTCCTTTTTTTCAGTAAGACTCTGCCACAGACCCCACCGCGGAACTTGACAGCTGTCACTCATGCTCTGTTGCTCTGGTTTCATTATGTGCAAGATGAGGAAATTGGACAAAATGATCTCTAATGTCATCAAAAAATTAGGTTTCTCATTTCTACACTGCCCTCTGAGACATGTTATGCTGCAAATTGGGAAGTAATTTGAAAGTCAATTCTCTTTGTTGCTGTCTTATCATTGTTGAAGGAATCTGAAAAAAAAATGGTGATCTTAAGCAATAATAGAAAAGCCTAAACTGCCCACAGAAATCACAGTGATTTTCATCTTTCTCTCTTACTACTTTTCCTCCTTGTTAAGAATCCACGATTCCAAGACTTTAACTCCCTCCTTCCTTTTCTTCTTTTCTCCCATTTTTTTTTTTAACCATTATCAGTTATAAAATCCTAAACACGATAATTACATTTCCAAAAAAGGAGAGGGATCCCTATCTACTGGATGTGGATAAACAGAAATCCAAAGCAAGGTGCACTTTTCTGTCTTAGATGCATGCAGGCACTTTTGACTGTCTTTTACTGAAACTCAAGGACTACTTGATTGATGTACCAAGAAATGACTCCCATCAATACCACGTTCACCAGTATTTCCATGTCATCCAAGTGGAGCTACTATGGAAAGGCTTCCAGCATGCTTTCACATCCACCCCAATGTGTTCCGTATGAGATCACATTTCAAAGGTATGCCTCACATACATCATAATCACCATGGTGCAGACCAACACAAGTAGAAGAATGGGGTGGCATCTCAGTATATGGAAATGGAAAAACTCTTATAAATCAAAATCATGGAACGTGCACAATTGAGGATTACAGAGTAATCTGTCTCAAACATAACGGCATTCAATCAATGTTTGGAGAACTGAAAATAGATATTAATTGGAGTCAATCGTTTTTAGATTGTGGCGCCTGTAGGCGTGGGCAGAGGTTTGTATAGTTTCCCGCCTCTGTTTATGACATTCATTTGCTGTCAACTGGTGGGTTAATCAAATCTCCTACGTTCAATGCTGTCTGGAACTTTAAATGATTTTTATTGATTTCACTTGATTTTGAGTACTGTTGTTTGCCATAGTATGGTATTTTCTTTATACTACAGCTAGCATATAAACTCGGATTGCTCTATATAAGAATTGGTAATTCCTATTATTTTTGTTGCTAATCTTATCCCATGCACCTCTTGTACCTAGTGAGCACTCAAGCATAGCTTGAGTGAATAGCTTTGGAATGGCAGACTCAATGTTCTAAATTCAAAGGAAAACTTTCAAAAGAGAAATTCCTGGACTTCTTCACACCCATTTAAACCTAGAGAGAAATTTACTTAGAAATATTTTACTTTATTTTTATCTTTTTGTTAATACATTAAACAAAGAAAACTTAAGCTGAATTTTGTTGATGGTCACTAAAAGCCCTTGATAGTTCATTTCCCCCTTTGGTTTCATGGGAAAGATTAATCAGATTTATCTAAACTGTCCAGTCAGATTCCTTGCATCTAGTAATATCTTCCTTTCCTTTGTATTTGCTCTTGTTTTTCTCTGAAAATACTAATATGCACATGCTTATTCTCCTCTATGGATCTGATAATTTTGTTTTCACTGTGAGTTCTTGGCATCACATGTATTGTAGGTACTCAAGGGGTTGGTGAATGAATATGTGACTGTTGATAAAACAACTTAATTCTTTCAATTCCTCATTTAATAAGCACAACAAATGCTCATGCATGAAAAAATATTCCTAAAATTTTAGCAGGTCAGAAAGACTCACTATTTCTTTTTTATTGGGAAAGTCTATGCTGCTTTTCCAAAGAGAGGTGCTTGTGATCTTACCAAGTACATGCGGTTTTTTTTATTAACTAAAACAAAATGTATTTTATCAATGATTGGCTCATATTCATACCAGCTTATGGGTGATAATTATATTTTATTTGATAGTACAGTTAGCTTAAGCACAGTTGTAAAGAAGCATATTTCTCATTATGAATTGTAATGAATAGTTTCAACTCTAGATAAAATACAATTTTTTAGCTTGTGAAATTTTATATCCCTTACATTTTCATGTGTTAAAAAAAAACTCAGCAGAACTATGTTAACATGACTTCAGTTTAAACCTCTGGCCCTCTGGATTCCACGGTAAGTCAGAATTCTGCATCGTTCTGAACGCATCTGAGATGTGGATTGTTTTGAAGTGGCACTGAGTTTAGAGATGGCCTACCTTCTAGGACTCTTGCAAAATACAAATGAATAACTAGTCCCTCACACCTAGAATTCTTGAAGAGAACATGATGATGCTTCAGTAACTGTAAAATACTAAGATTAAAGAAGGTCATCTTGGTCATCCCCTGGCTGCAGGGGAACCAGTGGTACAGCAAGTGGGCTTACAGTTTATCTCACTGTCCTGGTTATTTGTGTACTTGGATGATTAGGCCTTCTATAAATCAGCACTTGTCATGCATATATAATGCATAGTCTTTTAAATCTTCTTTCCAAATGAAGGCTTTGAACTCAGAGGGCTGGGGCCATATGAAAATTGCCCTCTGTCCTTACTAAGGAGCCTTGCATCCATATGCACACTGCTTCTCTAATCACAGCACAATTACCTTCTGGACTTTTCTTGTCATCAGAGACCTGTAAATCTCTCAAAGATCCAGTTGAAGCTGATACAAAGCCTAGCCTTTGACAGCATAACTATTCACTCTGTGGAAGTAAATAATTGCTTACTTGACTAAGCTGTCCCATTTTCTGCTTGCAAATCCCAAGTCAGCATCTAGAATCTTCTGGGTTTGCTAAAGACAAGGAAGATTTGTATCATGGGAACACAGACACATCTAAATATCTCTTGTAAAGTATGTATAAAAGTATATTTTAGTCAAGAATTTTATTTATTTATTTAGATTTTTTTTTTTTGAGACATAGTTTCTCTGTGTAGCCTTGGCTGCCCTGGACTCACTTTGTAGAAGAAGCTGGCCTCAAACTTACAGTGATCTGGCAGCCTCTGCCTCCCGAGTGCTGGGATTAAAGGTGTGTGCCACCATGCCTGGCTAACGAAGCATTTTAAATCAAGTTGTTGGTAGATGGTTTCTAGAATTTTCTTTATGTGTTTACGTCTTTCTAATTTCTACACATATTTTGACTCAAACTTTTCTCAACTGTTTTTCTTTAAAAAACCACTTAGTTCTTTCTGGCAGTAGTGTTTAGTTTTCATTATAGGATGTCTTCTTAATCATCTTGAGCACAAAAGCAAAATGGTTTCCTTTTTATCTCCATCAGAAAGCAATGGCCTCTGGCATTCACTTTTTAATGGCACAAAGGCTCTCAAAACTCACCCAGGAAATGGTAAGGAGTTACTTGCCTGCCCGCATTCTGTTCTATCAGATAAGATCACTCTATAAGTCCACAGGGAAAGGAGACGATCCTAACTGCCCAGCTAAAGGCCTCCTGGCCGAGGCACTGAAGATTCTCCACCTCCATGGACTCCAAAGAGCTTTAGATTATAATCCCTTGGTTTTAGACACGATGCTAAGCATCTTTTTATTTTGTCTAAAAAGAAAGAAAGAAAGAAAGAAAGAAAGAAAGAAAGAAAGAAAGAAAGAAAGAGACGAAAGAAAGAAAATTACTCTCCAGCTAGAAAGGACAGAGAGAAAGAAAGAAAGAAAGAAAGAAAGAAAGAAAGAAAGAGAAAAGATGAAAGAAAGAAAATTACTCTTCAGCTAGAGAGGATAGAGGCAACATCTGTGGTCTATGGTCACCTGCATATTCGTTGATGGAGACATAGTGTTTAACTGTTCCCTAAGCAGTTTTGACTACTGCCTCCCAAAGTCCTGCGGGAATGTCTTGTCTGAAAGATGCTTGGCAGATATTAGATCCAAATCCACTTTCTTCTCCACTGCCTGTTAAAATCTGGAGAGTCTCAAGCTGAGTCAGGTTACCTGCCCTCCAGTGAAGGTAAATAGGGATCCGGATGTACCCATATTCATGCAAAATGTGTGCTTTCCAGTCTGCTAATTCATGCTTAGCGTGGCTGAAAGGAGCCCCACTATAGAGGGCTTCCTTCACTCTGAGGCCCTCAGGCTGAGAAGCCAGCCTAACATTTTGTTTTCTTTGTCTGAACAAACTGAAAGCTTGCTAACTTCGATCAGGCTGTGACAACTCTATTTCTGAAAGAACCTATTCATTACTCACTGAGCCAGTGTTCCTGTGGGAATTTCCCAGCGGGTGTGGGGGGGGGGGGAGGGAGGAGGAGGCAGAGAAGTGTGGTGTTTTTCCTGCCTAGCTTTAGCCCTGGCACTTACCATGTATGTGAAGCTGGAGAAGTCAGTGAACTCTTTAGGGCCCCCATGTCCTCACCTTCATCTTTACATACGAACAAAATTACCCACATAACAAATGTGTCATGGCAAAAATCTGCCTTACAGTTTAATAAGAGAGAAATTGTAGCTTAAGCTCTGAAATTTTAGGAAGGTACAACTTAATACAATGTTTCTATAGATTGAAAAATAGAAGATTTGAGAGGAAACTGTTTAAGAATGAATCAAGCCTGAACTCTTAATTTTAAAAAATCATAAATATTAAATAGCATACATTGTACATTATAGACATCACGTGATTACTGCTTGAAATGGCGTTGCTCGCTACTTAACCTCATAATCTCATGATTTTTGTTTACTTAAAAATGCAGGAATTATGTTAAAAATTAGATTCCTATTTTTATTAACAAAGTGAACACATTTTTACTTAACCAAAATGTCTAGTCTTGTCCAAGATGCACTATGCATTTTCAATACACATGGCTATAAGGAGTGAACACAATTAGTCAACAAGCTATTGGCTGTATGGATTACTATACTTTAAAAGTTCACAGCCAGCCATGGTGGTGTGCACCTTTAATCCCAGCACTCAGGAGGCAAAGGCAGGTGGATCTCTGTGAGTTTTAGGCCAGCCCGGTCTACAAAGAGAACTCGGGACAGCCAAGGTTATACACAGGAGCCCTGTCTCAAACAAAACAAAACAAAACAAAACAAAACAAAACAAAAAAACAAAAAGTAAAAATAAAATAAAATAAATTTAAAAAATTTAAAAGTTCATACCCTTTGAGGTAGCATTACACATCTAGGACATTATTTGAAGGTCAAATTGAAGTTAGTTGAAAAGATTTGTCTAACAAGAGAGGGATTACAGATCAGCCCTCTTCTGTTTAGAATAAAATAAGAAAGGGTGGCTGGGGAAGAGAAAGTATTGGGAAGTTTGTATTGATCAAGTACTACAGAAGCAAACAAGGATGCTGATGATCATGCTTGAGACAAATATATCTGAAAGAAAAAAAAACCTTTCCTTTGCTCAGGGCTATTTTGTTTCAAAAATAGGACTACAAGTTAATTCAATGCAAGTGATTAGTTACATCATATTAATGAGGTAGGTGAAATTCACAGGGCGGGAAACCCTAATGGCTGTAAGATGTGTGGCTTCAAAACTCCAGTGAACATGAAGTACCTCTCAGAGTGGAAACTGACCCCAGATCCTACACAGGCAAAGGAAACCTTGGATTTTCATTGAAAAACAAAAAACAAAACAAAAAAACCCCAACAACTTTGTGAAGTATAAGGAAACAATTGACCGATTATACAATTTCTTGTCCCTTTGCCCATCATCCTGGTAGTGTGCCTTGTGACTTCAATACTATTGCTTGGATTATCAGATCCTATGCATACTTAATTCAAGGAAAGAAAATAAACTCATATTCAAAACTGACACATGACATATATGACTGTTTCCATAACTCCAAGATGGATCTTTTAGTCCTCAAATTTAAAAGGTGGATTTTAAAAAATATATAAAACCTGAGATTTGCTCTAGGATTCCACCTTCATATACCTGAAACTTTTTCTGTAATGGACAGTAACCGCTCTGTTAAAATATATGTAGCATGCATGATGGAGGTTTCTGCCTGCTACTTGCTCTGTGGGAAATAGAGAAGACTTTCCCCATACGGTTTATATCTGAAAGGCTAAGAACTATTTTCCATGCCTCATAAGCTATCGTAATGGATATTAAACATGTTTTTGTTTTGATCCCAAGTGGGGGGATATGAAACAGACTTATGGGATGGTGCATAATATTTCTCCACTAGAAAGAAAATCCCCTTGAGGGCTGAAAGGTTGGCTCAGTGGTTAAGAGCACCGGCTGCTCTTTCAAAGGACACAGGTTCAGTTCCCAGTACCTACATGGCGCCTCATAACTGTCTGTTAACTCCAAGATCTGACACCCTCACACAGACATACATGCAAGCAAAACCCCAATGCACATAAAAACAAAATGAAAATATATACATTATTACAAAACATCCTGTATGGACTGTGGGAGGGTATAGATAGTCCAACTAACAGAGATCAATCGCTTTGCTTGGAAACACGCCTAGCGACGTTGCAGAGGCTGCTGTGCTTGCTGTTGCTCCTTCTCAGTATCCAGGCATCCCAAGGAGCTCACCTTCTGAGTGGAGAAAGTTGCTCCCATCCAGCTGTGAAGAAATATTAAAACATTACCTTTGCAAGAAAGTAAATAGAGTGAGAAATTGTTACATTTACCAAAAAATTCTACACTCAGAAAACAATAGCACACCCTCTTACTTGAATCCTGTTTTGTTTATTTACTTTAGGCAGAGTCTCACTGTGTGAACATGCTGGCCTAGAACTCACTTTGTAGACCAAGATGGCCTTGAGCTCACAGAGGTATGCTTTCCTCTTCATCATCTTGAATGATGTAATTAAATATATGTGCCATCACTTTCAGCTGGATCCTATATACATGAAGGACTGGAGACAAGATGGCAAAAGAGTGTATGTGACTTGGAAGCAGAAGTAGGGATGACAATTGGATAGAGGAAGAGTCCCACAGTAATGAGAGGGGGAATGACAGATGGCAATGGTGCAGAGGATACATTATGTCAGAGAACGCTCTGTTGAAAGCTTGATTTACATTCAGAATTTCAGATGCACCAGGATAGGAAAGATGTTTTCTTCAAGGCTACCAGATACAAATAGCCAAAGCACTAAGAGTATAACATTTATATAACTCCTGATTGTTTCATGGTTCCTCTTGCTCTAAGTAGCTTATTGTATCTATGTGGAACAATATAAATGTCTATGTGAAAAAATATTAAAAAGAAACAAAAAGAAAGCTATTACTTTGTATGGTATTATACAATTAATAACAAAATTAGAACAACATTTTAATGCTAAAGTATTTCTTCCCACAGACTATGTGGTTACTTCAGCCTTTAGAAAGTTTGTAAAAATGTTATTAGTGGAAAAAGCCCACTTAATTACCTAACTTTGGGCAGAATGAAACTTAATTTGAAATAAATCCTACTGAAATAGAGCCCTACATTTTAATTGAGGAAATAAGGACAGTGTGTTTTTGTAAGGTTACCTATCGCAGTAAAAATATCATGCAATTATGGAGATGAAAACTCTCTCAAGAAAAGGCCTAGAAAGAAAGCAAAGGACTAAATATAATAATATATGGCAGAGACATAAATCAGATCATGTGTAAAATAAATCTAGATCTAGGAAATTTGTCTAATAGAGGTTTTATTAGCCAAATACAATATTGTTTTGACATGGCTGGCACTATTTATTTAGAATACTTGTAACCAATAAGAACTGGGCAGTGTCTGTGACTGGGTTAGAGTGACTGGATGTCTGTAGCAGAATTAAGCAGCTCCATTCGAATGGCTAGTCCCTTGGTTGGGATGGATGGAGTAGCCTGCAGTATCCGGATCGTTCCTCTCTCTCCCAAAGTAGCCTCTGCAGGTGGCTAGCTTGGGTGTCTTCAGAACTTGGGGATCTTGGGATAGTCAGATTTCCTATACAGCAGCAGTTTCCACTAGGGTGTGAGTTTAAAAGTCCAGATGTAATCTGTAAGGACTCAGTTTCTGAAACTGTGACTGAGCATAGTCCATGTCAACTCATTGGTTAAAAGAAGAATATAATGCCAGCTCAAAACATGAACATGGAATGTTTCATTGGAGAAGATCTTTAGAGACTGCCACCATTCTTTCTTTTATATTTTGTCAATCAGCTTTTATTAATTAACTAATTCATTCATTCATTAACCCAGTAAACCGTGATATCAAGCTTAAATGCCATAGTCTCCCATGGTATTCCCAAAATAATGAGAATTAGCATGCTAAAACATAATTCTAGTTATGACTAGAGGAAAATACTTTTGATAATCATATAAGCGGCATATACAAAGCAATTGTGACAGAGTGATAAGATTCTAAGAGATAGAGTATGGAATATAAACGCTTTTCAGGAGCCATCATTTTAGGATGGATCAAAATGGGAACCAATAAAAGACCAAAGCTAAGTTAGTGTGAACCAGTTCTACCATTCCTGATGGTCTGTGTACAATGTCTGAACTACATTACCACTAGGTATTAGTTCTGGACATCAGAGAGGGAGTCAAAATCTTATATATGTTGACTTGGGACTCAAGCAAGGCTAGAGGCAAGGTCATATGAACAATACAGTTGAAAGAAGCATGAATAAATGGGGACTTGCTTGGTGTGATGGCACACGTCTGTAATCCCAGTACTTAAGGGGCAGAGTCAGGTGGATCTCTGTGAATTAGAAGCTAGCCTGGTCTACGAAGTTAGTCCAGAATAGCCAAGGCTACACAGAGTAACCCTATCTCAGAAAGAGAGAGAGAGAGAGAGAGAGAGAGAGAGAGAGAGAGAGAGAGAGAGAGAGAGAGGGAGAGAGAGAGAAAGAAAGAAAGAAAGAAAGAAAGAAAGAAAGAAAGAAAGAAAGAAAGAAAGAAAGAAAGAAACGGGGACTTTTTCGGCAGCCTCCAAACCTAGAGCTTACCTTTAGGACAACATTATCAGCTCCAGTTTTAAAGAGCTTCTAGACCTTTCACTGGAGTACACCATGGTGAGGGCATTCATAGTGGAACAGCCCAATAAAAGAGACTGTCTGACACAATTTTGTCACCTGACCCTAAGGGCACAGCTTATCTGCTCCTTTTATGTATATGAAAAGTCTGCAGAACAGTTCTGGGTTAGGTCTATTTCCCAGTGAAAGTGTCTACGCATTTCCATAAAATCCTATAAGCCAGGCCTCTGCCAAATATATCTAATTGCTCCTGGGACCACAAACAATGCTCTCTCTAAGTCCTTTATCTGTTTTTATGCAAGAAAGAGCCCTGAGGAGGGGTTGGAGAGAGGACACAGGAAGGACAAAGAGACATGGGTCCAGGAAAAATATTAAGGAGAACTCAGAAAGCAGCAATATTCTATTCCCACTCATTTATAAAACATATGCCCCCAATTCATACTATTAAACTCCAACTTATAATACCCCATTCTTTCAATTCACAGTATTCCAACCTCCCAATCTATAGGATCCATCCAATTCATAACATCTCAGCCAATCCGTTAGGCTGGTAGATCTGTTCCTTCTCATTTGAGATTTTCCTACAAACATATTGGACAACATTCCCAGCAGAAAGGGTGGTAATTAATATTGAAGAACCCCTACCCAGATCTACCCAATGGACAGGACATTCTCCATAGTTGAGTGGAGAGAGGGGACTGACTTTCACACGAACTCTGTTGCCCCATATTTGACCACGTCCCCTGAATGGGGAGACCTGGCGGCACTCAGAGGAAGGATAACAGGCTACCAAGAAGAGACTTGATACCCTATGAGCATATGCAGGGGGAGGAGGTCCCCCTCAGTCACAGTCATAGGGGAGGGGAGTAAGGGGAAAATGGAAGGGAGGGAGGAATGGGAGGATGCAAAGGATGGGATAACAATTGAGATGTAATATGAATAAATTAATAAAATATATTTTTAAAAACAAAACAAAAAGAAAATGCAACAAGATTCTTCTCCTCCTCATAGTCAACAAAATTTTCAATACTTGAATGAGATTCTTTTACTTAAGACAATTTTTTTGGTGGATGTGAATGCGGAGTTGGAAGAGAAGGGAGAGTTTATGGTCCAGGCACTGCTCCAAATACTTCTGGTCTCCAGACAGACCTTACTTTGTCTTATTTAGTTTTGTTTTGGTTTTCCTACAAGATTTTAGTCCTTGTTCAAATTTCCCCCTCAGAAATAGTTATTCAAATGTTATATCTAAATGTATGCATATATGCATGCATTCATATATAGATATGTTTGTATGCATGCATATTTTACGTGATTGTATTTGTGTGTAGTGTTTTGAGTATCTCATGTGAACATCTTTCATGAAAAAGCATTATACCGTGTATGTATCATTTGTCTTTTGTTCAGCACTGTATTTCTGAGTTTTGTTATTGTATGCACTTATATGTTTAAGTACTGTGGACTTTCCTTAGTAGTTTGCCACATTTGTGGCAGGTAAGACAGCTTAGTAAGCAAAAATGCTTTTTCTCTAAGTCTGCTGACCTCAGTTCAGTCCTGAGAAACCACATGGCACATGTGGAGCTCTCACACCTTGTCCTCCCATTTTCACACTTGCAGAATGCATGCACACCTCCGTTTTCTCCCCTCACTCACCATCACACCATTTACGTGTTAGCATTTTTTTTAAAACTAATTCATCAATTTGTTTACATCCTGTTTGCAGCCTCCCCTCTCTCTTCTGCTCCCAGACCCTCTCTCTCCCCTTCCCCACTCCCCTCTTCTCTCTCCCTCCCCTCCCCTCCTCCAATTCTTTCTTTCACCTCAGGAAAGGGGAGGCCTCCCATGGATATCATTAAGAGTCGGCATATCAAGTTGCTGTAGGTCTAGGCACATCTTCTGTTTAGGCTAGACAAGGCAGCCCGGTTAGGGGAAAAGGATCTAACAGAGGGCAGCAGAGTGAGACACAGCCTCTGCTCCTGCTCTTAGGATTCCCATATGAAGACTCAGCCGCACAACTCCTATATCTTCAAAGGGCCTAGTTCTGCCCCCATGCATGCTCTCTGGTGGTTCAGTCTCTGTGAGTCCCTACGGGCCCAGGTTAATTGATTCTGTAAGTTTTCTTGTGGTGTCCTTGACCCCTCTGGCTCCTTTAACCCTTCCTTCCCTTGTCCCACAGGATTCCCAAGCTCTCTGCCTAATGTAGGCGGTGGGTCCCTGCATCTGTTTCCGTGTTACTGAGTGAAGCCTCTCAGATGACTGTTATGTTAGGCACCTGCCTGCAAGTACAGCAGAATAGCATTAATTGTGTCAGGGGTGGAACGTCTTTCATGGCATGAACCTCAAGCTAGGCCAGTCTGTGGTTAGCCTTTCCATCTTTACTCCTGTGCTTCTTGTAGGCAGGACAAACTGTGCATCAAAGGTTTGGTGGGTGGGCTGATGTCCCAATCCCTTCAATGAAAGTCTTCTCTGGTTACTGGAGATGGCTGGTTCAGGTTCCATGTCCCCCATTGCAGGAGTCTTAGATAGGGTCACCCTCATAGATTCCTGGGAGCCTTCCATTGTCATTGGTTTCTAGCTTATCATGTAGATGTTCCCCCTGACTAACTCCAGGTCGCTCTCCCAGTACTCTCTCTTTCTATCTTTTCCCCTCTAGATCTCTCTTGGTCTCCTACCCACCCACTCCTCAACTCAGTTCTCTCCCTTCCTCCATCCTGATACCTATTTCTTTCCCCTAATCAGTAAGGTTCAAGCATCCTGCTCTTGGACCCTCCTTGTTATTTAGCTTCTTCGGGTCTGTGATTGCGGTATGATTATTCTTTACTTTCCAGCTAACATCCGCTTATAAGTGAGTTCATGCCATGCTTGTTTTTGCTGGCAGACTTCATGATGTCATTGTTTTAAATAGCTGAGTAGCGTTCTATTGTGTAAATGTATCACTTTTTTTTTTTTTAATCGGTTAAGAAACACGTAGGTTGTTTCCAGTTTCTGGCTATTACAAATAAATCACAATTACCTAATTTTTGCTTCTAAGTCCTCACTACACAAACGAAACCTTCTTTTGAACGTATTTATCCATTTCTTTTACATTATTTTTAAATTAAAAGTTCTTTTAAATTAAATGTATCCATTTATTCATTACTCGAGGGGTTTGGTGTGTATATGTATGCGAAGGAGAAAGTCAATGTCAAATGTCCTGTTTTATTGCTATCTACCTTCTCTTTTTGCAAAAGTTTCTCTCATTCAACCTGGAATCAGTTAACTTAGGTACACTAGCTAGTCAGCAAGCCACAAGGATCTTTCTGTTTCTGCCTCCTCAGTGCTGGGACTACAGGCAGATGTGACCACATCTGGCTTTTTACACAGGTGCTGAGGATCTGAACTCTGGTCCTCATGCTGGTACTGCAGAGTCTCTGCCTCTGCTCCTATCCATCTCTGGATGAAGTCTCACTGGTGATGATCATGCTAGGTTCTAGTATATGAGGATAGCAAGATATCATAGGAATAATTTCATTGCTTTTTTTCCCCCATCATGTTTTGTTCTATCCTACATCTCTGGGCTATCCAGCCTTTGGTTCCTGTTATTAAGTGTATGTTCCTTCTTGTAGCATGAGTCACAAGTTGGACCAGTCATTGGTTGGCCACTCCCACAAGCTCTTTGTCATCTTTAGTGCAGCACATCTTGCAGGCAGCACAAATCATAGGTTGGTTAGTTTGCCTGTTAAAGGAACAGAAGGAAGTTGCTAGCACAGGATGTCCTCCAATGTACTCATCTTTGCCCAGGTGAGAGAGACTCAAAACTGCAAAGGTGCTGATATGTCATGTGGGTCTCACGAGAATTTTTTAAATCTTCTGTCTGTTATAAGGGAACAAACACTTCCAAGGCAGTAATACCAGCCAGGGAGGGCTGATTGCATGAAACTTCACCAGAGGCAAATGATCTATTCGAATAGTGGCTGCTATTGTCTACTTCTTAAAGGTCATGCTTGGGAAACTTGACTGGTGGGACATTTTGGAAGTGGCAAAAAAATTAACAGCCTTTAGTGGGGAAAAAAGACAGCTAGTAGCATTCTCTTGAACAGTACATTGAGACTTCAGATTCCCCCATCCCATGTCCAGTCTGGCCCCTACTTGTCATAAAATATACTTTTTTTTCTGTCACTTGTTTCTACTATGATGAGATACCTTGTAATAGGCTCCCAAATAGGACCAAACAACCATTTACTGAAATGTCTGGAATAATAAAGGCAAAATCCATATTTCCTTCTTTTATGTTATAAATTCTCAGATATTTTGCATTAATGATATCAAACAACTAACAGGAACAGTTAACATGGCATACTGTGTTCTAGCAATTTCCAATAATTAGATCCTAAATTTTACTTCCTTGTTAAAATTTAAAATTTAAAAACCTCCCACTCACAACATCAGTTAGGCCACCTTACCATAATTTTCTTGTGTGATAGAGAATCATCCTTAAGGGAAGATGTTGATGACGGCATGAGAACTCAAGGAAACTAACTTCAAAGAATTTTGGTCCAGTGAATTGGACTAATTCAATTCCAGCCTAGGGATATAGAATTTATAACTCCCAGGTTAGCTTGTCTCTAGGACAAGTGTGAGTTTCATGAATGCAGGAGCTGTAGGACTTCATGGTCATTAGAAGATATAGAAAAGAGAAACTAGGGTTTAGAGAAAAGGTGTCAAGTAAATGAGTCTACAAAGAGAAGTTGCAGAGTGAAGAATTGCCGAAAGGAAGAACAATAGAGGGACAGAAGAACTGCCTTATAATGTACATTTTTTTCTGTCTCTGAGGTAGGGAGCCATGAGCACATGGATACTTACTTTTCCTTGTTTTACTAAAACACACTATTTTGAGAGTTTTGTCTTTTTGTAATATCAAAAAATTTGAGATAAGAGATCTTTCATTTACGTGTATAAATGTGTTGCTTAGTTCGCTTAATATAAACATACCGAGAAAATAATATACTAGCAAAATGTTATACCAATTAATTCTGAGGCAGTTTGGCTTTATGAATGTTTATGAATATACACATAAGTGTGCATGCAATTGTCATTGTCCAAATAATTGCGCAGGTTTAAGAAATAAGGACTGGTATATTTTAGGTATATTTTAATAATCAGTATGAGTTCACTTATAATCAACAGGATTTATTTGGCCTTTATAATGTTTTCTTAAGTTTCATATTGTAGTTTCACATACATTTTATCTATTTATAAGCTCTGAGGAGAATGACGTCTTTTACATGTTAAATTTATCCTCAGAAGCTATTTTTTTTTAACCAAGAAGCAAAGATTAATTAAAGATGACCTATTGAAAAAGGCAAATAGTGAGCTTAGGCAAATTTATTCAGAGACAGCAGGATTAAGCCTCTTAAAAAGGAAGACCCAGGGAGAATGCTCAGTGCTTAAGATCAAATACTGACTGCTCTTTCTGAGGATCTGAGTTCAGTTCCCAGCACCCAAGTCTGGTGACTTGTAATGGCCTGTAAATCCAGCTCCAGGGATATGATACAGTCTTCCAGTCTCCTCAAGTACCTGCTTACACATGCACCTACTCCTACAAACATATACACTTTTAGAAGTTATTTAAAGTGACATATCATCCAATAATATTGAGGGAATTATTAGAAAAGTCAAGGAAAATACAGATAAAAGGGTATCTCTACCCTGCAGTGCAAAAGGACCAGATGACTTAAATGTAGATATTAAACAATAAGTAATAAAATGTATAAATATACACATGAAGTGAAAACAGGCTTACTAAACATTGATTTCATAAAAATGTGCCCAAAGAAACAAAGTATATTGAAATGAAATTGTTAAGAATTTTGTCATAAAATTCATGTTTCCTAGAGTATGTGTCGGTGGGGCAATGGTTCTCATTGGAACTGAGCTGAGCTACCTGTCTGCAAGACTAGATTTCAGTCTCTTTTTTTTTCTTTAATTAATTTACTTATTCACTTCACATACCAATCACAGTCGTGCCCCCTCCCCACCGACTTTCACTATCCTGCCATGCCACTTAATGTCTCATCAGGACTAAGCACATCCTTTTCCACTGAGGCCAGACATAGCTGCCCAGCTAGGGGAAAGTGATCCAATAGCAGAAAACTGCACCCATGTCAGTGACAGCCTCCTCTCCAATCGCTAAGGAACCCACATGAAGACTGAGCTGTCCATCAGCTCCTTAGAGAAAGAGACTCATTATCTCTTAGCCCTGTTCTGGACAAGGGGGATGCTTATTCTAGTGAGACTCAGAGGCAGAAGGAAGCTCAAGTCACATCCAGCTCAGGTGGCTGCACTGGTTACGGAAATCAGGGATCTCATCTGCAAATTGATACAGAAGCTCAGAAGACTGTCTGCCTATGCAGGCAGGAAGAACTTTTAGGAACATACTGGGGCATAATGAGTATTACTTGTGGGAAGTGATCCATAATTCTGGAAGTTAAAGGATGTGAAACAAGTTATTTTGGGCAGGTGATGATGCTGCTCTCCTTTAATTCTAGCACTTGGGGAACAGAGGCAGGCAGATCTCTGTGAGTTCACGGCGAGCCTTGTGTACAGAGCAAGTTTCAGGCAGCATGGGCTGCACAGAGAAACCTTGTCTCAAAAAACCAAAGCAAAGTAAATAAAATAATTCTGAAAGTTAAAGGACTTAGGGTCGTTTTCCCATATCATAAAAAAAATTCAGTTTGAGCATCTAGGTAAAGTGTAACTATGCAATAAATATAATAAAGTTCTCTCCGTGGACAATTGATCTCAAAATACACATCCACAGAGTCAACTTCCTTAATCTTTCTCTTCTAAACTGAAATCCATCTGCTTTTAGGCATTTTGCAAAAATAGTTGACATCATTTAGCAAATAGTAGACTAGGGTGAAAATAATAATTATTTTACCTTTCAGTCAACAGCAGCTCATGTATAAAATTATTTGGGAAACAGGCTAAAAGTAAGGATATACTATGGGTGCATTTTCTTTCAGATGTATGTAGTTTTAATATAAATTTAATGTTATCAAAAGTAAGTATTGAGGATTTCAGGCTCACTTAGCATGCAGTTTCTCTCAGAAGTGGTCTATTGTTCTCATAATGGAAAAGACGTGGATGAAGTACAGACAATCTTTCTGTAAAAGAGGATATGTGATACTCAGAACCTGTCCTCCTTCCCTGTCTTACTACTGAACTGAGAACTTCATACTTCGATCAGGGACATTCTAGGCCAGCTAAAGACAGAAAGGATTATTTATATCCATAGAATCTTTAGGACCCAGCCATATTGCACTGTAGAAATTTGAATAGGAAATCAGAGTACATATGGGCCTGGTGTATAATCAATGGGGGCAAAATATACAGCTTGATAAGGAAGCATCTCATTAATATAAAAGCAATTTGTTTTAATTCTTGTTTTCTTTTCCTTTGTTTGAGATGAGATTTTATATTTGTTGGGATTGGGTATAAAAGTTTGGGTAAAATAACAATTCTTAGAATTGCTGTAGCAGAGAATGGGATAAATGAAAATGTACTGATGAGAACAGTGCCCAAGATCCTGTTCAAGATATAATGCTAATAGCTTTACCACATGGGCCATCAATATGGCACATATTATAGGACCAGCTACATTTGTAATGCAAAGATATTCTGACAGGGAGACCATAACGTAGACTCCTATTTTAGGGGACGGTGTTATATCATTTGCATTAAGGATTAGAAACGCGTGTAAAATATCTCCAAGCATATTTGTGCCCCCCTATCTGTTAACTTTCCTTTTTGAATAAATAACAGAGCTTCCAATCAAGACCTGAGTCTTGTAAGACTAACCAGCCTACCTATTCAGTCTTCTTCAGTATAATAAATGAATCAGCATTAAGATGGAAAGTCCATGGCCCCAAAGGTAGAGGGTGCAACTGGGTGACAGCCATAGCATTTCTACTTTCTCCCCAAATTCCTCTATTCTACAAGAACAACATTTTAGTGGTCATATTTCCTTTTTTGAGGCATCAAGCGCATCTTGAAATTTTGATATGGAGATGTAAAAACATCATATCCTAATATCAAGCTCAGAAGTGTTAACCATGGTGAATCATGGTTAGAGACACAGATCAATGGTACGATGCTTACCTCAGCACTGTGACCAACAAATGAGAGGAAATACCACGCCCATGTTCACAGCCCTCTAGGTGTTGGGCTGAAGACTAATGTGACTATGTCATTGCTCAAATTCTTCCTTTTGTGCTTCCTTCTCTTCCCTAAGTTTAATTTGGAGAATATTTTCTTATATAGTCCTTGCAGGATAATCCCCACCTAGAGTTCATGTCTTCTTGAGCAAGACATATGCTATTACCCACAGTACATGAAAAAAATATGAATGAATGGAATATATATATATATATATATATATATATATATATATATATATATATATATGAGTGCTTTGAAATTTCCCCCATTAAAACATTCTCATCTCTGTGAAACCTACCAAACAAAACTGTCATGAATTTTCTCCGTAGATCTTCAGTGTCCACTTAATATTTTATTACCTTTTAAAATCAAACAGAGAAGAAGGCTAGGGAAAAAATAATGTTTTTTTAAAATTAGTGCTGACTATACTGTAGAAGTCTAGACAGTGTATTATTATTGTTGATCTTTCTCACAGGGGCATGGGACTGCCATCCAACCCATGTACTACTTTCTCTATTATACTGGCGTCTCTTAATATTGTGAAACAAAAGAAACATGTCCTCAGCCTTGCTGCATGTGGTTTCTTCAAGGTGTCTGGATGGACACAACATTGCATAATATTCAGTGTGCATGTACATTTCCTATAAACGTGGTTTATGAACCGAATATCCTAAGAGAGGGGCCTACAAGTCTTATAAGCTCCAGATCCCAGGAAATCTGGGCCTGCCTCTGGTGCAGTTCATTGGATTTGGATGTCCTCATATTGGGCTTATGTTCAGTCCAAATTGGGCCTTGGCTTCAGTGAGAGCCAGCATTAATTTTACTCCACTGGATCCCCCCCTCTAATTCAGTTAAAGTTTTGAGTGAAAACTTAGCTTCTTTCATTGACTACTCCTCTGGGAATCTCATTAGTTCTCAGAGAAGAAGTAGTAGGGCTCCTCATTATCTGGATTTGCAGCCTCATTTTTTAAAACTCATCACCATGCAGCAGGAGGTTGGAAGAATATGAAGAAAATTGGCATGCACACTAAGAAATGTTGCCAGTGATCTCTGACCTCAGGAGTGTGAGAGTAAGACTTGAAAGGCAGTCTCTCTGAGTAATGGTCTTATCTCATGTAAGAAACCATAACTCGCGGCCAAACTTCTCTTTTTCAGTGCTGTTTGCTCTTGTGACTTTTTATTTTCTGATCCAGCAATTCTCCTTGTCACTCATCTCTAGCATATGTCATCAACTCTACTTAAAGGTACAGTGTTCGTTACAATGGTAAAGACAAAGACTACTTCGAAATTTTTGAATAATATATATGGATTTTTACTATTAATAAGATTAACATATAAATTTGTATTACATTCTTATAAAAAGTCGTACATAGAGATCAAACATCACGAGCAAGGTACAATAATATTATAATGCTATCTAAATGATAAAATGAAATTTATTTTCTGTGAGAAAGATTCACTAGCCTTTGATTGTAAAGCTTCTCGTTGTTTTGTAAATGTTCCTTTCCAAAGCAAATAAACGTTGCTTAAATAGCTTGTGTAAATGCCATATATATTTTCTTTATTTGGAGAGGCAAGTTGAGGGGGCACACTGTGTTCTGAGGTCTTGCTATTTTTCCCCGTATTTTTCATGTTTTTGTAAGAGGCCATGACTCATACACAGTAGCTGGGTCCATTTCCTCCACTTTTACCTGTGGTGATGTTCATAGTTTATGTTAAGCCATATAGAAAATATATGTTAAACCATATCATTGTTTCCAATATAACATTCACCAACGGTTAGTGTGAAAATAGAAATCAATGTCGAGGTAAAACTCCCTAAGTTGATTAAATATCTACTTCAGACTCCTGTTCATTTCTCACGAAGTACCTGAGAAGCAGCTGGTATACACTTCTACTTCAAGCAAATTCAATACTTACATACAGAAACTATTCAGGAACTTGCCTCATATAAAGTTTGTGTCTTAGTAATGAAATTCAGACATAGTTTTGGCCCAGAATAAAAGTGTCTTTTACTCTTTTAATAATATTTTACTTAAAATTATAAAAATTAATTTTCATTTTCCCACAGAAATGAGTGACGTAAAGGTTATGCCCCTGTAAGGTGGGCTGAAGCATATTCTTTCCACAGGGAACATATTTCTCAACACCAATTCATCCGTTTAATCCAGTTTAATTCTGGGAGTCTTAGCTTTCTGTTTTCAGACTTTAAAAGGCACAGACTTTGTAGAAAGATGAGTGTGGCAGAGGTTAGAAAAACACACAATGAGGAGAGAGCCCAATAAGAAAAATACATGTTTTTCTTGACACTGCAGTTTGAGGTAAATATACTAGAGAGATAAGTATTATTTTTGGAAAGGCTCATTTTATTATTTTACCCAATACCAAAGTGTAATAATATTTAAATGGTAAGAAATCCAATCATTTATCAAGACAAAACCCATGACAGGACAATGGAAATGGATACGCATAAAAATACGGCACACTTTTCCTGAAAAGTGGATCTATTCAGTGAGATAAGCCTGTAGACTGATTAAATATTTATACAATATCCATTCTCAAGAAGCTAATTCATAAATATAATATAATCCTACTTAAAACTGCAGCAGGAGGCCATAGCTATATGGTATTCATCCTACTTTTAATTCCATTAAGGTGAAATAACATGATGCACAATTATTTCCCCAGAGATGAGATGACTTCTAAGTTTTCTGTCTCATTTTTTGGTTCCTTTTAAGCACATCAATTTCATGGTTTATTGAATACTGTTTAGAGACTGTGTCTTTTTTTTTTTTTTTTTTTTTTTTTTTTTTTTTTTTTTTTGGTAATTCTCCCAAGTGGAAGAAACACTACTGTCTAATGTTCGAGCAATTTTTCTTTTCCTTCCCTTGTGTGCTGCCTCTTGTCAAGGGCACACTTATGCTCCTTTATCCTCTTCCTCACTAGAATGATTACAACTCCCTCATCTAGATTTCATGATGAGGGTTCTAAGTTGGTATTCGACATTTTTCTAGGTGGGCTCCCATTTCCAGAGACCCTAACATTTTTCTTAAGAATGTCCTCTGAGTGAGTGTACCGCCTGAGCTCTATCCCCGGGACAGACCCTGTTGAAACTCATGCTTTCATCAAGAGCTCAGGCTCCAAAATCCAGTCCCCGTGGGATGCCCTTCTGTTGACTGAAAAGCCAAGAGGCAGAGGTGTGGTTTCAGAGCCCTTCCCAGATCCCCTGTCTTGCAAAATGCTGCTCCTTACCCTTAAACAGGTTCCTGTGCCAAGCAGCCTTCCCCACCCCAGGCTTTGCTTGCACAGGGAGAGTATGCACAGCTCTTGGTTAGTATGTTATTTGTTTTAGTATGAAGCAAGCTAGAATGACATCAATTTTCATCAAGTTCTTAACTGCTTTGAGGAAGCAGGGAAGTCAGTGTATTGCTTCTCCCAGATGCAGTCAGGAATATGACAACAGTGGGATGTCCCTGGGTGTGTTCTATGTACGTAAGAGCTCTGCATGGCGAGCAAAAGTGTGTGTTCATGCCTTGTTGACTACTTTCAACTCTCTGTGATCAGTTCCTTTTCTCAAGCTTGACCTTCTGTGGCTTCCAAATTGTGCTTGACAATTAAAGTTGACAGAGCAGGAGCTGTTGATACTGAAGAAAAACTTTCTGCCAAAGCTGGCGACATAACCATGAAAGATTACCCGGAGTTTATCAGTTTCAATTTTTATAAACTAAATATCAAAGTTTTATTGGTATTGACCAGTACATTTTAACAAGATTCTCAGTTCAAATTACTTAATGAGCTTATTACTTTATTTAGAGAAGTTGACTTAAACCAACACCAAGTATAGATTCTCAGGAAACTCATCAATTGCAACCCTTGAAGACAATGACTTATGGAAAATAAACATCTGTATAACCATTGGTGATTTATAATAAATGATTATTTCTGATTGTTTTGTCTGGACTGACTATATAAGCAGCTCACTTTTTCATGAATTAATATATAGCCAACCCATTTATTACATGAAATCTATATTTTATACTTAATTAGATAGCAATACCATGAGGGCTTGTTATCAACTTAATATCTTTGGATCTACAAAAGAAAAAAAACAGAAAAACAATGCTAACTCATAGAAATTATAGCAATAACCTAAAAAAAAAGGAAAGAATCCATGGCATTAATATAAAAAGTAATAAAATATAATTCACTAAATTTCATCATTTAGGGTTTTTTTTTGGAACTAAAACCAGATGCAACACTTTATTATACTATCACACTCAATTTTTATAATAATCTCATTCTCATGGTGTTGGTAGAGGTATTATACAGCTCTATTTTAAAGTTCAGTTAACTTGGAGGTTAGAGATTTTAATTGGCTTACCCAAGTTCACATATGTGAGGGCTAAAACAAAATGTGGATCTCCCCGATTTTATCTAAGTATAGCTGAGGCTATAGTTGGAAACCAGGCATCTGGCATCAAAAGTTCTGCTTTAACTCATTGTGTTAGCGTATGTCAAAATGTGAGAATCCAGAGCTGAAAGGAGCACAGCAAATGATGGAAAATCGGACGTTGCAGAAAGATATTAAAAAATTTGTGTTCACTGGTAAGAAAATGAAAGTGAAGACTGAAACACACTTTCACTGAGCAGTGCATTTGTGACTTCTTCCACTGGCTGTTTTCTGCTTGTTCAGCACCGAGTAGGCATGTGCATGTCCGATGTTCGGATGCGGTAAGGCGGCAGGGATAATCAGAGCAAGATACAGAGAATAACATCAGGTACACAGAGAGGCCCGGGGGCTTTTGACAATCAAGATTATGACTAAAGCCAAACGGAAACTACTTTAGCTGGGCAATAGTGAAGAGAGCAAGGGACTGTTGGGAAACAATCATGTCGGATCACTGAGGTGACTGACAAGCTGGCACATATTCCTTGACTAATAGCTTTTCTATGCAAGTGGCAAGACTAAAGTGTCTGCAACTACAGTTGGAAAGCTACAGTAATGGAGAGTGTGCAGAAGCCAGAGCAGCCGTGATACTTGCTTCGCAATGTATTTGCCTGTGTTTTGGATTCCCATTCTTTGGTCAGTTAGAGAGAAGGCAGGAATAGCTGCTTTCTCCAAGGTGCTTACAAAATTAAGGCTTTTAAGAAATTAATCAGACATCTGTTGATGCAAATTTTAGAATAAGTTATATTGCATATAACCGAAATGATTTGTCAACTCCAACCAGCATATGATTACACATATTAGTGTAATGAGTTATGGTCAGAGAATTTTCATCAGAGACCACAGAGCATAAGAGTCCATGGATTGAAGAACAGGACAATGTGTCCTTCAATTTATTTACATTTTTATTGTGAAGTTCGTGTGTGTGTGTGTGTGTGTGTGTGTGTGTGTGTGTGTGTGTGTATTTATTCACTAAATTTGTTTGTGTCACTACATGTCAGAACACTTTGTATACTGGGAATAGCTTGGTCTGAAAAGACTTGTGACATAGCTATAGCTAAAGATGATGGTTGCTTTACACAAAGCCTGAGGTATGCTGGCATGAGTTTCAGTCAACACATTGCTATAAAACACAAAGACTTACCTCTTAGGGAACATAAAAGTGTCTTAGTCTGAAATATTAATTGAGTGTAGCTGTGTCTCGCAGACAAGATTACTCAAAGTTTCTGCTTCTGGGTTAACTCACTCAGTATGATCATTTCTAGTCCCATCCATTTGTCCACAAATTTTTGGATTTCCTTGTTTTTAATAGCTGAGTAGTATTCCATAGCATAAATGTACCACAGTTTCTTTATCCATTCTTCAACTGAGAGACATTTAGGCTGTTTCCAGGTTCTGGTTTTTATGGATAAGGCTGCTATGAACATGGTTGAGCATATGTACTTGTTGTATTGTGGAGCATTTTCTGGGTATATTTCAAGGGGTGGAATAGCTGGGACTTGAGGAAGCCCTATTCCCAGTTTTCTGAGATAGCACCAGATAGCTTTCCAAAGTGGTTGTATAAGCTTGCATTCCCACCAGCAATGAAGGAGTGTTCCTCTTTCTCCACATCCTTGACAGCATGTGGTGTCGCTTGAATTTTTGATCTTAGCCATTCTGATGGGTGTAAGATGGAATCTCAGAGTTGTTTTGATTTGCATTTCTCTGATGACTAAAGACGTTGAGCTAAAATATGCTTTAATATGTTTTAAAATATTATTTTACCAATACTGTACTTTCTCTTTTTTTATACTGTACTTTTCTAAGGCATTTATAGGTAGAACTTGCAAGGCACAAAATTCTTTGGGCGAATCAGTGACAGAATAAGAAGAATTAAATAAGAATTAAATTTATCTTAAATTGCTATTCATTTCTTTCTTCAGTGATAAATCATCCTCAGCCTAATGTAATGCTTTTTATGTGATTTACTCATTTAAAGCTTTTGACTTTCTTCTGTTGTAACAGCTTAACACCAACATAAAGTTATACAAAATTGGTTTACAATCTTGTTCTATCAGCCTTTTACTATTGTTTTAATGTTGCATTTTGTTTATAAAGCTTGTCTAAGCACACTTATACATATGAGTGCTTACATGAATCATCATGCATTTTCACAGCATGTCCCACAGAACTGTCTTGAGAGAATAATATATATGCATTTACAGTTCAGAATAAAGGAAGTGTGTTTACAGGACTTTGGTGTGCTGCAGCTTCTTTTGCAATTATAGTGCGTCTGCTGACTACGTATGAAAGGAAGCAGAAAATACAGGGAGCTGTAGGTTGAAAGTGGCGTGCAAAAGAAGTCACTGATGAACTCTAAGAATAAAATGCTGGACCAGAGAAGTCTAACTCATGAAGGAAACTGTACCTCCAATACAGCTTCTGTGTGAGTCACTGACCTCACTAAAGGGCCAACTGAGCACTTTCATACAATACGCTTAATCACTTTAGGTATTATAAGAATATAATTTGTCTACATAATGTTCTCTAAGTCCAGGCTTCCTGCATTTGTTTGAACGCCAACCACTTGACTCCCTTCTCCCTACTCGTTTACATTAATTCTTTCCAATTAAGGACCCAATCAGTACTTTGTATTAAAAGGATGTTAATAAAAAGTCAGCGGAAGTATAATAATGCTTTTGAGAGAATGAGTCTCCACATATTGAGGAGAATATAGAGAGGGTAAGGGAACTTAATCAGTGCCTCATGTATTTCTGAAAGCAACACATTTCAGTTAGTATGTATAATTCACACATGATTAAAATACATGGAACTAAAATACTTGTTCTGTTTCTCATTATTATTAAAATAGCTAGAAATAGCTAGACATGTTATCTTTCATCCTCATGGCTGAGTCTGGCTATGTGCAATTAGTGTGATCACAAATGTGTCCTGTAATTATTTCTCAAAAGAAAAGTATGATATTTTTTCCTTAGAACTCTTTATGCTTTCTCATTTGGAGTATTACACTCCACAGGGCTCCAAGGATTAGCTATGAAGAGTGTCCTATTTTCAAAAGATAATTGTTTTCTTCTGGGGTTACGAAAATTTAACCCAGCTGTAATGTGACAATAATGAAATAAAATTAAGCTATTTATTTAACAAGGATCTATGCACTGACTACTATATTCATAGCGTTATTGATCAGGGTTTTCCCTGGAGGAACAGAACTGATAGAGTGAACATACATACATACACACACACACACACACACACACACACACACACACACACACACACAAACTTGATTTATTAGAGTCAATTATGATCTGTGGTCAAAATAGTCCAGCATTGGCTGCATCTTAAAAGAAAGGCCTAGGACCTATGGTTTTCAGTCCATGAATGTCTCAGCAGTCCTTGTCAGGTGCTAGAGTCACAGGGAAGTCCTAGAAATTTGTCAGTATTCACTTTATGTTAGAATTCCATAATAGGTCCTACCACAAATGAAGGAATAAGTCAGCAAAGGATAGATAAACTTGCCAGCAAGACTGAGGTCAAACAGGCAAAAAGTTAAGGATTCTTATGATTAAAGGGTTATATATGAGAGAGCTGCCAAGTTCTTTGCTCTTTCAAATGAAGAGAAAGTCTGTTTCTGACCAGACAGCTCAGGAGGAGAGAGTATCACAAAATACAGAATATAGAAATGGTGTCAGGGCCTCACCATTTCAAAAAGACCTATTCAGTGTTTAGTCTTCTAGATGTTGAGATAACATACAGAAGGTTGTCCGTTGGGCATCCATGTGTGATTTTTGTTAAATAAAGTATTATCCATGAAAATGACAGTCTAAGGCCTAGAGTGTCTCCCTACAAGGTTTTGATGAGGAAGATGCTGGGGATCTCCAAAACAACAAGGCTATTGACATTGCCCTTGGCTGTCCATCCAAACTAAATGGTAAGACCCCATTACTGGAGATAAAACACACTTAAGAAAGTGTGTAACAAAGCAGGTAACAGAGAGGTCAATCTGAACAATGCCTTTATGAGTTGCAACAAGATTACAGGACCAAGCATCGAATTCCTTTCTACCAAGCATGCTTCATATCTAATCAGAAAGCGATTGCTTACTCCATAATAGTCATGGCACTGTTGTGGCAGTAGGTGTTTTTTGCCTGGAAGGTGGGTGGTACAGAATGCAGGGTCCAGCATTGGATAAGACAATTCATGTTCTGTTTTTTTTTTTAATTCTGTCTCACAGCAGACTGCATAACATCTTTGGACACTATAAAACCTAAGCAGGAGAGAGGATTTTTCTTAGAGGTTTCAAAACCTTGTAGGGAGACAGTCTAGGCCTTAGACTGTGATTTTCATTTACTAACTCAAGTTTTCTGGGGATGGCATTGTTCAGTTGCTGATGATAATTCTGTTCAAACTCTTTTTTTTTCTCCTTTATTAATTTATTCTTGTTACATCTCAATGGTTATCCCATCCCTTGTATCCTCCCATTCTTCCCTCCCTCCCATTTTCCCCTTATTCCCCTCCCCTATGACTGTTCCTGAGGGGGATTACCTCCCCCTCTATATGATCATAGGGTATCAAGTCTCTTCTTGGTAACCTGTTATCCTTCCTCTGAGTGCCACCAGGTCTCCCCCTCCAGGGGACATGGTCAAAGGTGAGGCACCAGAGTATGTGAGAAAGTAATATCCCACTCTCCACTCTACGGTGGAGAGTGTTCTGTCCATTGGCTAGATCTGGGTAGGGGTTTAAGGTTTACCGCCTGTATTGTCCTTGGCTGGTGCCTTAGTTTGAGCGGGACCCCTGTGCCCAAATCTGCCTATCATAATGTTCTACTTGTATGCTTCTAGGACCCTCTGGATCCTTCTACTTTGCCATTCTCCCATGCTTCTCTCATCTAGAGTCCCACTAGAATGTCCTCCCCTCTGTCTCGGTTTCCTGGTAAGTGAAGGCTTTCGTGGGACATGCCCCTTATCTTATTAATTCCAGGGTTTCCACAGAAAATTTTCATAGATATTTAATTTCAGCAAATCAACCAACTATCCAGCCAGCAAATCAAACAATATGCTGCTTATTTTTAATTGACCCATTTAATTCATTTCTACATTCTAATAATTTCAAGATATATATCACAATAAAAGCTATTTATTATGCATTTGATGTCTATATTTTCTCTTTGTTCTTACTCTTTTCATTGTCATAATAGTATCTCTTGAAGAGAATGCCATTTTAAATTTTTTAAAAGCTTTTATGGTCTCTGTTTAACCTGAAGTCATAAACATCTATGTATAATAACTCATAGAGGTGTATTATTTAGTTTTACAATTAATACTTTAAGTTAATTACTGCATATGTTTTTAATGTGTGAGTCAAAATTGCTGTACTGAATATGTGTGCATATCACTTCATCAACATTTGAAAGACAAATTGTTCATTAACTGACTTTGCATATTTTAGTCAGTTGTTGAAATGTGACTTTCTAGGTTCTGCTCAGTTTCATTACTTTATCTTCACCATAATTAGAATGTTCTTGCACCTTGCATCTTCTTGATTCTTTTTCTTCAGCTTGTACTATTTTCATTTTTTCCTTATTATTTCCTCTACCTGGCGTTTCTCTGGACTCAGACTAAATTCCTCCTCTTTGGTCTGTAGTCTGGAAATTATTTGTAGTCAGTAACCAGGCCAGCAATTAGCTCAACTTGGTTGTTCCTTAAATCTCAGAACTCAACATCTATTTTCTTCAGAATTGTTAATTGTTCAAGATGTCCTATATTTTTGTTATAGTAACAGAAGAAGCATATGGCCTGCTTTTCCATCTATATGAAAGCTAATTTTACCATTTTGTAGTTTCAGTTACCTATATGATTGGAGACCATAAATATGTTTCATAAATATTTTAAACTGTGTCAAATGTTCTAAATGCAAAGGAGTAGTTACTGTATATATACATATTTAACAGTTTCATAAGGCTATGGGAAATAATACTATTTTTTCACAGAAGACATATTTTTATAGCTTATCTGTTGTCAATAATTGTGTGGGGGTTATTTCTGCCATTGGGACTCTTTAAAATGATGACAATTTTTAGGCCAATATAAAGGTCAGTCTGAGAATGATGACTGCTTAAAATTTTTATTATGTTGGCAGTTTATTGCTTATTTTCTTTTTTTATGGAGTGCATTGTGCAATTTTCCCCAAGCCTTGGCATGGTGGTATACTGGTACATCTCACTCTCACTTAGAGACCTGGATGGGCAACATGATGTTTCTTTGGTAACAGGACTGTTATTAAATTTTATTTCTCTCCAGTGGAATAGGAAAACCAGAGCTGGCCAAAAAGGGGGGAAAGTTGACTACTTAATTTGCCAAGCTACTCTAACCCCCCCATCAAAATGTCTAGATAAAAATGGAGAAGCGGATTTCACTAGTTTAACCTCTTCAGAGCACACCAGAAACAAGCATAGATACCAAATGTCATAATGACAATTTGTTAATTTCAATAATCTTTATAAGTGCATCCAATCTTGCTGCTTTTGAGTAGAAATTCTGACATGCAGCAATTAAAAGTTAGCTCGGTGGTAATATGCTAAATATAAAAGAGTGTAGCTTTCCCCTCTTCATCTGCAGGAACAGAGGCTTAGTCCTGCCTGCCTTTGCTCTTCCTTTTCTATTACTACAGGTCTTAATAAAATTGTTTAAATAAAATAAATGATTAATTTTGTTTCAAGTAAATTGGTCATCAAAAAGAAGACAGACATGAGTAAGTTAATATAGTCTCAGAGTTTTAAGAACTCACAAATTATGTCTATAATCCCTTGTCTTTATACTTTTTTTTTTTTTGGAGAGTTTGTCAACTTTAAGGGGCTTCCAGCAAGTCAGGGAGTCTCTCCTGGGAGAATAAGAGTCAATAAAAGACCATCAATTTACTTGTTAATGATGTCCTAGCTAAGGGTGAGCTATCTAAATGCCCCCCTGTCAATTCTTCTACACCAACCTCTGCCTCACTCTTTTTTAAAAATACTTTTTTCATTCATTAATTAATTTACATCCCGATTGCAGCTTCCCCTCCCTCCTCTCCTCCCAGTGCCTCCCTCTCTCCTCTTGCCATTCCACCTTCCCTTTATCTGCAGAAAAGGGGAGGCCTCCCATTGATATCAAACCACCTGCCTTGGCATATCACGTTGCTGTGGTACTAGGCACATCGTCTCCTGTTGATGCCAGACAAGGCAACCCAGTTAGGGATAGGGGATCCAAAGGCAGGCAACAGACTCAGAGACAGGGGTCCTACATGAAGACCAAGCTGCACATAGATACAAAGTACTTCGCTTCTTTACATACATGCTCCCTGCTTGGTGGTTCAGCCTCTGTGAGCCACTGTGGGCCCAGGCTAGTTGATTCTGTAGGTTTTCTTGTGGTGTCCTTGACCTCTCTGGTTCTTTCAATCCCTCCATTCCCTTTTCTGCAGGACTCTCTAAACTCTATTAATATTTGGCTATGAATCTCTGCATTTGTTCTATTGGTTGCTGGGTGAAGATCTTAGATTACAATTATGTTAGATTTATGTTTGTTAGTATAGTAAAAATATAATAGTGTCAGGGGTAGGATCTCTCACATGGCATCAGTCTCAGTTGGGCCAGTATTTGGTTGGCCATTTCATCAATCTTTGTTTCTTATTTATTTACCCTTGCATCTCTTACAGGCAAGAAAAAATTGTGGACCTAATGTTTTGTGACAGGGCTGGAGTCCCGATCCCTCCCTTGGTAGTGGTTTTTGTTTTTGTTTTTGTTTTTGTTTTTTTTTTGGTTACAGGAGATGGTTAGATCAGGTTTCATATGCCCCATTGCCAGGAGTCTTAACTAGGGTGACCCTCTTAGATTGCAGGGAGTTTCAATTGCCCTAGATTTCATGCTTCTCCCACAGATGCCCATCTACTGATTCCAGTTCTCCTCCTAGTATTCTCTCCCTCTGTCCTTCCCCAACCTGACCCTTCCTGCTCCCCTCTGCAACCTGTCCCTCACCCAATTCCCTCCATCCCAAAAGTCTACTCCATTTCCCCTTCTCAGTGAGATTTAAGAATTCCCCCTTAAGCCCTTCTGTTATCTTCTTTGGGACTGTGGTTTGTAGCATGGTTATCTTGTACTTTATGTCTAATACCCACTTACAAGGGAGTACATACCATGTTGGTCTTTCTGGGTCTCTGCTATGTCACTCAGGATGATCATTTCTTGAAGGAGAGAAACTTGCTCTTTAGGATCCCAAGTGTGGGATCGAACAGTCTAGTAAGAGAACAGGTGATGTTAATTCACTAGAAGAGCAACCACCTTGTGCAGGAGCTTAATTGCTACCAGATGAAAAAGATCCCGTGAACAGACTCTGGGAGGAGCTGTATATAAATGAGCCCAGAACTGGCGGCTGCGGGGATGGGAGACTTGGGATAGATTTGGCTGTTCATTGCTGCCCTTCAAGACGCTCCTAGAGAAATCCACTTGAGGGAAGGCTTCAGAGCTCCAGCTCCTGTTGAGGCTCTGGGGTCTTGTTACCCTCCGTTCCAGTGGAAGAAAAACCTGTGGCTCCCAACCGGAGAATCGTTCCTCGGGACTGATATCCTTAAGGTTTTGTTGTTGTGTCAATTAATCCTCATTTCCTACTGTTTTGGTGAATCTGGTTATAATTGATGTAGGCTCAGTCAATAAGTTGTTAATAAAATATTTTGGTTGAGAAAACTGAGACTACAATTTCTAGTTCCATCTATTTGCCTGAAATTTTCATGAAGTCTTTATTTTTAATAGCCGAGTAATATTCCACTGTGTAAATGTACCATGTTTTATTTATTCATTCTTTCATTGAAGGACACCAAGATTATTTCCAGTTGCTGCCTATTATGAATAAACCTGCTATGAGCATAGTTGAACAAGTGTCCTTGTAATTTGATGGAGTATCGATTGAGTATATGCCCAGCAGTGTTATAGCTGGGTCTTGAGGTGGATTTATTCCCAATTTTCTGAGAAAATGCCAAATGATTTCCAAGATGATTGTCCAAGTTTGCACACTTTCCAGCAATGGAAGACTGTTTCCTTTGCTCCACACCCTCGCCAGCATAAGCTGTCACTCCAGTGTTTGATCTTGGCCATTCTGAAGGGTGTAAGATGGAGTCTCAGAATCATTTTGATTTGCATTTTACTGATGACTAATATGCTGAACATTTTTTTTTAGTGTTTCTCAGCCATTAGATATTCCTCTGTTAATTCTCTGTTTAGTTCTGTACCTTATTTGTTAATTGGGTTATTTGGTTTCTAGATTTCTACAGTTTTTAGTTCTTTATATATGTTAGATATCTGTCCTCTATCATATCTAAGGTTGGTGATGATATTTTTCTATTCTTTAGGCTGCTTTGTCATCCCTTTGACAGTGTTATTTGCCTTACAGGAATTTTTCAGCTTAATGAGGTTCCATTCATTAGTTGCTGATCTTAGTGCCTGAGCTGTTTGTGTTCTGCTCGAGAAGTTGTCCCGTGTGCTAATGTGTTCAAGGCCATTCTCCACTTTCTTATACAATACAATAGATTTAATGTATCCAGTCTATACAATACAATACAATAGATTTAATGTATCCAGTTTTATGTTGAGGTCTTCTATCCCCTTGGACTTCAGTTTTGTGCAGAGTGATAGATATGGATCTATTTGATTTCTTCTACATGCAAACATTCAGTAAGATCAGCAACATCTGCTAAAGATGCATTCTTTTTTCATTGTATGGGTTTGGCTTCTTGGAAAAAAAAACCAAGTGTGCCTAGGTGTAGTGGATGTAAACATGTTTGTGTTTTGATCCCAAGTGTGGGATGTGAAACAGACTTGTATGAGGGTGTGCGGTGCTGTTTGTCCACTGGAAACAGACTTGTGAGAGGACATGTGGTGTTTGTCTAGCAGAAGAGAAACTGTTTCTTGTTGGGGCATGGTCTTTGCCAGCCAATAAAAATCCTACTCCGAAACCTGAAGTGGGGCTTTTGGTTTTGGCATTGCTTCTATCATTTGACTGTTCACAGCTCTGCTTTGAGACATTCCTAGAAAGAAATACTCCAGAGACTACTTCAAGGCTCTGGGTTCTGGCTACGGTTCTAGGTCCAGGCTGCTGCAGTTGCAGTCACCTTTGCTGAATTGATGGTTAGCTGTTTAATGGGTCTGCTGGAATCCTGATGACAAAAAGTGGGATTGCTTCAAGGCATTGAGTTGAAAAAGGTCTACTTCTCTTGTTCCCATTAACCTTCTTTCTCTCCTATCTAGGGTAGGCGGGTTGGAAGGGAGGTATAAAGATTATATGCTGTGGCCATATGGTGGGGGAGGAGGCTCCCTTTTGTCAGAGGTCTAGGGGAGGGAAATAGGATGGAAGATGGAGGGAGGGTGGGAACGTGAAGACACAAGTGAGGGGATAACATTCAGGATGTAATGTGAATAAACTATAATAAATTAAAAGTTAATAAATAAAATTAATTTTAAAAGTTCAAAGCATACACCTAGCTGTGTGGGCTTATTTCTGGATTTAATTCCATTGATTAACTTGGTTTTATGCCAATACTATGCAAGTTTTCTAACTATTTCCCAGTAGTACAGAGTGAGTTAGAGATGGTGATATATCCACTTTTTTTTTTTTTTTTTACTGTAATGGACTGTTATAATTATCCTGAGTTTTTTTTCATATGAAGGTGAGTAATGTTCTTTCAAGGTCACTAAAGAATTGTGTTGGAATTCTGATGGGCATTGCACTGAATCTATAGATTGCTGTTGGTAAGATGGCCATTTTTACTGTTAGTCCTATTGATCCATCAGCATGGGAATTCTTTCCCATGCTTCTAAAATCTTCTTCAATTTATTTCATCAGAGACTTGAAGCTCTTGTAAAGATCTTTTACTTGCTTACATTACACCAAGATATTTTATATTTTTGTGGCTATTGTGAAGGGTATTGCTTTCCAATTTTTTTTTTTTTTTTTGGTTTTTCGAGACAGGGTTTCTCTTTGTAGCCTTGGCCATCCTGGACTCACTTTGTAGACCAGGCTGGCCTCGAACTCACAGCGATCCGCCTGCCTCTGCCTCCTGAGTGCTGGGATTAAAGGCGTGTACCACCACACCAGGCCTGCTTTCCAATTTTTTTATCAGCCTGTTTATCATTTGTATAAGGGAAGGCTACTGATTTTTTGAGTTAAGTTTGTATTCAGACACTTGGATGAAGGCATTTATCATATGTAGAAGTTCTCTGGTAGAATTTTGGGGGTCTCTCATGTACACTATCATATCATCTGTGAATAGCAATAGTTTTATTTCATCTTCATGGATTTTACTTTGATGGGTATGAAATGTTGTTACTCATCTTTTTTGGTTAATTTTGGTTGAAAGCCTATTTTAGTGGATATTACAAGGGCCACTCCATCTTGTTTCTTGTGTCTGTTTTCTTGGAAAATATTTTTCCAGCTCTTTACTCTGAGGTAATATCAACCTTTGATATTGAGGTATGTTTCTTGTAGCCAACAGAATGAAGAATTCTATTATTGCTTCCATTCTGATAGCTTGTGTCTTTTTATTAGGTAATTAAATGCATTGATGTTATGAGGTATTAATGAGAAACCATTGTTAATTCTGTTATTTTGAAGTTGTTGTTTTTGTTGTTGTTGAGGGTGTGTGTGTGTATGTTTCCTTTTTTTTTTTGTTGTTTTGAGTGTGTGGAATTATTTATTTCCTGTGTTTTCTTGGGAGTAGTTAACCCCTTTGGGTTGGAGTTTTCCTTCTAGTATCTTTTAGAAGGCCGGAGTTGTGGACAAATATTGTTTGAATTTGGTTTTGTCTAGATAAATTTTGTTTTCTCCTTCTATGGTGATTGAAAGATTTTCTGGGTATAGTTAAGTGTGACCTGGCATCTGGGGTCCCTTAAAGACTTCAGGACATCTGCCCATACCCTTCTGACTTTCAGAGTCTCTGTTGAGAAGTCAGGTATAATTCTGATAGTTGACTTTATATGTTACTTGGCCTTTTTCCCTTGCAGCTTTTAATATTCTTTCGTTATTATGTACATTTAGTGCTTTGATTATTATGTGGATGGAGCATTTTCTTTTCACATCCAATCTATTTGGTGTTCTGTGCTCTACTTGTATATTTACAGGCTGACCCCTTTCTCTCTATAGGCATGGGAAATTTTCTTCTATATTTTTGTTGAAAATATTTTCTGGGCTTTGCATCTGGAAATCTCATTCTTCTACTCGAATTAATGTTAGATTTGGTCTTTCAAGGTCTCAGATCTCCTGAATATTTTGTGTCAGGCATTTTCTAGATTTAACATTTTCTTTGACTGATGTTTGATTTCTTTTGTTGTTTATTCTATGCCTGAGAATCTCTTTTTCATCTCTCACACTCTGTTGAGGATGCTTGCATCTGTAGTCCTGTTTTCTTTCCTATGTTTTCCATCTCCAGGGTTTCCTCAGTTTGTGCTTTCTTTATTTCTTTATTTCTATTTTTAGGCCTTGAACACTTTTAACATTTTTTTTCATTTGTTATTTTGTATTTTCCTGTCTTGTTTTAAGGGATTTATTCATCTCATCTTTAAAGGCCTCTACCATCTTCATGAGATTGGATTTAAGGTTATTTTCTTGTGCTTCACCTGTTTTAGGACGTCCAGGGCTTGTTGTGATAAGATAGATGGGCTCTCGCAGTACCATATCAGCCTGGCTGTTGTTGACTGGGTTGTTACACAGGCCTCTGGACATCTGTGGTTTTTGGCTATTATAGGCTCAAGTGCTGATTTCTGAGATTATGTTTGTTGGATGGGTGGGTTTTTATATTTTTTCCCTCTTGATTTCTGCTTTGCCTTGGTCAGTTTACTTGAGCAGCCCACAGTTCTTATGGCCAGAATGTCTTCTGGTCCAAAAGAGTGTCTACACTAGGGTTTCTGTGGCTTATATGTGCTCTAAGGTTTTGTGTGCTAATGTTACCTCTGGGTTCCCTATCAGCAGCATGGCTTGATATTCTATATGCTTTCCTGGCCTCCAGGAAAGCAGATAGGGTTGTGGGGCAGGAAATAGAGCACAGGGTGTGGGATGCAGGTTTATAATTTGAGTTTACTTTCAGGGGAGTTGGCAGGTAAATTCTTCAGGGGTTATCTTACTTGGTATCCTTGGTGCAGGGAGGCCTCCAAGAAGGCAAGCAGAGTTGTTGGGTGAAAAATGGAGTGCAGGGTATAAGGTACAGTTTCCTGCTATTGGTATGCTTTCAGGGGAGTTAGTGGTTAAGGGCTTGGGGTAGGTCTTTTATTTTCATTTTATTGAACTACCCTTCCCAGTGTCCGTGCCAAACAAGATAACATAAAATATATGACAAATTTTAGAATTTTAGTTACTTTTGATCCCTTATAAAAGATGATGTCATGTGTTTCATTCAGCAAAAGGGGTTTGATTTGGGCATAAGTAATTGTCAGGCCATATCCCCTTCCATGAGAATAATATGATCTGATAGAAAACTACCCCTGTTGGTATCAGAAGACATTGGTTGGGTTTTTGTGAATCCCACATTAGGTAGTGAACTTGTTGAAGACTTTGTACAGTCTAAGTTACTACAACGGCAAAATGAATAGGCTATATTGCCAAAATGGAAACTATATAATAAGAAAAAGAATATTATACATGCAAAGGCCTTTGTAAAGAATAAATATTTTGAAAAATTAAAAGATTATGCAGTATAGTTATCTAGTATCCACATAAAGTCCATCCTTTCATCTCCTGTTTCTGGGATGTGACTGTCCAGTCATGTATTAGATTTAGGGCTTTGTTGTTGTTGATGTTATTTTCAAGACAAGGTTCTTTTTTTTTTTTTGTGGTAGTGCTGCCTGTCCTGGAACTCACTTTGTAGACCAAGCCAGCCTCAAACTCACAGAGATCCACTTGCCTCTGCTCTCAAGTACTGGAATTAACAGCATATGACACATTTTTAAAACATTTTTTTATTGTTTGAGAATTCATACATGCTTGTAAATTGTTTTGATCAAACTACTCCCTAATCTTTCCTCTTCAACACCTCCCACATCTCTACTTTTGCTTTTTTTCTTTCTAACTTCATGTATATGTTTTTAAAAATCCTGAATCCATGTATGTATATGGGTATAGAACATTCTGCTGGAGCATGAGTAGCCCTTTAGTTATTATGTCACCATCACCAGGGTCCATCAATTGGCAAAAGCTCCTCAGCTATGTGTAGTATCTCAGGAGACCTTCCTATGCCCATGCTGGGATGGTATCTGGATATATTCTGTGCATGTCTTCTCTGTGCAGTCTTCTCTGAGTTCATGTGTGTTACAGACCTACCATGTCTGGTAAAAAATATTTTGCTGCTGATGGCTATTATTTCTCATTCTTACAGTCTTCTTCTGTCTCCTCATTGATGATCTCTGATCCTAAGGAAGGTGACGTGTGCTATGTAAATGCCACATAAGGGTGAGTATTCTACAGTGGGATTTCTTTCATCTCTTTTGCTTCCAGATATTTCTTCAGTCCTCAAACATGAAAAGGTAGTGAAAATGATGGTGCTTTGAGGCCCATGTAATTAAGACACAACGTGTCACTAGGTGTTCATTTTTCCTGGCTATATTTTGTGCTACAAAATCTACTGGGACTTATGTCATAATCAGCCACTTTCTATAAAGAGCTGTAATCTTTCAACTACTATATAAGCATCTCAGTCGACTAAGCAAGAAATTAAATACCCAAACTTTTAAAACTTTATGGAAACTATTAACCCACATATATTAGAAACATAGTTAACCTAAGACCAAACTATAAGAAGACAGAAAACCTGAGGCACAGCATAACCACAGTGTTAAGAATTTTGAAAATGATGGTATGGAATGTTCAAGACTGTTACAGCCTTACCTCCTGCAAAAACTGATGTATGTATTCAAAGAAACCACAATTAAATTCTATTTAGCTTTGTCTCCTATTTTGTATGTTGTTTATAAATTAAAAATACTGTGGAAATATATTCGAATCTAAAATCACCATAATTCATGTGAACAAAAATTACCTATTATCAGATTTATTTTAGTGTTGTATTAGAAAATACAATATGAAACTGATGTAAAGACAGACTAAACATTAACAGATAAAACAGGCAAGCTAGAACAGATTACAAAGGGCAAGGGAAAAGGGAAGAAAGTCAAACCATAAACCAAGGAAAATTCTTGCAGTGCATGTAACTAATAACAGACTCGTATCCACAACACACGAAGAACACAAAAAGCCAGTACTCAAACAAAGCAAAAGAACAAAGAGGAAAAAAAATTAAACTTCTTAAAAGAGCTTTTTCCTGATAAATAAGTGCATGAATTGGTTCTTCTTAACATTAATGCAACAAATCAAACAGACAAAGATATTTGGTTAGACCAGTAGACTGCTTGACGGCATTCTCACTGTGTGAGTGACGAAGAGGTGAGATAAATCTTAATGCAATCATTGCTGGTTGGAAGGATACATCCTTTCCTTTCATGGACTCTGCATCTCTATGGAAATCATTTGACAGTTTTCTACAACATTAAAAAAAGAGACATGATTCTACAACTTCTTCCAATAAGTATCTGTTAGATGAATGCAAGAGATTTCACCAAGACTTACATATATTTTTTCATACGTATCTACAACATGTGAAAGCACAAATGTGCCCATAAAATGGTTAGGTCACAAAATATAGAAAACTAATAATACACTCTGAAATCTAGGCTGATGTCAAAATAACCATGCAGTGTGAAAGTCAGATTTTAATAAGAGATATTGAAGGTAGAGTATATAATTGCATTAATATAAAATTCTAGACAATGCAGATGAACATATAGGAATGAGACGAAGATCAGTAGATGTTTGGGAAAGGTTGTGGGGGGAAGACCACATGAGATTTAAAGGGTTATGGTGGCATTGTTCATTGTCTTGACTGTGGTGATATTTTCATGGAAGCCTGTTCATTTCAAGTCTCCTTATGCAATTAACATATGTTGTTCTTCATGCCAATTCAGAGCAATAGACTTTTGATTCTGCTGGTTAACAAGGTTGAACTTGGAAAAGCTAGAAGAGAAATTTCTTGTTTGTTTTGTTTGCTTTTTTTCCTTTTTTTATTAATTTATTCATGTTACATCTCAATGGTTATCCCATCCCTTGTATCCTCCCATTCTTCCCTCCCTCCCATTTTCCCCTTATTCCCCTCCTCTATGACTGTTCCTGAGGGGGATTACCTCCCCCTGTATATGCTCATAGGGTATCAAGTCTCTTCTTGGTAACCTGCTGTCCTTCCTCTGAGTGTTGTTTGCTTTTTGACCTCTCTCCATTATCCACACTCTAACCCCAGGCACACACTGGTTCTTCAAGTTTTCCAGAGATGAATTACAATGTCCTAGTCATAGAATGGAGAGGATGATTGTAACAAAAATGGCCTAGGTCCCAGAGCCTTTTCATGAGGTCTTTGAAAGCTATTCATCTGTGAATATAACTATTACCCTTCTCTGAGGCATTTCCACTTTAAGTGAGACTCCAAGAAGGCTTACTTGACATAAAGTGATGCGTTGCACATGGTGAGATGACAAGTGGGGTTAGCGGGACATGGGCTGGTTTGGGGTAAAAGTTCTCTGAAGGTCATTTTCTTTGATCAAGAAGTAGCATATTCTTTTCTAAAGCTGGATTTGTTTTTTATTAAAAACAATGACTTATATTTGTATAAGATGGTAATGATTACAAACTTCTTTCACTTTTATTATCTCATTTCAATATGCAAAGGCCTTTTGAGGTGAACTGGGCCCAACTTGTGCATGACAAGTCTTATAGTTTGGCCTGTTCAAGAATTGGGTTTTATTCAAAGTAAGAGGGGGAATTTATGTGTGTGCCTTTGGGTATTTTTTTCATTGATCTTTGAAAGAGTTTACCCCGAGTTTCACTGGTGTGTTCTATGAGAAGAGGATATGCTTGCCTTCTTTTAAGCTAAGGCCTTTGCTTGGTTAGTGGATAGAAGTTCTGTGCATTTTATGTGAACATTTAACTTTAGGTTATGGGAATAGAGTTTTGATACCCTATTAAGTAGTATAACTAAGAACATTATGCCATAAAATATTTGGCTCTGAATTCTGATATACATCTTTTAAAATTTCATTGTCCAAAAGATCAAATAAGGGTACTATGAAGAACTATGTGTGATTCAAGGGTGCTTTCGTGTCCTAACAATCTTGACCTCACTGAACCTGTGACAGTGTAGGAATTTGCTTATGCAGTCAGTAATCCAGCTCTCATGCTCTACTTTAAGAACCAAACATCCGTCTGTGAACATAGCTTCCATGCAGGTGGTTGTGACTCGTTTTCTTGAGATAGAAAAAAAAAAGATCATCCCTAACTTTTATAGGCTATCAATATGACTAAAGAGGAAATATCAGCAAATTTTTGATAGACAAAACCCCCCTAACATTTCTGAAAATATTCAAAATCTTTGGTATATCTTACTGCACAGAGTTCTTAAAAAACCTGAATAGTTATATGTTGTAAGTGCATATTTTCTAGATTATTAATAATAAATGACCCCAAGAAATAAAGATATAAATTAATAGAAATAAAATTTAAGTTCTCCTATAACTAGAACATTATTATATTTTCAGTGCTCTAAACTAAAGGCAAATATCCACTAGGACATGTTATTATCTTTGAATGTACAAATATAACATGGAGAGAATACTGGCTTCAACATTTGTGTTAAAACAGTTGTACACAGGGAGTATATCATATACCTTAGCACTCCATCATGATTTGTTTCATAAATAGTTATAAAATAGAATTTAAAAGGTAGAAATTAAAATTATATTGTTTATAAAAATGTTGACATTATCTCATTGCTTTCAACTAGTTATTTCTTAAATAACACATAGTGTGATCAACCAATACATAAAAGTGAATATATTTTACTTCACCAGACCTTGAAGATATCTTCTCCACAAAGGGCACTGATATCCAAATGCAAAGTCTTGTACAGAGTACAAGGAAATATGGCAAACAGCTGTGTGATAGACACATTTAAGGAATAGAAATAATCTTGGGAACCTATAATATGACATTAAAACAAAGACAGATGACACAAAAACACACACATCACAACTCATTAACTGTACTACAAAATCCTGTTACTACATTATTAGTAAATACCTACAATAAAGAACATTTACTGTAACAAATTTGATGAAGTTATTACAACTACGATATTCTAATATCCCTTGGGGTAATGTGGTATGGAACAGGCACTTGGGGAAATTTTTTGGCATTTCTCTATATCGTTTAATATGTACCTTCTTTATCACCCAGAATAGTCATCAGCATAGTACCCAAGAAAAATGAAAACACTTTTTTCACACAAAGAAATCAATGCCAATGCCAAAATTGATTGTTATTCAAAATGAATAAAAAAGTACTTACCAGCATAAAAAATGTATAATCAGTGATGTAGCCATAGAATAGAAGGGCATATGGCCACTAAAATGAATGACTATGCATACGTGACAAAATGGAAATAAATAGCAGGATGTGGTGGTGTTTGCCTGTAATCTTAGCACTTGGGAAAGTGAAGCAGAAGTATTTGCATGAGTTTGAGGGTATCCCATGTTACATAGTGAGTTCAAGGCTAGCTTGAGCTTTGGCATAATGCTATCTCAAATAGCAAACAAAGAAATGCCAGTAGGTGAATTTCTAGGCATTATGTATGGGACATATTATCTTATTCCATTTAAATCATCTGACAAAGTCAAAACTATAGAGAAGAAGCTAGGTTAGACATTATCAAATACTGAGAATAGAATAAAATATGATTGACTACAAAGAGTCTTTTTCTTGGCATGATAGAAACATCTCGTGAGCTGATGGTAGTGTTGGATAAGGGCAGTGTATCTTTCCAGATATTCGAAGGGGTACATTGAAAATTAAACTTTTACTATATACAAATTAACATTTACAGAAATTTTATGCCCTCAGACAAGATCATTCAGAAAAGGAGTTCTATACAATGATGGGTGTGCAGATGGGATGAAAAGATGATTAAGACACTCAAGAGACAGGAGATGACATCCATTTACTGGAAGAGAAATCACTTTGAATGTCATTAGAATCAAGAAGAAAAGGCTAGCAAGTTAATTTTAGGACAATGGGAAAGTTACCACCAACAGAACTGAGGAGGATATGTGAAGTATCATAAACTTCAAGCTGGTCACAAAGGATAAGGGTAGCTTATCACTTATGACAAGCTCATTGTGGGGGTCAGATCATATATATCTGGTCTTCTAGACTTAAGAATTTAAACTGCTGATTAGGAGATGAAAAATGTCTCAGTGATTAAGAATACTCATTGCTTTTACAGAAGATGTTTAGGTTTCCAGCACCCACATGGCAGCTTATAACTGGCACTACCTCCAGGTTTACAGGATCCAGAGATCTTTTCTGGCATCACTGGGTACCAGGCATACATACAGAATACTTACATGCAGTCAAAACACACTTCCAAGTGAGATAAAATATAAATAAATTTAAAATTACTCATATAAATTTTATATAGCTTTATATAAGTAAAATATTAAAATTTAAAACTATATTTTACTTATGAATTATAATACAAGTAAATTATTTAAATAGAATTAAAATAAAATAATCTACTGATTGGCTTGACCCATGAAGTCCATGGCATAAACATTATTGTCAGAATAAGTTTCTTGATTATTTATTTAGACCTGAGCTCAAAATGCATTTGGACAATAAAACAATCATGGGGGAGTGAGGCGCTACTAAGGCAAGAAAAAGTGGCCAACTGACGAGTATTATATAATGTACCTGAAGCACAGTAAATTTATTATTTCATCTTAGAAAAAACACTGATAGTATCTCTGTTGATATTTTGGAAGAAACTGACTTTCATTCTGTGGTGCATTGGGGGACAAATATATGAATCTGTTACCTCACTAAATTACCAATTGACTCATAAAACATTTGTCAAGTAGAAATTATATATCATATTTTGTAAGTAGTGTAAATTCATTTGAAATTCAAATCTGTAACTCCTAAATTTAACGGACTACCCTATGATAATCGAATGAAAATTTGAAAATAATAACTTCTAAGAGTGGAGAGACAATATATATATTATTTGTCATATATATAAATTTGATTCTAAAAATGGGTTCTAGATTTTATGGCCTTAATGAGCTATATAACAATAAAACATCAACTGCAGGATAATATGGAATTAAATATTCCATGGGATTCCTCCTTGTCGCATTGTATGTATTTCACCCAGATTTTTCCTTTTCTATTGATGTTTATTTCTTTATTTCATATTCAGATCACAGCTTCGCCTCCTTCCTCTCCCCTCCCCCTTCTCCTAAGAAAAGAGGAGGCTTCCCATAGATGTCAGCCATTTTGGCACCTCTTCTATTGAGGTCAGACAAGGCAGCCCAGTTAGAGGAAAGAGAACCAAAGATAAACAATGTATTCAGAGACAGCCCCTGCGCCCATCTTAGGAGTCCCACATGAAGACCCAGCTGCACAACTGTTACACATGTGCAGTAGGCCTGGCTCTGTCCTATCTATGCTCTCTGGTTGGCAGTTAAGTCTCTATGAGCCCCTGTGGGCCAGGGCTGATGATTTGTAGGTTTTCTTGAGGTGTCCTTCACCTCTCTGGTTCCATCACTCCCTCCTCCTCCTCTTCCACAGAATTTCCAAGCCTCACTGGAGGCTGTGCATCTCTACATCTGTTCTCTTAAGTTTCTGGGTGAAGCTGCTCAAGTGACAGCTGATGCTAGGGAGAATGGAGCAAGCAGAAGACCCCTTCTCCATTGCTGGTGGGAGTGGATACTTGAACAACCATTTTGGAAATCAATCTGGAGTTTTCTCAGAAAACTGGGAACAGATCTACTTCAAGACCCAGATATGCCACTCCTGGGCATATACCCAAAAGATGTTCCACCATACCACAAGGACACTTATATAGCTATGTTCACGGCAGTTTTATTCATAATTGTTAGCAGTTGGAAACAACCTAGATGTCCCTCACCTGAAGACTGGACAAAGGAAATTAGTTACATTCACACAATGGAATACTACTCAGCTATTAAAAACAAAGATATGCAATTTTGCAGGCACATAGATGGAGCTAGAGAAGATCATCCTGAGTGAGGTAACCCAAACATAATATATAACCAATTATAAGTGGATATTAGTCATAAAGTATAGGATAACCATGCTACAATGCACAGACCCAAAGATGCTAAGTCACAAGGAGGGCCCAAGTGTGGGGGGCACTTGAATCTCACTAGGATGGGGAAAATGATTAGACATCTGGTAGAGAGAAGGAGGGGACTGGGTGGGGGAAGGGTGGGAATGAAGCAGGAGGGAGGAGGTGGGGGGAGGACATAGGGAGAGAATACTGGGAAAGACAACTGGATTTGGCCAGGCTGGCAGCACCTCCAGCATGAGCTGGAAACCTAGAATAATGGAAACTCCTCCCAGGAATCTATGAGGGTGACTCTAGCTAAGACTCCTAGAAATTGAGGATACAGGGCCTGAATGTCCATTTCCTATAACCCTATAAGAAGTTCAATGTAGGGATTGGGACACCAACCAAGTCACAAAACTGTAGACTCACAATTTGTTCTATGTACAAGATGTGCATGTGTAAAGAAATTGAGGGACTGGCCAAACAATGACTGTCCCAGAGTGAGACCCATGCCATGAGAGAAAGCCCACCCCGGACACAATTAATTACATTCCACTGTGCTTGCAGACAGGAGCCTAGTATAAATGTCATCAGAGTTATTTATAATGCTGAGAATTACTTGAGTTTTTGATCTTAGCCATTCTGATGGGTGTAAGATGGAATCTCAGAGTTGTTTTGAATTGCACTTCCCTGATGACTAAGGAGGTTGAACATTTCTTTAAGTGTTTCACATCCATTTGATATTCATCTGTTGAGAATTCTCTGTTTAGTTCTGAGCCCCATTTCTCAATTGGGTTATTTGGTTTGGTGGCATTTAATTTCTTGAGTTCTTTATATATTTTGTATATTAAACCTTTGTCAGATGTAGGGTTGGTGAAATCTTTTCCCAGTTTGTAGGTTGTTGCTTTGTTTTGTTGATAGTGTCTCCTGACAAGGACAATTTCTTAACCAAGTGTGAGCCTGTATTAAATTTTGAGCAAGGGGCAAAATTTGGACAACTGAAGCAGGATAAAAGAAAGGTTGCATACAGGAATGAAAGTAGAGATTAGAAACAACATTGATGTTTTCTTAAGAATAGGATAATAACCTGCTGTCCTTCCTCTGAGCATATATAGGGGGAGGTAATCCCCCTCAGGAACAGTCATAGGGGAGGGGAATAAGGGGAAAATGAGAGGGAGGGAAGAATGGAAGGATACAAGGGATGGGATAACCATTGAGATGTAACAAGAATAAATTACTTTAAAAAAAAAAGAGCCCAATAAAATAGCTTTAAAAAATTAAAAAAAAAATAGGATAATAGATGTATTTGTTTAGATATTCTTCATGGTGTGGAAGAAAAAGGTCTTGGTCCCCCTTTGGATGATGATGTAGGTCTGAGGGCCAAGGATAGACATGACATTAACGGTAGAACCAAGATACTCTAGAGTTGCATATTAAGATACCTGAAAAATCTTGGAAGTGACATCTGATGCGAAAGCACAGCCAAGGGCTGACAGAACAAAGCCTCCCTGTGTTCTGACTGAAGAACAGGAAATTGGAAATCAATCAGAAAAATAAAACAAGAATTGGATTTCTGAAGATGAATATATACATTAAGACCTAGAAATATCCCTGAAACCCTGTGGAAGTCAGTGTGTCCATAAAACCTGGTAGTGTGACGTCCTTTTAATAAGGCATCTACTGTGAACATTTGAGTGCTTCAGACATAAAAATACCTCAGAACAGGAAAGTATGAATGACACACAATTTAGAGGCATAATTTATCAAGTCTACTAATAGCTACTTACAATGGTATTAAAGTAATTAAAAACCTATGATTTTTCTAACTGAATTGTATTCTTTGAGAGCTTCATGTATGTGTGCAATGTTACTTTGGTTATAATCAACCCCAATGCCACACTTCAACTCTTGCTACCTTCGCTAGCACAACCTCCCAAATTTGTGTTTTCTTTTTCTTTCTTAAAATAAACTACGAAGCTCAATAGGTACTATGTTATTTGATTTATATTATTAATGTATACCTATATATCATAGTAATTTATTAACACTCAAAGCAATTTTACTGGAAGTTTCTTTCTAGTATATGATAATATACTTTCACATAGTCCACAAAGCAAGAGACGTTAGTGAGGCAATCAGTGACCTGGGGAATGAAATAATTGGTTTGAGTAATGTTTGCTTGGCTCTAAATCTTATTTCTTAAGCTTCAAGACTAATGTTAAGATGATTTGCTGGTGAGTGCCAAAGGGTGGTTCTCAATGGCTTCCTGGAAGTACTGCTGGCTGCTTCATCTCTCGCTTTTCAGCACTATTTTGTGCACATATTCATTTATTATGTTATTTATTAATTTGTTACTTAAATTTTCAGTTGTATTTTTGATGCTGTGATATATTCGGAGAACACGATTGGAGCTTATATATTGGGATTTAGTGTTATAAAGTACAAACAGGATGACATTCTTATTAAAGGCACATATTCTAGTGCCTTACCATATGTTCCACAAAGAAGATTTGGTCATTGATTTTTAAGCAACACAGCATTTGTCCACATGAAATTCTAAACTAAAAAAATAATTTGCTCATGAGCTGTGAATTACCAACAGGATAAAATAAAATACAGGATCCTCAATTTTTTTTCTAGGGAATAGAATAGTACTTTTTACTTACATATGTCCGATACAAAGTGGTCAGAAATGAAATCGTACACAGAGCTACATTAAACAAGCTCAGTGAGTAAGTGTGTGTGTAGTATATTTATGCATATATATTAACAACAAAAAATAAAGAGGTCATCGATTTGAAAGTGGATGAGAATAGGATATGAGAGGAATAGGAGAGAGGACAGGGAAGGGAGTAAGTGATATAATTATATTTTAATATTAAAAAGTAATAAAACAAATGTACAGGAAATGTATAGAAATACAAAAGAACTGAACAGTTGAAAATGCCTCTGAAATTGTTATATCAATCATATGTGACTGTAATTCAAATACACACTATCATACAACATAGTATGTATTAATATACATATATATGATACAGTATCAATAACTAATAGAATAAGTATTAGTCTCAAAGGAGTCTCAATGCATATGGCAACAAACAATAGGAAATAAGATAAAAATAGGTTGAGAAAAATCAATACAACCTTAACAAGTGATCAGGAAGAAAATAGTGTACAGAAGGGAATTCAGGACACTCAAGGACAGCATTAGCACATGCACGCGTGTGCGCGTGCACACACACACACACACACACACACACACAGACACACCACAAACACACACATATCAAAGCACAGAAGAAGAAGAATTATTTGGGGGCTCACTGTCATATCCAAATTTGATCAAAATTCAAATGGAAGATTCAAATGCAAACAGAAGTAGAGTGAGGCAAGCTGCAATTTGTGGCTAGGCAGTGAGAACAGCTCCTGGGACAAAAGAGGTGGTTCAGTGACTAAGTGTGTATACTGCCCTTGCAGAGGAGCCAACTTCCATTCCCAGAATTCACGTTGGATGGCTTACAACAACCTTTAATTCTAGGTCCAAGGGGAGTCTGACATCACTGGCCATTTTTACACATGTGCACATACCCCCACACAGATATAAATGCAATCACAAACGTATAATTAAAAATAAAAGAAACATTTACAAAATACCAGCAATCGTTCATATCCATTAATTGATAATGCACATTTAACACAGCAAAATGTGCTATAAATGTATTAGGAAAGCTGAAAAGCCAAAGGACAATGAAACAACCCTGTGCCTCACAACAACAGCTTGTAAAAGTAGGGCTCACGGAGAAGCCACAGCCTATGCAGGGATTGCTTCCCAGCAGGAACAAGATCCAGTTGTCACCACATGTCACTTCTAACCTGTTGCTCAGACTTCCAAATTAAAAGATATTTACAAGAGTTTAGGATATCAAAAAAAAGAAGATTTATTAAAAAAGATAAGCCTTTCATGACAGAGTCAAGCATGGAAAGAGTAAAAAAAACTACATGCAAGTAGACAGTCCAAAAAATACCAGAGAAGCTAGGGAAGCACACCAAAACCTCAGAAGAATTATCAGTCACATGAGACCTCCAACTATTATGAAGACTACCATCTAAATGAGAGAAGTCCAGAAGAGATGGTTCATGGACAAAGATGAAGGGTCATGGTCAAGCATCTAGATAGATTTCAATAAACACTCACTTAAGGGAAACACCAGGCTTGGTGAAATAAGGATAGGGTGACAGCTTAAGTGGGTCTGGACAAGGAGATTTAGAAAGAAACAGATTCCAATTCAATATAGAATTCAACATGGGAATACAGGACTTAATGTTAAAAGGCCTCTCAAATCTCACTACCTTCAAGACAGGGCAAAGATAAGAAGTGGGAAATGCTATCCTGAAGATTTGTTTACTCGTGTAACACATGAAAGGAGCAATAGCATAAGGCTTTAGTCAATTCAAAAAGGTCTTAGTTCATGAACTGGGAGGAGCAACATTGAACTCCAAGAGCTTTGGCACTGCTCGGTCTTGCATGGAAATCCACTTCTGAGGGAGGTCCCAAATGTCCATTCTACCCAAGAAGGGAGGGTGGCTGCCACCAGAGAAATAATGAATGGCCTACAAATCTTTCTAATTGCTTACGTTTACCAAAGACATCCTTTTTACTGTCACCCAATGAATGGGGATGTTCTGTATAAGGGTTTTCAGGTGACTGAATATTATATTTAATTAAAGAAGAGTCCTGCCTAGAGTGCTTGGTTTAGAGTGAAGAGGGGTTGCATGAGTCTCTGGCAGCAAGCTGTAGAGAAAAACCACAGAAAAATGATGGCAGAGTACTCATCTGGCCACTTTCCAGTCAGTTGAGACACAAAGGAAGGCGAGTATTACATCACCCATGGGCTCTGTGTGAGCACTCATATGCACACATGCACGCACACATGCAGACACACATACCGAGACTGTGGTGAAAGACGGCAAGCAGCCAGTGAACCAAATAGCTTCTTTGTGGTAAAGATTTTAGCCCTGGGCCCATGACATTTGTTTCCTAAGGGTCCAAAACATCCAGTGAACTTTTGAAACCAAATTGGGCTTTTCAAGTTAAGTGTCTAGTAACAGATTTGTTAAAAACTTCAATATTTTTGGGAAAGGAATGCAGCAGGAGTTTTCTGAAAGACATCATATTTCAGAGTCTCATGATATCTCATAGAACAAAGGGATATTGTAATTGTATTCAGGATTCTCACAATGAAGGCTCAGAAATATATTATTAAATGTATGGACACACACATGTGTGACTTCTGTGATATTTCTCTAATCCCCATCCAATCTCTATCATCCCTTTTCCTCTTCTGCTTCTTTGCTTTTTCCATCTTGAGAAACAACAGCAGCTTTTATTCATTCTGCAGAATGAAACTACTTTTGAACTTTAAAATTCATCCAGTAAATTTTTAACTAATTGTAATCATTGGGCTTCTTTTACAGTAATCATAGATTCGGTACTTTCTACAGAACTAGGGAGCAATGGTGATGCTTAGTCCATCTGCTAGAGAGACACTGTTTGCTTTCATATTGTGCTCCCTAATGGAGTAATCTGCCAGCTCATAGTAATTGTATATGGAAGAATGTTTGGGCTTCACTTCTTGATATCTAATATTCTACAGTCTTGCTAAACTCCAGGCTTTAAATAAGTCCAACTGTGCTCGGGTGCACGTAACACCATCCAGTATAGCACATATCTCCAGGTAGGTTTGGAGATGGAAAGACTTTACGTACATCTCCTTTTCAAGATATTCTAATTTGTTAAATGAAAATGAATATTTGCACCCTACCCACCTGCCAACAGCACTCCAGTTCTCAGTAAATCGTCAGTGGAAATTATTTTTCAGAGGTGGGGAAAGTTAAAAGTTAAAAGTTAAAATTATTAATTTCATGTGTCTAATGTGGTATGAAACACAGTGAACAAAATAATTACCAAGAAAGTGTCTTTATACAACTTAAAATATAAAATTATCGCCCACTTTTGTCAGAGTAGATTTGGGAAAAAATCATTTTCATATCTGTTCTAGGTTTTTTTTTTGTTTGTTTGTTTTCAGTCAACTTGATATTAAGCTAGAGTCATTTGGGAAGAGGGACTCAACTGAAAAAAAAATCCCTCCAAAAAGACTGGCCTGTAGGCATGACCTCTGCTCCAGTTCCTGCTTCCAGGCTCCTGCTCTGTTTGAGTCCCTGCCCTGATTCTGTCAGTGATGCAGATGGTGTGGAGATCTAAGCTGACAGGCATTCTTTCTTCCACTAGTTGCCTTTGGTCATGGTGCTTTATTACAAAAATAAAAGCCATAGCTGAGAGAACATACTTCCTAATATCTTTTAGTAAGTCAACAATTTCTTTTTTTTACAATCTTTTTAAAATTTTTTTAATTATTATTAATTTATTCTTGTTACATCTCAATGGTTATTCCCATCCCTTGAATCCTCCCATTCTTCCCTACCTCCCATTTTCCCCTTATTACCCTCCACTATAACTGTTCCTGAGGGGGATTACCTCCCCCTGTACATGCTTATAGGGTATCAAGTCTCTTCTCGGTAACCTGCTATCCTTCCTCTGAGTGCCACCTGGTCTCCCCCTCCAGGGGACATGGTCAAATGTGAGGCACCAGAGTATGTGAGAATGTCTTCTCTCACTCTCCATTCAACTGTGGAGAATGTTCTGACCATTGGCTAGATCTGGGTAGGGGTTTAAGGTTTACTGCCTGTATTGTCCTTGGCTGGTGCCTTAGTTTGAGCGGGACCCTGGGCCCAAATCTGCCTATCATAATGTTCTACTTGTAGGCTTCTAGGACCCTCTGGATCCTTCTACTTTGCCATTCTCCCATGCTTCTCTCATCTAGAGTCCCAATAGGATGTCCTCCCTCTGTCCCAGTTTCCTGGTAAGTGAAGGCTTTCGTGGGACATGTCCCTTGGGCTAGTATTCAGATATAAGTGAGTATATACCATTTGAGTCTTTCTGCTTCTGGGTTAACTCACTCATTATGATCATTTCTAGCTCAATCCTTATCCATAAATTTCTGGAATTTCTTGTTATTAACAGCTGAGTAGTATTCCATAGTGTATATGTACCACAGTTTCTTTATCCATTCTTCTACTGAGGGACACTTAGGTTGTTTCCATGTTCTGGCTATTATGAATAAGGCTGCTATGAACATGGTTGAGCAAATTTTTTTGTTGTGTGCTTGGGCATCTTCTGGGTATAGTCAAAGGAGTGGAATAGCTGGGTCTTGAGGAAGCCCTATTCCCAGTTTTCTGAGAAAGTACCAGATAGCTTTCCAAAGTGGCTATACTAGTTTGCATTCCCACCAGCAATGAAGGAGTGTTCCTTTTTCCTCACATCCTCGCCAGTATGTGGTGTCACTTGAATCTTTGATCTTAGCCTTTCTGATGGGTGTAAGATGGAATCTCAGAGTTGTTTTGAATTGCATTTCCCTGATGACTAAGGAGGTTGAGCATTTCTTTAATTGTTTCTCAGCCATTTGATATTCCTCTGTTGAGATTCTCTGTTTAGTTCTGAGGCCCATTTCTCAAATAGGTTATTTGGTGTTGGTGGTGTTTAATTTCTTGAGTTTTTATATATTTTGGATATTAGACCTTTGTCAGATGTAGGGTTGGTGAAGATCTTTTCTCAGTCTGTAGGCTGTCGCTTTGTTCTCTTGACAGCGTCTCCTGCCTTACAGAAGCTTCTCAGCCTCATGAGGTCCCATTTATTAATTGTTGACATTAAGGCCTGGGCTGTTGGTGTTCTGTTCAGGAAGTTGTCTCCTGTGCCAATATGTTCCAGGCTCTTCTCCACTTTTTCTTCTAAGTGACTTAGTGTCTCTGGTTTTATGTTGAGGTCTTTAACCCACTTGGATTTGAGTTTTGTACAAGGTGACAAATATGGATCCAGTTGCATTTTTTTACACATAGACATCCAGTTAGACCAGCACCATTTGTTGAAGATGCTATCCTTTTTCTATTGAATGATTTGGCTTCTTTGTCAAAAATCAAGTGCCCATATGTGTGTGGATTCATATCTGGGTCTTCAATTCGATTCCACTGATCAACCAGCCTGTTGCTGTGCCAGTACCATGCTGTTTTAATTACTATTGCTTTATAGTACAGTTTGAGATCAGGTATGGAGATTCCTCTGGAGCACCTTTTATTGTACAAGATTGTTTTAGCTATTCTGGGTTTTTTTGTTTTTCCATATGAAGTTCGGAATTGAACTTTCAATGTCTTTAAAAAATTGTGTAGGTATTTTGATAGGGATTGCATTGAATCTGTAAATTGCTTTTGGTAGGATGGCCATTTTTACTATGTTAATTCTCCTGATCCATGAGCAAGGAAGATCATTCCATCTTCTCATGTCATCTTCAATCTCTTTCTTCAGAGTTTTGAAATTTTTTTCAAATAAGTCCTTCACTTGCTTCGTTAGAGTAACTCCTAAATATTATATATTGCTTGTGGCTAATGTGAAGGGTGTGGCTTTCCTAATTTCTTCCTCTGCAAGCTTGTCATTTGTGTTTAGGAAGGCTACAGACTTTTTTGAGTTAATTTTGTATCCAGCCAATGTGCTGAAGGTGTTTATCAGCTGTAGGAGTTCTCTGGTGGAATTTTGAGGGTCACTTATGTAGACTATCATATCATCTGCTAATAGGGATAATTTGACTTCCTCCTTTCCCATTTGAATACCCTTGATCTCCTTATGTTGTCTTATTGCTCTGGCTAGAACTTCGAGTACTATATTGAAAAGACATGGAGAGAGTGGGCAGCCTTGCCTTGTTCCTGATATTAGAGGAATTTCCTTGAGTATCTCACCATTTACTTTGATTTTGGCTATTGGCTTCCTATATATAGCCTTTATTATGTTGAGGAAAGTGCCTTGTATTCCCGATCTCTCTAAAACTTTAAACGTGAATGGGTGTTGGATTTTATCAAATGCTTTCTCTGCATCCAAAGAGATGATCATGTGGTTTTTTATTTTCAGTTTGTTAATGTGGTGGATTACATTGATGGATTTCTGTATATTAAACCATCCCTGCATGCCTGGAATGAAGCCTACTTGGTCATGATGAATGATATCTTTGATGTGCTCTTGTATTCGTTTTGCAAGTATTTTATTTAGTATTTTTGCATCGATGTTCATCAGAGAAATTGGTCTGAAATTCTCTTTCTTTGTTGAGTCTTTGTGAGGTTTAGGTATCAATGAGACTATGGCCTCATAAAATGAATTTGGTAATGTTCCATCCCTTTCTATCTTTTGGAGTAGCTTGAAGAGTATCGGTATTAGTTCGCCCTTGAAGGTCTGGTAGAATTCTGCACTGAAACCATCTGGCCCTGGGCTTTTTTTGGTTGGGAGACTATCAATGATTACTTCAATTTCTGTAGGGGAAATGGGACTATTTAGCTTATTTATCTGTTCTTCACTCAACTTTGGCAAGTGAAATTGATCAAGAAAATCGTCCATTTCCCTTAGATTTTCAAATTTTGTGGCATATATGCCTTCAAAGTAGGATCTTATGATTCTTTGTATTTCTTCAGTGTCTGTTGTTATGTCTCCTTTTTCATTTCTGATTTTGTTGATTTCAATACTGTCTCTCTGCCTTTTAGTAAGTTTGGCTAACGGTCTGTCTATCTTGTTGATTTTCTCAAAGAACTAGCTCTTGGTTTTGTTGATTCTTTGGACTGTTTTTTTAGATTCTAATTTGTTAATTTCAACCCCGGGTTTGATTATTTCCAGACGTCTTCCTTTTGGGTGTTTCTGCTTCTTTTTTTCCTAGGGCTTCCAGTTGTATCGTTAAGATGCTTATGTGCGATGCTTCTAATTTTTTTTTTTAAAGGCACTTAGTGCTATGAATTTTCCTCTTAGCACTGCTTTCAATGTATCCCACAAATTTGGGTATGTTGTTCCTTCATTTTCATTGAATTTCAGAAACTCCTTGATTTCTTTATTTCTTCCCTGACCCACGTGTCATTTAGTAGGGATTTCTTTAGTTTCCATGTACGTGTAGGTTTTTTGTTATTTCTGCTGTTGTTGAATTGCAGCATAAGAGCATGGTGATCTGATAGGATGCAAGGTATTATTTCAATCCTCTTGTATCTGTTGACGCTTGCTTTGTGAACTACGATGTGATCAATTTTGGAGATGGTTCCATGGGGTGCAGAGAAGAAGGTATATTCTTTCTTGTTTGGGTGAAAGATTCTATAGATATCTGTTAGATCCATTTGATCCATGGCATTGGTTAATGATATTATTTCTCGGCTTAGTTTCTGTTTCAATGACTTGTCCTTCAGAGAGAGTGGGGTATTGAAGTCTCCCACTATTATTGTGTGGGGATCGATGTGTGGTTTAAGCCTTTTTAGCAGATCTTTTACAAATGTGCGTGCCCTTGCATTGGGAGCATAGATGTTTAGAATTGTGATGTCATCTTGGTTGACTTTACCTTTGATGAGTATGATGTGTTCTTCCTCATCCCTTTTGATTAATGTTGGTTGAAAGTCTATTTTGTTCGATATTAAAATGGCTACGCCTGCTTGCTTCTTGTGACCATTTGCTTGGAATATTTTTTTCCAACCTTTTACCCTGAGGTAATGCCTATCATTATGGGTGAGATGTGTTTCTTGAATACAGAAGAATGTTGGATCTTGTTTATGCACCCATTCAGTTAGTCTGTGTCTTTTTATTGGAGAATTGAGACCATTGATGTTGAGAGATATTAATGACCAGTTACTATTAAGAGTCTTAATTTTGATGTTTGTTCCAGTCGAGTGTTTGTGTAGTTGTGTTTTTGCCATGGTATAGTTATCTATTTCCTGAGTAGTTTTGGTTGTAGCTTGACCCTTTGGGATGGAGTTTTCCTTCTAGTACCTTCTGTAAAACTGGATTTGTGGATAGGTACTGTTTGAATTTGTTTTTGTCACAGAATATTTTTGTTTTCTCCATCAATGGTTATTGATAGTTTTGCTGGGTAAAGTAGTCTGGCCTGGCATCTGTGGTCTCTTAGGGTTTGCAGGATCTCTACCCAGGCCCTTCTGGCTTTAATGGTCTCTGCTGACAAGTCGGGTGTAATTCTGATAGGTTTGCCATTAAATGTTATTTGGCCCTTTTCCCTTGCAGCTTTTAATATTTTTTCTTTGTTCTGTATGTTTTGTGTTTTGATTATTATGTGACTGGCAGTTTTTCTTTTCTGGTCAATTCTATTTGGTGTTCTGTATGCCTCTTGTATGTTTATAGGCATCTCTTTCTTTAGTTGGGGAAATTTTGTTCTATGATTTTGTTGAGAATAGTTTCTAGGCCTAGGAGTGTGAAATCTTCTCTTTCTTCAATGCCTATTATCCTCAGATTTCTTCTTTTCATGGTGTCCTTAATTTCTTGGATGTTTTGTGTCAGGAGTTTTCCAGATTTGGCATTTTCTTTAATGGTTTCTTCAAGATCTGTGATTGTATCTTCTAGACCTGAGATTCTTTCTTCCATCTCTTGCATTATGTTAGAAAAGCTCACCTCTGTGTTACTCGCCTTCTTCTCTGAGGTCTCACGTTCTCGTTTTTCTTCTGTCTGTGTGTTTATCATTGAATCCATTTTCATCTTCAGATCTTGAACTGATTTTTTGATTTCTTTCATCTGATTTTTTTTATATTCCTGAGTTTCTTCCATTGCCACTTTATAGGTCTTCAGAGCTTGAACCGTTTTATTTATTTATTTCATCTGGTTGTTTGCATTTTCCAGAAAAATTTCCAGTTCCACTCTATGTGCTTCTTTTATATGTCTCACCTGTTTGGCTGCATCTTCCTGCATTTGATTACGAATTTTATTTGTTTTCTCCATTATCATCCTCATTACCAAGGATTTGAGGTCATTTTCTTGTATTTCCATTGTATTTGAGTTCTCTGGGTTGTTTTCTTTGGGATAGCTGGAAACTGGAGAGGTTTTGGGGGTTTTTGCGTATGCTTTTACGCTGTCCTTTAGACATCTTGGCTTCTTTGTTTTTGTTGGGTAGCTTTCAGAGTTGGATGGAGGGAGTCTGATGATAGATTCACTTGTTTTCTCATGATTTCCATAGGCTGGAAGCTCTGATGCTTCACTGGTGTGGATGGCAGGAGGTTAGCTCTTTCATTTTGGGCTCTCACAGCCAGTGATCCTCAGCTCCCCTGTGCTGTGGGACATGCAATCATTCTGGATCTCTGAATGAGTTTGGTTCAGGCCAAGGTATCCACAGCCTTCCGGGTCCCCTGCCAAGTCCAGCCAGGGATACTGGGCCCGAACCATGTGTCGAGCTCAGCTAGATTCTCAGGGCCTGACCTGTCTGCTGAGCTCAGCTAAGGATTCTGGGCCCAAAATGCACACAGGGTCCAGCCAGAATTTTTGGGCTGGGACTGCGCACCAACTCACCTAGGGGCTTTCGGCCCAAAGTGCATGCTGTGGTCAGTTATTGACTCAGGGCCCAAACCTTCCGCCAAGCTCAGCCAGGAATTGTGGATTCAAACTGCACACTATGTCCAACTAGAGTCTTAGAGCCGGGACTGTGCCAAAAGCTCAGCTAGAGTCTCTGGGCCCAAAGTGTCTGCCAAGCATATTTAGGGACTCTGGCCCCAAACTGCACTCCTAGCTCCACCCGAGTCTCCGGGGTGAATTTGTGCACCGAGCTGAGCCAGGGACTCTGGACTCACACTGTGTGCTGAGATCAGCCTGTGACTCCGGGCCTAAACTGTGTGAATAGTCCAGCCAGAGTCTTAGGGCCGCCAAGCCTGTGTGCACAGCTCAGCTAGAGTCTCTGGGCCCAATCTTCCTGGCAAGTCCAGCTAAGGCCGCTGTGCTGAATCTGTGTGCTGACCTCAGCCTGCTACAGCACCCCAGAACTGCCCGCTGAGCTGAGCTAGTGTCTAGGGCAGAACTACTCGCTGAGTTGAGCTAGCATCTCCGGTTCAACTGAGTGCTCCGCCCAGCCTGCGTCAAAGCAGGAGAACTGCGGCTGCACTGAACTAGCACCTCCAGTGGAACTGAGCGCTCCACCCAGCCTGCGTCACAGCAGGAGAACTGTGGCTGAGCTGAGCTAGCCCCTTGGGTGGAACTGAGCACTCTGCTCAGCCTGCGTGACAGCAGGAGAACTTGGCTGAGTCTAGCTTGTGCCTAGGGTGGAACTGAGCACTCTGCCCAGCCTGTGTCATAGCAGGGGAGCTGTGGCTGTGCTGAGCTAGTGCCTCAGGCAGAATTGCATGCTGAACTGAGCCAGCATCTCCATGGCACTGTACAGTAAGCTGAACCCGGGACTCTGGGGCTGAACTGTCTGCCGAGCCCAGTTTGGGTCTCAAGGCACCACGCGACCCAAATCCTGTCCAGAGTCCCCTCTCCCACAGCAACTCCCACTGGCCACCACACCAATCACCTCCACCGGAAGGCTCTGAGCTGCAAACCTTAGCCACCGCCTCTGGTGCCGCTGGTGCCGCTGGTCCTGCTGGTGCTACTGCTGCTATTGCTTGTAAGTCAGCAATTTTAATGTTTATATAATCTTTGTGTTGTTAACAAAAAATTAGAAAGCAATAATAGAAGCGAGTATGTTGAATAGAATCTGCAAAATGGCCATATATATACATATGTGTGTGTGTGTGTGTGTGTGTGTGTGTGTGTGTGTGTGTGTGTTTCTGTGTTAGAAGTCAATATAATAGCTCAGGACAGGAAAGTTTGTGCAATATCTGGTCAGAACTAGGGGAAGAGCAGAACAGTTCCAAAGGCCTTAAAACCTAACGCCATTGATATAGCTCCCATGAGGCAGTGTATCTTTGAGTTTATAATCAGGACAGGAGAGTTCTAAGAGTATTCACTTCCTGCGCATGTGACTTGCTGTGTGAACTCCGTTACATGGTTTTCTTCCATGATACATGAAAAACTTATTGTGAGAAACCTTACTGATATTTAGGAGCCCCACCCTCCATTTACATAACCACTAATGTTAATAATGACTACCATTTTCACAGTGACAAATTTCACTATTCTGTCCTGCAAGTGGCCTTTGAAGTGAAGAGTTTCATCATTTCTCAGTTTTTCTCATATATGTACATGCTATACTAGAGGTACACTTTTCTTTATCTGGAAGGCATCAAACATCATTTGGAACAAATCCTTGCTCTTTATCAATGGCACGTCATTAATTGTGGATGCTAGTGAGCTAAGTCACTTAGGTTTGTCTACAATCCATCTTGTGTTATCATTTTTCTTTATTTCATGATGGATTTCTGTCTGAATACTTTAATTATTAAACACATGCAAGGCTTTTACATTCATCTCACTATTATATTTTGGAGATTTATTGATTCAACATTTTTCATATTACTGGATAGTCAGCTAATTCCTAACTTGTAATTTCCATGAAATGAAAGCATGCCTTAAAAGTGAGCATAGTACAAGAAAAACACCCACAGCAGAAAGGACACACATGTGAAGGACTTATTTTTTATAGTTTTATTTTTAGTTAGTTTTTTTAGGTTAGCACACAAACTAAAAGGTTTCCTTATGTCATTTTAATAACTAAATCCATTGTGCTTTGTTCCTATTTATAACCTTCTCACATGGAACCCATTATCTCCTTCTGTTTTCTCTCACCTCCTTTCTTCCTTCTTGTAGTCACCTTTCTACATTCAACACACACACACACACACACACACACACACACACACACACACACACAGAGACTTTTAAATTCAGAATCCTCATATGGCAGAAAACATGCAGTTTTGTATTTCTGAGTCTGGCTTATTTTGCTTAACATGATGATCTCCAATTCCAACCATTTTTTTTTCAGCCTTGAAAAGATAACAGTTTATTTTTTGACATGTGACATATGGGTGAAATATTAGTTTATTCTTTAATCCTCAGAGGTATATTTAAGGAAAATAGCAAGAAACCTTACAAATGTATCAAGTCAACCTTTGGGTTTAGTCAGCTCTCAGGGGATTATAAAATACACATGATAAAAATTCATATATTTAAGATAAGGTTAAAAGTATGCATGATGAAATGTTCACTAAATAAAAAGAAACACAGTTATTTCACAAATTCCATATTTTGAAAATAGTCTAAAGTTATTGTAGAAAGAAAGATATTTGAGTAATTAGAGAGAAATACTTTGAGATTCAATAAGGATATCAGTAAGACTTATGTAGTATAGACCTGTCAGTGGATCCATTTATGACTTTTAATCATAGTTTTACAATGAAGAGCAAGTAATATGACCGCACTTCTGGTTTTTTCATCTTGGAGCAACTGCAAGGTTGAGAAAGTCCTATATCAGGTAATATAACATCAGGATGGGCACTTAGTGAAATTTCCTCATTAAAACAAACAGAATGTTTTAATTTCTTTTTCTTTTTGACTGAAGAAAATTCAATTGGGTATATGTTCCACATTTATCCACTCATCTGTTGTTGGGCCTCTAGGTTTGCTCTGTAGCTTGGCCACTTTGACTAACACAGCAATAAACTTTCATGTGCTGTGTTGTGTTGGCTTAGAACCTACAAGGTATATGTACCTAAGAGTTGAGTAGCTTGGTCACAAAATAGTCATATTTTTAGGTTTCCTCAATGGAACCTCTATACTAATTGTCTTTTCTTATGGGATTTTTTTAGACAGGGTTTATCTGTTTAGCCTTGGTTGTCCTGGACTCACTTTGTAGACAGGCTAGCCTCAAACTCAGAGATCCCTCTGCCTCTATTGCCCTAAGTTCTGGAATTTGAGGCATGCGCCATCACTGCCCGCTTCTATACTAATTTTTATAGTAGTGTTCCAGTTGCATTCCCACCAAACACTTTATGAAAGTTTCTAATTTCCCACATCTCTGTGGGCATTTTCCCATTCATTTTATTTTTGTTGTTTCTTTTTTGTGATAGTTATTCTGCGTGGAATGATAGTAGATTTATAAGCAGTTCTAATTTGTATTTTCCTCATAGCTAAATGTGTTGAACATTTAAAAATATTTATTAGCCATTTGTATTTCTAAGTTTATGAGCCATCATTTTTGGTACAATTTATGATTATATAATTTGGCTTTTTGGTGTTTTCTTTTTGCATATACCAGGGATACCCTCTTAGTCACATTTTTAAAAATAATAAAGGTATACTTGCATAATTTTCCTCACCCTCTCTTTCCTCCTATACTTTACAACCACTTTCCCAAACTCAATTCATGGCATCTTTATCTTCAGCCATTATTGTTAAATGTACAAATATAGTCTACTGAGTCTGTTTAGCATTTTTAATCTTTAGGTCATTACCTTTTTGGCGGGCTAAATGACTCATTACAGGGTCACTTAGTAGACATCCTACATATCAGATATTTACATTATGATTCATAGCAGTAGCCAAATTACAGTTATGAAGTAAGAACAAAAATAATTTTATAGTTGGGGGTCTCAACAACATGAGGAACTGTATTAAAAGGTCATAGCATTAGGAAGGTTGAGAACCACTGTTAAACAGATATTTAGAATAAAAAAATCAAATGAAAAAATGATATACTTAATACGTTTAATTATTTTACTAAATGAGGTTTATTTAATAGAAATATTTCAAAAAGAAAAAAAAAAACCAGACAGACATTTAGACCAATGGAAGAAATAGAAGACTCAAAAGCTCACTGGTATTTGACAAAGATGCCAAAAACATACACTGGCGAAAAGAGAAACTTTAACAAATGTTCCCAGTTTCCTGGGGAAACTGAATGTCTTCATACTGATGGATATGAATAGACCTGTGTCTGTCACTCTGCGTACAAATTAATTCCAAATGAATCAAGGGTCTCAATGTAAAATTTGAAACCATAAGACTTTTGGGAGAAATAGTAAGAAGTACCTTACAAGATAAAGGTATAGGAAAATATTTTCTGAGTAGTGTCTTAGCTGCCCTGGAATGAAGACCCACAATTACTTCTGTGAGCTAAGGGGAAAAAATCCATCAATCAAAGAGGACATCCACAGAGTGAGAGAGAAATTTTGCTAGCAATACATGTGATAGAGAATTAATAGTCAAAGTATATACAGAATTCAAAGTTTTAACCATGTAGATAAACATTATTAAACATTGTCTATCGATGTGAACATAGAATACTCAAAGGAAGACATAAATAAAGTCATTTTCTTATATGTTGACATTTTTTTCTTTTAATAGTTAGTGTCCACAGGTAATATAAGAAACACAATGACTGCTATCAATTTTATCACTGATCTAAAAACAATCTCCTGTTCTGGGTAGATATATTTGGTTTTGGGAGCTAAGTGAGCCTCTCAAAATAATTTTTCATGAGGATTGTATTCTCGCACATGCTTCTGTAAAGCTGTTCCTATCAGTTTTGTCCATGCTAGCTTCCACTTACACAGTGATTCTGTCTCACCTTTGGCATGAGTTGCCCTCTTATTATACATGTATCATATCTACCATGGGCCTTCAAAGAACATCCTGAATTGATTTACTCTTAGTGTTACATTAAAAGTCACTCCTGGATCTTACCTAGGATGTCACAGAAGCTTCCAGATGGTTTCATGCCAGACCACAACCCTTTGTCTTATTATTCACATAAACACTCTGTGGTCTTCCTCTCAAATCCATGACCTTTTTATATGAAATTGTCAAAAAGAGTCACATAAAATGAAGAAAATATTTAAAAATATAAACACCAAGTTAATCTTTTAAAAGTAACTATCATCCAGTCTTTGATAAACCTCACTGATCCTGATTTCTCGGTAGAATCACACTGTAGTGTACTCAACGTACTATATGATACTGCAGAGTTTTCTTGCAGTGCAGCTCTTGTGATGTTTCATGGCTTTCACTGCATGTCCTGGTTTTCAGGCATAATGGCAAAGAAGTCTTCTGACTCACCAGATTTCTCTCTGCTCAAGACCTTGCTCTGAAATACACCATTTTTTAAAGCTAAACCTCTCTGCCTCACATATGCCTTCCTCTGTTGCCTCTGGTAGGCAATGCCCTCAGAGAAGCACACACCACTTTCTATCACTTAATCTTTTGTATTTCTTATTACTTTTAACTGGTCTTCCTGCCGGCATCTGTTTATCAACTGAATCATGTATGAGACGTGATCTTGAATAGAGAATCTCTGTCTGTACTATTTTCACTTGTCTCCAAATCCTGTATGTATGTCAGGTAGTATCTCAAGACATTTCCTTGGAAATTATCCTATTTAATTTCCATTTACTTCAATGGATGATATAGGAATAATTTAATGTGAAATTCTAAGCATAATTCTCTGTATTTGTTTGCCTTCATTGAGCGTTGTAGCACTTTCATGGGCTGACACGTCATGTGTGTGACAGTCGGCTAGTCACTTGGCTTCTTCTTATGTACTTTATTTACATACTACCCCCAAGAGAAGTGGAGGAGATCACCCATGTCATTTTCATCTACCCTTTCCTATCACTGTCATCTAAAGTTACATATTTTGTGTAAATCTGTGACCTTTAATATTCTATAATGTTAATCTATTTTACATTTACATGAAAAAGAAGGAAGTTGTATAAGGCAAATAATCCCAGACATAAAAAAAAAAAAACCCTCAAAATGTTTCCTTCATTAATCACCTTCCAGAACCTTAAAATGCTGAATAGTAGGTTCGCTCCAAGAATTTTATCTGTGTTTATCATTGTATTGTGGAAGACAATTTACCAATATGTCTGAAAGAATGGCAGTCTGAAAAAGTGCAGTTTAGGCAAACTGTGCGATGTCAACATACAAGAATGTCTTTAGGTTCAGTTGCTGCCATTTATCTTTCTTGACCTGAGAGATTGCTTTTTGTTAAAAATTGCAGTCATTCATATCATGTGGCTGCATAAGAATCAAGGAGAAAAGGTACCCAATTAGGATGTGGGTAAGAATGGAAAGGCAAGGGACTTCCTTGTAGCAAAGGATTTGTGATTTTTTTACCCTGGAGTCTGTGGCCTAAGAACATGGGTGTCTAAGAATGAACCACATGACATTTGTCTAGAAGAAAAGATGAGTGCAAAGAAAATAAATTCAGGAGGATGAAGAAAATGACATTTTCTGTTTGTTATCGTCTGTAAAATATTTTTCATAGAATTTATTTTAACTTGGCATCGGCCTGTGGAAAAGGTGGTCTTCCAAACTAGAACATTTTCTCAAGGTTCTCCAGCTGTAAAAATAATGAATACTTCCCACAAATGGAGCAAATAGCTCCTAAATATGACCTCTGAGGATGGATACTCGACTGAATTATTTTCTGGTGTGAGCTGGTAAATACTTAACAACTCTATTTCACATTTTGTTACTCCATTCAAACTTAGCTCAGTACTAATGCTTACAATATAAATGTAGCTCAATAATATCTTATTCAAGACGCAACTTTTCTGAAGCCTTACTTTGAATATATGGAGAATACACCACATAAAGAATGAAATCTTTCCTCCAGGACATGTATATTCTTACCTTGGCTGAAGTAATGTAAAGGGTCTGAACTATCTAAGAGTAATTGTAAAGTGTGTGTGTGTGTGTGTGTGTGTGTGTGTGTGTGTGTGTGTGTGCCTGTGTATGGATATTTAGATATCCATAGATATATCAATAAATGTAAGATACACACACACACAAACATCCCATCCAAGAACACATACATAAAAGAAAGAAGAGAGAAGAGAAGAGCGAGGAGAGAGGAATAGAGAAAGGGACAGATACAAAGATTCTTTTCTAAAAGCTCTGGAAGGTTTTATTCATGAGAGATTTGGGACACATGTCAAACAAAGAGAATCACACAATACATGGACACAGGCATCAAGATATGTTTGGATAATATAAATTAACAAGCCTGCTTATTTTAGAAGGTTACATTTTGTTGGTTTTGATACAAAGTAGTCTTTATTTCTGATAAAATAGCCAACAGAAAAAAATTTTTAAAAATGTGTAAAGCCCTACCTAGGTGGAATGGATTGACTCACTTTGCTGTGGAATCATGGGAAGGAACCAAATGTCCTGGTAGACCCTGTGACAGAAGCTGAAGTAAGAAATGGCAGAAAGCTCTAGGAAGTTAAAGGTTATGTCCTGGTGGCACTCAGAGAAAGGATAAACAGACTACCAAGATGAGACCTGATAGGCTGTGACCGTATGGTGGGGGAGGACGTCCCCTTTTGTCACAAATCCAGGGGAGGGTAATAGGGTGAAAGAGGGAGGGAGGGAGGAATGGGAGGATACAAGTGAAGGGATAACAATTGAGATATAATCTGAGTAAATTAATAAAAATTAATTAAAAATGAAGTTAAAGGTGCAGTGAAATAAACTGTGAATATAGCAAGGGAAAGATACAAAATAAACATGGAAGTTGTATAATTAATAATATCAATGATAATATCTCATTCTTTGTGTGTGTGTGTGGGGGGCGGGTATCTGTAGAGTCTAGCAGAAAAGACAACAGAGACAAAAGACTCAAGGTTTTTTTGTTTGTCTGAAAGAATTAGTCAAGTCTAGTGGATAAAATGACAAAATGCTTTGAAACACAAAATGCTCCACTAACCTCATTAAAACGTATTTAGTAGAGAGTAGAAATACAGAGGCGCACACAGCAGCTATAGCGCCTGGCATACGAGTGGTGAACAACATGACCCTCTCTCAAGTGATGTGGAAGGTGAACTGCTGGCACTTCCACATGTCATAGATATCATGATAGACCTACACTCACACACAGAGACCCTCACAACACTATATATCCATATGCACCAAAAAAGAAGAAAAATTACAACCTATAATACTAGAAGGAAATTCAGAAGTAAGTAGAATGTATTTCAAATCAGATATTATGAGACAGTCAGGGGAAGTCCCATTGATCAAACAAGCAAAAGCAAACAAAAACAAACAAAAATCAAACAAAAAAAATCAACGCTTTAAATCCTAAATATTTGTCAGAGGATATTAACCACATTAAATCTGAGCTTAGCCTTTGGTGTCCTCTGTACTGTGATATATAATCTTGATGCTAAGAGGCATTAGTTGAGAAAGCTGCCTGTGTCTTAGTCCTATCCCCAGACGAATACCCTCAATAAAAATTAAAATCCTCTCAGCAGTGGCCTATGAAACCATTTTCAATGACGTGGGAAGGTCCTTTCTTGTAGAAAGGTCTTGCTTGTACCTTGCAATGTCCAGGATATCTCTTCTGTTCTATCTCTGTTTTCTCTCTTCTTGATTTCTCCCATGCTCCATGCAAGATACTAAATACTGTATCTCCCAAATTCAGCTGTTGAAATTCACAACTTCAAGTGGTGGAATTAGGTGGCAAGTAGGAAATTGACGCTGCAAAGAAGATAATTAACCTCCTTTTAAGAGAGATTCCTAGATCTCCTTCATGGATTCTGACAGAAAACAGGGATTCACAGACTTGAGAAAGTAAAAATGAGCAACAGAGGTATAGAAGGAAAAGAAAATGATATTTCTTATATCATTACTTGTCCTCTTGGCTTTTAACTCAAAGAACATCAAATTGTTTATTAAATTAAATTGATATCTATGCATTCTAACCTCATCTGGCCACCCAGTGCCCACATTTATTATTCTCAGATTGGAAACTTAACGTTCAACATCTGGCCTGCATTCATTTTCCTTTAATTTCTTTTATTCTCCTCTAGTCCCTTACCCATTCTATCTGCTGTACTTTTCTACAAAAGAGTAATGTAGTGGTTGTTAACATGTCTCAGCATTTTATATCCAGAACTCCAGATGACATTCTATAGAGAGATCAGAGACCTGCCTAACTGATCCCCAGATGTACCAGAAATAAAATGCCTCTGTATACAAGGAACAAAGGAGACCAGAAAGCATATTTACTACAGTGAGATAAGGGTTATTTTTTCTTCTGACAAGGAAGCTTCTCTGTAAAACAAAATTTACAAATGCGCACATTTGCCTCTGCTGAAGGCAGCACAATGCATTTCCCTCTAAAAGAAAAGACGTTTTTTGTGGGTCAGGAATAAACTAATGGAATAAGTAGACTTGTATTCAAAGATACACATCCTCAACTGATTCTTGAACTACAGGAGATTAGTTTGCAGAGAAGTCCTTTGTGTCCTTGAGAAATTTGATGTGGACAAGAGAATGAGGCAGATATACTTGACTCATTGTCTTGAAGACCAATTCCAATCTTGGCCATTACTAGAGTTAGTCACATTGTGAAAAGAAAACAATGGCTGAATCCTAAATTTTCAATTTTGAAAACTCACAAGTGGGAAAACATGTGCACTGAGGGTACGGGAACTCTTGGGAAATGTGGCTGCTCTGTCAGCACTGCATAATAAAGGGAAAAAACGAGCAACCGAACAGAATTAGAATTGTTCTACATGTATGTGTCAGGACTTGACTGAAGTCCAGCGAGCCTCAGCATTTACAAAAGTTGGATTTCATACTGGGTATTTGTGAACCTCAGCTTCCTCAAGCTTAAACACAGAATTAACTCTTTCCATCCCCCTTTCCTGCATTAGGTCAAGCATCACTGAATCAGGCTCCAACAGATTTTATGTTGATTAACTCTTACAGTTTATACTCAGTTATACAACAGAAAAATCTTATTTGATTGGCCTGTATATGTATACAGTGAGCTGACACTTAGGAGGGTCTTCTTTGTTTGGTAGCCCCACTTCACACACTGTCCTTTTCACTTTTAGTCACCATTGGTTTTCAGTACCTTAATTTTCAGTAGCTTAATCGCCAACCTGACACCTGGGAAGCATGGCAGTGACAGACTGTCTACATTGAGTTGGCCTGCGGAGGATTATCTTCCTCAGCTTCATTGATGTAGAATGGTCTCACTCACTGAAGATAGTACCACTCCCTAAGCAGGGGTCCTAACCTGTGTAAGAGTGGAGAAACTGACCTTAGCATAAGCACTCAAGCTAGCGAGCATGTATTAATCTCTTTCTCTCTGCTCTTAACTACAGATGTAAAACTGATGGACTGTGTCCTACAGTTGCGAGTTGAAATAAACTCCTTCCTTCTTCTACTAAGTGGATTTGTCAGGGTATTTATGACAGCAACAGAAATAGCACCGGAAGAGCATCTCTGCCTGCTGCATGCCAGCACAGCTTCTGTGTCCTCGTGGACCTCTGTGGAGACCTCAAGTGAGTGCTTTGACCAAAGACTGCAGCACTACAGTTTTCTCTGCCTCGTTATAGCACAGGTCTTAATGAATAGACTTAGCTTATCTGGTCTATGACTCTTCGTCCATAAGCTATGAGCTTTATTCTTTTTTTTTTTCACCACACACCTACCTCCATATTCTTAACTATAGAAAGATCTTCCCCTTTTCCTAAATGTTAATCTACAGTTTGAGACTAAATTAACCTTATCCTAGTCCTTCTGGGATATTAATTGATCAATTATTTTACCTTTTGTTTATGCTTCAACCATTTCTTCTTCTTTTCCAAGCATTTATCTTGCCTTTGCTGACTTTTAAAAAATAAAATTAAAAAAACAATAACTTCTCATGACCTGACTATACCCATTATTGCACTTGGATTTAGAAATCAATTGTAAATTTACCATTTTTATTTTTAATGCTTTCTTATATTCTATTTGTAAAGTATTCATATTATGAGTTTTCTTCCATGTATCAAAATCGATAAAATTCATAAACTTTAAGTTTCCTTAAAATTTTCCTTTCAGTAAAACAATGTTAGCACATGGTCAGGACCCCATTTTTAATCTCTAATAGTCCTTTCCACAAACTTTTTTTTCATGGGTCATGCTCTATTAATTATGGACTTCTTTAGATGGATGGCTTTTCTAGTTTGTTAATTTTCACTTCACAACTCTTTTATTTGAAATGTCTTGTCATTTTGCTGTTATTTTTAATTTTATCATAGACATAATTTCACACATTCTGAAAATATGACTTTAAGAATGTCACATTCTAAGGTTTGAGCAACTATTTATGAATGACACATCCACATTTGCTGAGTTCTTTTTATGATCCAGATATTGTGGTCAGTCTTTTATGTTTTATCTTTAAAAACTAAGTTGAGTTAAAAAATTATCCTCTCAATTTCCAACAATTAACCTCTCAAAAGATACAGTTTAAAAATGTCCATTAGTATACCTTGATGACTGTGGCAAACCAAATATATACAAATCTTTTCCTTATACCCTTCAGAGTCACAATTTCCAAATGATATCCATGTGAACCCAATATTATGAACTTGTAACACATAAATATATACTTAGAAACAGTTTCTCATCATACATAACATGTAAATGAATATCACAATATTATTTTCTCCAAAGTTTTAATACACCTTCCACACCTCTATGTGAAACATCTTAGAAATAAGCATAGAAAAAATATCTGAGGATAGAAGTTGGTACAGACAAGAGCATCTAGTTCTCTTGCTTTTACCTTCTCAGTAAAGAAAAAAGGGTGGACTCTTCAGAACAGATGAGCATTTAACCAGCATTTTCAAATTGCTAAGCCTGAACTTATGTATGGCATATTTCACATTCGGTTGTGTTTTACATACCATTTTAGACTGTGTTGTGTTTTAATGGTTGACTGTGCTGTTATTGCAGAATAGAAAGGAGAGAAGTAACATCAGGTTTCAAGTCCCACCAAATCCCCTGTGCTTCAATTTTCCATTTATATTTATTTCCCAAAGTTTCTAGTCCAAACTCTTTCACAAAATGTTGACTCTCTTTACTGTCTTAAGAAATACATCAGTTCTTCTTCCCAATGCCTTGATATGCATGATCCCCATATGTACTGTAACTTCCACATCAGCGAACTCTCATAGCCTGGGCAGAGGTCATCAGATAGGAGTTTTACTCCTAAGAATACATAGTGTACAAGAAAATGCAAAAATGCAAACGTTAAGTATGTCATGTGGCAAAAGAACACTTGGGTCAAATAAAATGTGGCCAACTAATTCTAACAATATTTGTGGTTGACTTTCACATCTCAGCTGTGCATAAATTGGTGTTTAGTTTCATTTCATGATAGTTAACAAGTTCTTTAGTTTCCATAGGAGTTTGAGAACTGGAGGGAGGAGTAGGGTGGATGTTATTAAGATATATTTTATAAATGCATGATAATTTCAAATAAAAATGAAAACACTATCATAAAGATAACTAAAACTGCATGTCCTTACTCTGATGTTTACAGTTAGTTCCAACAATGGGATAAATGATGACGAATTCCTCTCAGTAGTACCTCAACACTCTCCATTCTGATAGAATTAAAGAAATTTTGCCAACCTCTGAAAAAACTTAGCCCATAAAGTTTTTTTTAAGTGTTTAAACTTATTATAAGAAAATTTCCTGCACTATTCCTCCACACCAGGGTTACAGCAATGCCTACATATTGTTAATAGACCTGAGTTTGCTGCACTATATTACAGTGTTGCAGATATTCCAAGATCTAGACTTAGGTTGACTGCACTGTCACCTTCAAGTAACAAGTAGATCTACTGTCAGATCTTGCTTAGTTGAATTATTGTAGTCAGGATGTATTGTGTGAAAGAATATCTATTTTCAATTAAAAGAGTCATGTATCATCACAAATGCGTTCAATATTTTACTAGCTGTGTTTCTGAATGGATGCCTGTTCCAATGGACAATTGGAAATAAGCCACCTACAGTCTTCTACCTGGCATCTCTTAGGCCCCTCGAGAATCTGGAATGTCTAAAGTCTAAATGCAGCAGGTGACTGCTTTATAAAATTATGAGTTTGGCAGTTAAATAAAGTTAGAAACTTTAAAAAATTGAATTGAACTTAGCTTTTCAGAAAAAATAGGACTTTAGTAAGACAAGTAGTGATTATTGCATAGCCAGAAAATTATATGTGGGTTATTTGGAATTACAAACAAAAATGATCACATAAGTAAAATACAAACAGGCATGAATGATCGGTCTAAACTCTTAGGGCACTGGCTACTTGTGATGGGATAAAGGAATTCGATGTACATTCATAGCAAAAATGGGAAAGGGGGTATTTTCCCTAGAAATAAATCTCCACCTAGGAGAATCAGATTCACTATTGCTTAAGGGTGAAATGTTGTCATAGTGCTATTTTGTTTTATGCATATTATATATATAATATTTGTTGTAAAGAGCATGTTGCATCATACCTACTCCACTGCTATTTCTTCTCAGTGATATAATATACATAGTGAACAGCAAGGATTTTAGAAGACAGAAGCCTTGGAACAAAGCTCTGAAGAAATGGGACACACGGGGACATAACACACAGACATAGATTAAGCCAAGACATGATACCAAGTGACACAGCTTAAAGGACATGTTTAAATTCACTGCTTATTCAAAAGCATGTGAATCCTTTCTGGTTCCTACCTCCTAAAGTCAATCTCCCACCCCTCTTTGCAAATCTTTCCATGACACACTGCTGTCCCATGTGAGTAGGATAGTCACAGACAGAACTGGATATACGGTAGGTAGGGACAGTGGGAAATTTGGCTGCGGACGAAATTTCATTAGAGTTAAAAGCACATCTGACCAATGTTGTGGAGTTTTTGTCTTGTTTTTCAGCCCTAATCCTTTTCATCATAAATATTCTTAGAAGGGAATCTATAAAGTTCGCTCTTCTGCAACTGTGTTTTCTGTTTGGCTTTTGAAATGTGGTCATTTGTTATTCTCTACTAGGTTTATCGACTTTTTCCCCAAATTCACATTAAGTTACTAAACACATCTGCCTTGTTATAGAACAGACTCAGTATGTCTGTTCTGTGTTTTTGCTCACCGAAATAATCAGTGAGTAGTGCAGAAGAGGCAGCCCCTTCTGCTTCTGCACAAGGAGAGTATAGCATAAAAACCTAAAGTAAGCCTTTGTGGAATTTCATGTCTACCACTTGCTAAACTGATGTTTCTTTTCAACTCTAAATGTCCATTATATAATTACAATGGACTATATATAGAACTATAGACTATATATGGATTATATACAGGACTAATATAGAAACCAGGACTGCTTAACTCACCTGTAGCTGACAGTAATAAATACCAGAAGTAATTTCCTAGAATAATGTTCAGCATCTAGTATACACTTCTGAACTACGGCGGTTGCTAAGGAACATTTTCTTCAATAGTATAGCTGCTTGTGAGTTAGTTGTCCATGTTCCTGTAATGATTCTTTACCCATTGTCTAGTTACTCTAAAGAAATATTGTTTCATCAAAATAGACTTAAATGGGATTATTTCTTTGATCTGTTACTGGTACACTACAGGATTGAATAGATGTTTGTGTCCAGAAAAAATTTATGGGCATTATAACTCTCTCTCTCTCTCTCTCTCTCTCTCTCTCTCTCTCTCTCTCTCTCTCTCTCTCTCTCCCTCCCTCCCTCCCTCCCTCCCTCTCTCTCTCTCTCTCTCTCTCTCTCTCTCTCTCTCTCTCTGTCTCTCTCTGTCTCTGTCTCTGTCTCTCTCTCTCTCTCTGCATGTGTATGTGTATGTGTATGTGTGCATGTGTGTTCATGCTTTTATGACTGCATGTATGTGCATGCACAGGCCAGTGGGCATCCTTTAGGAACATCACCTTGCTTTGTGAAACAGGGTCTCTCATTGGCCAGAAGCTCATTACTTAGGCTCCAACGGTAGGTTAACTAGCTCCAGGGGCCACCTGTTACTGTCTTCCCAAGGCAGCATTACATGCACAGTACCACACTCACATTTTTACTCAGTCTCACAGTTTCTCTGCTAGCACTTTTCTAGTAGAAATATCTCACCAGCCCCACTCTTAGAATCTTCAAGGGGCATTGTTAGTGTTTCTTCAAATTCTGCTGAAGGTAGACTGAGCCTGAAATTTATAGTAGGCTATAACTGAGGCATTTTTTTCTCCTATTGTGCTCACAGCCGTATGGAGTCTGTTCTCAATTCTAGAATAAGGGAGAGAAGGTGATACGAAGATAAGGCTCAGCAGAAAAGAAAACAGAAAGAACAGTTGGAGAGTACATACATAGGCAGGGGCACAATCATAATAGCTATTGTTTATATCAATAGAGTCCTGGATTCTAAAACGTCATCTGCAGCACCTGAAATCAAATGGCTTACTGACCTACACAGTTGTGTTTTAGTAAGTACCCACTGACATTCAAATAAGCACAAATAAGGTCTTTTTATTACAGTGAAAACAGAATTCAACCCCATCTGAAATACTGTTTTGCTTCAAGCCTACTACCCTCACAATAACTGGTGCTCACACTATAGCTTCCATCACCGCACCTGTCACATAAAACATATTTGTATATACATGCTCACTGTTTCAAGGCTTTAATTTTCAGTATAGGCACATATGGATTCTTACCTGAGTGCTGGGGTACAAACTTTTGTTTTCTGAACTTCAACACTGATATCATTTGACATTTATTATTGTGGGGAACTGAGTTCCTCAAGACTGGGAAAAGATTCCTCCTCACATCCTGCCTCATGCAAGTCAGTAGACAAGGCCTTCCTGCCTGTGTTTCTCAGCAGCTGAATTTTTAAGTAAACCATGAATTCAAGGAAATCAATCATGATCAAGGCATTCACAGTTGGCTGGCAACTATGATAGCTATTAAGGGGAAATGGCATTACATGCTAATGAGCTGGGAGTTCCTTGGAGTTAAGCCCATGTTGGAGGAAATAATGACTCTTTCCAAGAATATAAATCAAAGAGAATTTTTATTTAGTAAGATAAGTTTAATCAAAAGAAAGGAAGACAAAAAAGAAGTTAGTGAGAGATATATATATGAATATATACATGTGAATATATATATGAATTTCCTCCCTCCCTTCCTCCCTCCTTCTCTCCCTCCTTTCCTGCCTCTCACCAAACTATCTTAACTGATTTTACTAAAAAAATAACTAGCCCCTCTGTTATAAAAGAACACAATGTCACTGAGTGAATGTCACAATTGAGCACATCCAGGAGTAAGTTGCATGTTCGGCAAAACCACAGTGATATGTTTTCCCATTTTCTCGAAGTCTGTTGACCAACTAAAACTTCAACTACATTCAAGCAAATCCTCTGATAGCTGCGCTGCTTTTCCAGCTGTGAAATCCAGTGATCTACCTGGTAGAACAACCTTCCCCATAAGGAAGAATGAGAAGGTGGAATGTTGGTTTTCATTGCATCGCAAATGTGTCAATAGAATCTGTGAGGATTGGCAAGAGGTCATTTAGTATATATTTAGAGTGATTCTGGGAGCCTGGCTCAGTTCTACCCATGTTCAAGACTTTCTTTTTATAAATTATGGACATGCTGCTCAGATATTACCTTTGAAGGTAAGATGATTTCTGCACAACAGTTTTGTTAAATCTGTGACAGTGATTCTAACCTTAATAATGCTGTAACCCTTTAATATAGTTCCTCATGTTGTGATGACTCCCAGCAATAAAAATACTCTGTTGATACTTCATAACTATAATTTTGCTACTGTTATGGACTATAGTGTCAGTATGTGATATGTAGACTATCTGATATGTGACTCCCAAAGGCATTGAGACCCACAGGTTGAGAATCAATAGTCCATCGATTGTCTCTTGATTTTTTTCCATAGGGCTTTTTCAAAAATAAATGCAAACTAGACCCAGCAATTAACTGCCAATGCCTCCTTTCTCTCTTTCCCCATCTCTGTTAACACACACACACAAACATGCACACACACAAACACACATACACACACACACACACACACACACACACACACACACACACACACAGGGTTTCCATATTTCCTTTAAAAATATCTAGGAAAGCATGTAATCCTACAATAATTAAGTGATTGATGCCACTAATTGATCACTTCCTGTAATCTGTGCGGTAGTCTCCTCTAATCACTTTAAAGAGCATTGTTTGGCATGATTTTACAGAGTTATAAAGACAGAACATTGCTACATCTGGAGCCAGCCTGCTCTAGTCCGTCAGTTTTTATCCGTGTCTATATCAGATAGGACAGAATAAGCTGCTCTTGGACAGCTCCAATCCTTAAAAAACACGTATTCCTTCTGACATGTAGAACTCTTCTTCAAAGACTCATGACGAACAATTATGGCACGGGTTCTCGATGGAGGTGCAGTGTGGCACGGCACTTAAGGATTATTCTTAACGGTGTCAGAAAACTGACAAGGACACAATCCTGGCCATTCTTTTTGATGTGAAACAAGAAAAATGATCAAAGTTATTGCTTGGTTTTCTCTTTTATTTTTATTTTATTTATTTATTTTTTTTGGTTTTCTCTTTTAAATGGTGTTAAAATATGACTTATCTTATAGGTTTGCTATTTCTGCCAAATAAATCCAACTGGTTTCAGTAGGAACCACAGAGGGAAGCAGTTCCCTAGCAGCACCACAGTAAGGCAGGGCATCCTCCGTGTTTATCTTATGTCCCTAAAACTTCCTAGAAAGTCCCAGAACACTTCAAAAATTAGACCTTTTCTTAAACAAATGCAAGAAATAAGTTTACATGAAATGCATGAAACATTTTATACAAAGTCATAAATTAACACTAAAGTGTTAAAAGCCTTTACAAAATAACATTTGTTTACACCTGTTTGGGTGCTTGTTTAGAGAATAGTTTGGATTCCATTTTTCCTATGAATAAGTTTTCTACTCCCCAAATATGAGCACTATAACTGCCCTCATTTTATCTCCCGAACAGAAGCAATGTGTGTGTGTGTGCAATGGCTATTGATAAGTAATGCACCATGTAAGGTCATGCAAGTGAAGTGGTTTGTTTTGCTTCCGGATAAAGCATGCCTACTATCCAGGCAAGGAAAGACTACAGGACCCCCATTTATTCTCACTTAATTTTTTTTGTACAAAACCACAAGATGTCAAAGTCCCTTATGAAAGAAGCAAAATAAGTCTTTGTTTTCTGCTGAAACAGCTTCTTAGGGTCTTAGATCAATCAAAGGCAGCCCCTGGGCTATGCTTGCTTGGAGGAAAGCTTTGAAGGTATTGTTTGCAGTGGCTCTAAATGTGCCCTAGCTTTGCTGGCTGTCCAGACCAGTTTTAATCACTTATTAAACAGACTCATTTGCAAGACCAAGAAAAAGAAAGGCATTTACAGACTACTATTTCCTCTCAAAACTCACTTTCAACCTCATAGCTCTCACAGAGGAACATAACATACCTAGCATCTTAGAACATCAATGCATCCCCTTGCATTCTCAGACCAGGGAATTAAGAAATAATAGGATTACTTAAATTCTTCTGCTACAAAAGCACTTATAATTTGATTCTCTGAAAATAAAGTCAAGTAATATTACATATTGTGTGGAACGATATATTTTTTTTATTAAGAAAGGAGAAGTAACCCTTACCCTTGCCTTCAGGTTGTAGGGCATGAGGCTTTCATTATCACTAAGGGGCAGGACATCTAAGGAGAGCCAATCAGATAGCCTTTGACTTTCTATAGACTAGTTTCATAGGCTGTGGGACAAGCAGGCATGTTCTATGCCATCTCGTTGTCACCTAATGAGAAAGAAGCATTAAGATTAAAAGTGACCCATTCCCATAAGGAAGACTGAAGAAATATAAGTAAACACAAGAAAGCTTCATAAGGAAATAACAAGGAGCAATGGGCAACTTGCATCCACCTTCATGGCATTGTTTGATCTCCATAATAAAAATAAACTTTTCTAAAGAAAGTAATCAGGAAAATGTATCCTTCACAATAGCATACAAATTAGAAATAAGTATATCCAAAATAAGTGAAAATTTCTGCAATCTGACCTTTAAGATACTGGGAAAGATTATTAAAGAAACCACATTACCTCTGTCAGCATTGTGTTTCTACAAAGTGATTCAACAATCAACATAAACTAGAAGAACCGTCTCTTGATGAATCTCAATTAGTATCATGTCTTTAAATTCTATTTACATAGTGAAAACCTACATTGGCATTTGTGGTGATCTGAATAAGAATGAGCTTCATAGGCTCATATAGTTGAATGCTTGGTCAGCCCCTGCTGAATGATACTAATTTGAAAGGATTAGCGTGTGTGGCCTTGTTGGAGTAGATGTATCCTTGTTGGAGGAAGTGTGAAAGGGGAGTGGACTTTGATGTCTCAAGGGCCCAAGCCAGGTCCAGTGTCTTTCTTTTCCTGATGTCTGTGGATGCAGATGTAAAACGCTCAACTTCTCCAACACCATATCTCCCTGCATGTTGCCACTCTCCCTGACATGATGAAAATGGACTAACCCTCTGCAAGTGTAAGCATAGGCCCCAATTGAATGCTTTCTTTTATAAGAGTTGTTTTATAAGGTCATGGTATCTTCACAGCAATAAAACATTGACTAAGACAAAAAAAAAGATACTGGGAAAGAATTTGGAGAAAATACCAGAAGATGATAAGACCTTCAAAACTCTTGGACTGGCATATTCTGTATTATAAAATAGACTATATCATTAGATGCACTGTGCAGGTTCAGTGCAAGCCCATCAGATTCACAAAGTAACACCCTCCACTCCATACATACCCCCCTACTCACATCCTCACACCGTGGTCATGTACCCCCACCATGCCATCATAATGTATTAGCAAAGACAACTAAAGTATAGGAAACAAAAGCAAATAAGTATTATTTTATTAGACTAAGAAGTGTTCTTCCCCAAAACCAAAGCACTAAACCGAAAGGAGAAGAAAGTGTATGAATTAGACCAAAATATTGGGAAAGTATAAGTCTGAGATAATTTTAATTACCAAAACCTACAAGGAGCTTAGATTGTTGGTGAAGAAACTACAAATCAACGACACAGGTAGGGAAGTGAACAGACATTTTGTCCTCCAAAATACTGCATATGGTATGAACATATGGCTCAGGTAGATGAATAGATGTAGTAGGAAGATATGAATTAAAATCATAATATTGTTCACACTCATTAGAAGGACTTTCATCCAAGAGATGAAGCAAAAAGTGTTGTTGAGGCTGAGAATAAAAAGCTATTTTGCACTGTGGATTAATGCAGCATCATGAAAGATAATATGGAGAGACCTTAAGACACAGATATTGGAATGATTATATGATCCCAGAATCTCACTGATGCTACATGCAAAGGAATTTGAACTGTTATGTTTATCAGATATTTGAACTCCTGTGTTTATAATAGCCAACATATGGCAGCAATTCAAGTGGCCATCTGTGGATAAATGGATTTTTAAAATGTGGTGTATAGGCACAATAAGACACAGACATCTCTTTAAAGAAGGAAATTACTTCATTTATGATGACACACATGAACAAAGGGTGCAGCACTCCACAGTAAAAATCAGTAAGAATAAGCATTGGTGATCTATGTCACAAAGTGGTAACTATAAACCAGCATGCATTGCTTCATTCAAATGTCCTCATCACAAAGCATCAGCCTTATGGAGCACTACATCAAAAAGTAACAGTACTCCATAACATGCATCTAAATACTTCTAATTAAAAAGTAAAATTAAATACTGTTAGCCAAAACGGAAATGTCAATAAATGTCTGTTAAATAATTAGATAAAAATTAGACAAATGGGCATGTATTCCACATCATTATTCATAGAGCAGTCAACATTAGCAGTACAGAAAGAAGAGTAATAAAATTATTTTATATAAATATGTATAGAAAGGTTCATTTATAACATTTCATTCATTCAAAGGCATCCCCCTTAGTAAAATGTGGTAGCAATCTATTAACACATTTTGACATAAAGTGAAGATACAGAAACTATATTAAATAGATATATGAATTATAATTCATAAACATTAAAAATTAGTCTGGCAAAAACTTAGTTTGCTTTTTCATAACTGTCAGTTCTCATGCCTCTGCTTTTCTATGGTATTTATGGATTTTTCTTTTCCTTAACCATCTTTAAAATTCTTAGATATATTTTAAGTATTTAAATAAATTATAACCTATTGCTATCTCTTTAGTTGTCAACCCCATTTATAATTTTCTATTCCCTTGAATATGACTTCAGAATCTTTTTAATAGTTTGAATAATCTTGTTCTTCAAAGAAGGAAGGAGAGTGGGAACTGGAAAATAAGAGCATCAGATAATCGGAATGTAATGTGAACAAATAACAAAACAAAACCAATGTTTCTTCAAAGGTTGTCTTACTGTGCACTATTCTAAACAACATGTAATTTACAATTTACAAATACTCTTGCCCACTGGTAAATGAAGGAAGTGTATTCAATTGAAAAATTAGTATGTAAAAGGAATGGTTCAATTTAAGTAAAAAAAGAAAATCAACAAACCGTGTCTTAAAGCTATTGAGCCCACATGATGTTTCTCCTAATAGATCAGTAAGGCTATTTAATTAGTCAACATACATTTATTAATAAAAATAGAATGTAGTATGAGTTTTTAGTAGTGTGCCCTTAAAAAATAGTAATTACTGTCCTGGCAAATGGATCAGCAGATAAAAGCTCTTGTCACCATTCTTGTAACTTGAGTTTAGTTCCTAGGACTCACTTGAAGGGAGCAGAGAATCAGCTCCTGTGATTAGTCATCTGACTTCCACACAGATGGTACAGCAAGCACATGAGAACACACACACACACACACACACACACACACACACACACACACACACACATATACACACACATACACACACATACACACACATACACACACACATACACACACATACACACACACACATACACACACGCACATTAAATATGTGTAAAAATATTATTTTTGTTTTGTTTATTGTGCATATTGTTCAATTAATTCAGAAGCATTTACTGTTAACTGGTATCTTGTCATTGTCCTATTAAGAGATTTTACTTCCTTTCTGGCCATAAAGATGACAATTATTTTATGATAACATTTAGCAGAAGGTCGTGGAGAGTGAAAAATGGCAATAAAGGATGCTGCTAATCTGGGGTCAGGGAACTACAAGATGCTACAACTAGAGGTGAGAACTTAAAGGTTTGGGCCATGGGCCTTATGAAGACCCAGGGGTACAGGTGGTCCATCTAGTGATGGTCCCATCAGAGTATACCATGAGGTCAAGTTCTGAGAGCTGCATGAGTATGGAAATCAAGTATTCTTACCAGGCTGAATATCCCATAGTCACGTATTTAATTATGAGAATTTCTTATAAAGAAATTGAGTAAAATGTCTACAACCAATCTATAACTAAGTCAAATCAAGTCTATTCTGCCTTATTAAGCTTTTTCTTTTACATGTTAAAGGCTCTTTCTTCACTTAAGGCTCATTTTTTTCCATGCTGAAATATATAAGTGCCTAGTAATATTCCTGACTAGAAATATCTAGAGATAAGGAGTGCACCGTTAAAACCCTTTTAACCACTATCTGTGAGGGAGCAGTTTAATGAAAAAGGCTTCTGAGTCTCACGTGAAATAATTTATATGAAGTAGTGGATGTGACTCATCTCTGTGATCAGATTGTGTGGACCAAATCCAGTTTCTATTGTATACGCAGTGTATGTGTCTCCCAAAAGGCATACATGTCATTAACTTTTGCATGTTTAAAATACATTGCTAATAGTATATTGTAGAAAAGAATTGAAGGGTTTAAATAAAGTAGTTAGTGAAGCACCTGGCAGGCAATTTTTCTAATCTATTTGTAGCTTTTTGTCCTGGAATATTAAGTCAGTCAATATTTTATGCAAGCTCTTGTCTTCTTAGGAAATAATATGCCTCCACCATTTCTTGAACTTGAATTCTGATGAAATTTTAACCATAGTTCTAGCATTCTGGAACCCAGGCAACCTTCTTCCTCTCTGTTTCATAGGTAAATTAAACATGCACAAAGCAAATGAACAAGAAAAACAGCAACATAGCCATTGAGGCTCTGAGTTATTCAAAGTACTGCATTCGGGGCTGGAGAGATAGTGCAGCAGTTAAGAGCACTGGCTGCTCATCGAGAGGTCCTGAGTTCAATTCCTGGTGCCCACTTGGCAGCTCACTGGATTGTTACTGACTGTAACTACAATTCCTGAGGATCCAACATCCTCTCTCAGACATACTTGTAGATAAGATACCAATGCAAATAAGTTATTTGGGAAAAAAAGAGAAATTCATTGATTTACTTCTCAGTCTTTTCTAATAAAATGCAAGGATCATATAGGCCCAGTTATAAATTATTTTGCATTGCGTCTGTAAGACCAGGCCCTTGACCATACATGTCCCATTTTCAGAAGCCATTTATTTATATGAACATGTTCATAATGGGATTATTTAAAATACAATAAATCAAAGTAGTGTAAGATAAAATGTGCAGCAGTTAGGAGAGTGGTCCAATAGTTATGAAAAACACTCCTACTAAACAAGCTTCTGTCATCATTAATTCTTTTATACCCTATATATAATAGCATATAATAACAAGGAAAGTCTGAGGAAGTATCTTACAGGTAAAGTACAGCCTTACATTTAAAACTTGTATGCGGAAATGACCAAATTTCAAATTGGACAAATGCTACTGCTCACAGGAAAAAAATCAGAATCAAACGTAACAGTCTAAAATTGTCATTGAATATTGATACTGTTAGGATTTTATATTCTATATTTCCATATTTGAATAGGCATAAACTTAAAGCACTAATGGGCACTGGAAAGTGCATTACATATTAATATGTAATCTCACAGTTCTAACTGTAAGAGCCTTTTAGTGTGTACCCTAACTGATATAAGAGACTGTTGTGGTGAAGCCTTTGAAGATGCTGAAAAAAATTAACAAAAATTAACAAGGAGTCCTTTGTACTCAGAGGGAATAAGGGAGCCATGCTTTCTACAGACAGGCATCCTGTATTATAGGAGCATCCCAAAGGAGCCACAAGCCATTTTCCTTCTTCATTTTCTTCTGAGAATATTACAAATATTACAGTCTCAATCTGTGGATAGAAGTACATAATGTGATATGTTAACTCACAAGAACTTTCTTGGAGTTATTTTTTGTTTCATTGTTGTAAAAAAAATCTAGAGATTCGGGCTCCAGAGAAATAAATATGGGGTGCAGAAATTTCAAACAAGTTATTAGGTTTGGGATTTACAATGCTAAATCATAATATTGGAACCAAAAACTGTAGTAATATCAGTCAGCATGGGTCAGGGTTAGATGTGATTCTGAAAACCATGTTAATAAATAATTTGTATTAGGAGCAAAAAAAAAAAAAAGCAAGAACTATAAATAATAGCCAAAGATAAATGTTAAACATAGACCTGCAGTGAAATAAATCTTAAACAGTGAAATTGCATAAAACCATCAGTATAATTAATACTGAATTATGTGCTAGATGCTATGTAGTTTCTGGTTTAATATATATATATATATATATATATACCTTTATTTTATGAAGGTCATAACATTCAAATGTCCATTTCAGGGATGGGAGCACAAAAAATGGATATATAGATTTCTATATCACTCTTAAGGCAAAATAAATAAATAAATAAATAAATAAATAAAAAGAAAAGATAACTACCAAAAACCAACCAATCAACCCCAAAAATCAGGAGACATATAAACTAAGTCAGTGGGGATCTGGAACCTTCATTCTGTGTTATCCATCTATCTCTGAACAAGCTGCCTTTGTACCTTAAGTCCATAAAAGTCACTCTGCTGTCTATGGCGCAGCCTGCTGAAACACGTTCCTCAGTGTGCTGACAATTCCTTAGCATGTTTTGATGGCAAAGGCACAACAGAAATGAAAGAGTTCAGGCATGTCCAACCTAAAGCTAAGACATCTATCTTGCCACATGAGTTGTTAAGTCAAATTATAAAGGCCTTGGGATTTTTTTCTTTTTCTTTATCTTTTTATTTTAAAGTTTATATTGTAGCCCAATTGAAGCCACCTCCTTCCTCTCTTTCCCATTTCCCCCTCCCACCCTTTTCCCCGCACCCCTGCTCTCGTTCTCCTCAGAAAAGTGGAGCCCCACCACTACCAGCACAGCCTAGCACATCAAGTCCTGTCAGGACTGAGCTCATCCTCCCCCACTGAGGCCAGGCAATAGAGATAAAAATATATTACTTTTTTTTTTTTATGAGAGAAAGTTTATTGCAAATATTTAATGACAGCACACAAAAACATTCAAAATCAGGACATTTATTACTCTAGACATTTTAAATAATTAATCTACATTGTTTTAGAAAACAGACAATATAATAAACACCTTGCAAGATTAAAAGCATTTTAGAGCAATATTTAATATGTGAAAGAACCCTAAAACCTTTTAGAAATAAGCTAAGGAGTTTAGAACAATTAGAAGAGAATTAGAAATGAAAAGAACTCAACCCTTCATTTTAGCTCACGAGAATACATGGCATTGCCTGTGAGATCCTGATTCAATCAATTTTAACATCTATGCATAAAATGAGCTTCCTGTCCTCACTGCTGAAAGGGCATATTTTTTTGAGGTTCTTTACTCTTGTCATTTCAATGTCATGGCCACATTCATGCACCACTGACTTGGAACATGGGATGACTGTCCAAAGTGTGGTTAAAACCCCCATTGGTGTCTCCATATGAAACTGAAAAGAATTGAATGAATCTGTTGCTTGTAACTCGCGAGCTCCCTGGAGAGTTGGTTAGATGACCCAATACAGCTTGCTCATTTGCAGTTTCTATGATTCCTAAACAAAAACAAAACATTCTCTCAAGTGAAATGTTAGAAACGTTGTTTTCTGAGAAATGCTTTCATTGTTCCTTTCCTCAGTGGTCCCTCTTCAGTGACCCTGCCCATACTGTCAGCAGCAGGGATGACGCACCTCCCTGCCCTATTGTCAAAATATTTAAACATGTAGTAGAGATAAGACTGGTTTTTTAAAAAGAATAATTTTTAAATTCCAGAATCTTTAATAGTATAAGAGATGTCTTAAATCATGGACTTGCCCTTTCCCTAAAATAATGTGAGATATTCTCTGTCTCTCTTCCTCTGTCTCTGGTTCTCTCTCTCTCTCTCTCTCTCTCTCTCTCTCTCTCTCTCTCTCTCTCTCTCTCTCTCTCTCTCTCATCACAGTGTATATATTTGAGGGAACAGTAAGAACAGAATGGAGGGAGACGATGATAAGGAATGGGACCATAAGCTGCCAGTGGGTTGAAGGACATTGGTTTATGAGATCATCTGAGATGCATAACATGATAAAATGACTGGGAAGAACCTCACAGAACTTCTACTCCTGAACTTTGAAAACTGAGAAACTTAAGTCCCGAGAGACGTCTTGACCCCTGAGCTCATTCTGCAGGATTTCATCCAACATCTCCTCGTTTTGAAAGCTGCCTCTGCCCTCTTGTTAACAGAGTTCACCATGCCTTTGCATGGTCCACCCTGTGACAAATACATACTTCTAATGTTACCAGTGTGTGTGTGTGTGTGTGTGTGTGTGTGTGTGTGTGTGTTTGTTTGTTGTGCACATTTCATGTTTATTACTATGAGTACATAGGTTATCACTACACAGATTTTCAGTTTTCTAGCAGGTCTGTAGGTGCCTTTCATCTGGGGAGGAGGGCACATTCTCTGAACCCTTGGATTTGTAAAAGTAATTCTGTAGTTGTGTAATGGTAAGAGTAAGGAATATGTATACAGTTTACTCTGACATAGCCCAAAGTTTTCATTAGGTTTCTGTTGGAATCTGTGATTGATAATTAAAGGATACATGGAATTTGGTCACTGAAACCTCATAATCAACTAATTTCCATCACACCTCTTCATTTTTTCATTTCCATCACACTTCTTCATTTCTCATCTCAATATAGCATTAAAATAAGGACTCTCACAGAGTTTTAATGAATATAATAATATCTGGATTTACTTTATTTCATTAGTTGATGATAAAATTTACACACCAATATAGGTTTTATAGTCTTTATAAAGAAAAGTATCAGTTCCTTTCCATAGACCATTATCCCCTCAAAATTAAAATTGAACAAATAGATATCTAACTTCCATTTTCATTACTTTTATTCCCCTTACCATTTAAGACACACTGAAAATTTGCAACATCTTTAAAACATGAAAGGCCATTAATGTTGGAACAAATTGTTGGAAGGAAAGTAAAATTTTCGGTCTCCAAAAACAAGCACAGAGATTCTAAGCTCTATCCAAGCACTGTCCATCTAAGCTCTGGGATACCTATCAGTACTGTTTTGCATTTCATCTCAGTCACTATGTGCACCTTAATATTGATTTGCAAACTTTGACCAACTTGAAAACAAAAAACAGCATACATAAACTTAAGGTCTTGAAGGCAGTCTATTGAATTCAACTGGCTAAGATTCTGAAAAGAAGTGCCACATTTCTAGTGTTAGGCTTTTTCTTTGGCAGTCTTTATTTATTTTAGGAAACTTCCACAGTAGGTATTATCACTCTTAATGAATTAGACAACCAGAATAAACTGTCACCCCATGCAAGTGTAATTCAACTGTCTTGTTCTGGTGAGTTTGCACTGTCCTCTTAACAAAACCTCCGGTCACCTAGGGAGAAAGAACATGAGCAGAAGACTTGCTTCTGGTTGACCTGTGGGCTGTGAGAGGCCATTTTGATTCATGATTGGTGTGGGAGGGCCTAGCACACCATGGAGGTTGCGGGGACTCTATGCTAGTGGGTAGGCCTGGGTTGTGTAAGCAAGATAGTTCAACATGAGCCAGGGGCTTTCTTCCATGATTTCTGGTTTAGTTTCTGTTTGACTTGTGCTGTGACTTCCTCACTAATGAACTGTGACCTGGCAGCATAAGGCAGAGTAGAATCTTTCCTCCCTAAGTTCTTTTTTGGTCATGGCACTTATTGCAGCAACACACACACACAAACAAACAAACTAAAACAAGGCTACATGACACTTTCTAACATTTTAAAATTATTTTACGTATTTTTATGTCAAGTGCCTATACATGTCCTTTTTTATGTCTAAAGAAAACGACTTTTTAAAATTCCTAAAAAGACCATACTAGAAGCTCTTTCCAGAAATTTCACAAGATATTCTGAAAGGCTATAACTTAGGACTGAGTATGGAATTCCCTAAAGTCAACTCAGTGCTACAGGGTTTTCATCACGGATGTGTAGATTATGATTCAAAATTTCAAAGACCCCTATGATTGCTTATGCTGATCCTCTGTTACTGTGTTTATATGGCCTCTGTTACTTTAGTAAGACATATAGAAATATACACATATTATTCTTAATTATCAGACATTTCTTATTACTATTGTGTCTATATTTTTTAATATTAAACCAAATCAGATAACAGGAAAACAGATTTGAAATGACAATATGTCCTGTTTTGAAAGAATAGGAGAATTAGAAATTCTTCAAGTCTAGGTCAAACTCATTGGGCTTGAAAATCACAGAAGGATCTTCCTGGTTATATTGCTAAAAGGTCTTCTAATGTGGCAATAATCTAAGGGAATCTCATAAGAGAGTATTTTTCATATAACTTTGCTTCTCAGCACATTACCACTCTATTCACAGGATAGAATAACCATATAGTAACGACTGTAGCCTAGAACTAATTTTATAATTAGACCAGAACTGACAACTAGCATCATATCTGAATGTTTTATGTTGAGAGGGGAAGCCTATGAAAGATCAAAGAACAGGAAGAGGAGGCTTGGACAAAAAGTTCTACTCCCATATGAGGCACTATTGATAATTAATAGGTGCTAGGAAAGGAAGCAACAGCGTTGTCTAGGAATGCAGACTCTGGCCAACCAACCATGATCCAGGGGAATACCATGCATCCAAGAACATTTGAGCAGCACCAATCTCTCATGGTGGGTTTGGAGGGGCAAAAAGTTTACAAAGTTACATAGGGTGGGAGATCTGGGATGAGTTGGAGGTGAATAAGAGGAAAACACTTTGTACAAAGTTCTTAAAGAACTATATTTTTTTGGTGGAAAGAAAAATGAAAACAGCCATTTTATTTTTCATCTGTGAGAGTCCGCTCATTAAAAATGAGCCTTAATTACATTTCATATTTGCTTAACATTGCTGACACCTAATCCCATTTTAAACTAAAGAGTCTAGTATTCCATTGTTTATTGAAGAGTTTCAACAGTTATTTTTTTGACATTTGTACCTCCACCCACTATTACATTTTGTTTTTAAAAACAAACAAACAAACAAACAAACAAACAAACAATGTTTTGCTATTTTTCTGTGCATTATTATCCCAGTCTGCAATCATTGCCTTGTTTCTTTCACTGTGCTGCGAATCTCCTCAGATCCTTCTTCCGATGTGATAATTCCCTCTCTAGCTACTTCTGCCTGACTCAGTACCTTCACTAACACTGTTATAGTATTAAATAAATTATTTTAATTTTATACTCGTTGTTCATTTCCAAGCATGCATATCCCTACAATATCTGATTTTCGTTGTTAAATTTCTTTGTTGTTGTTGGTGGTGGTTGTTGTTTTTTGTTTGTTTGTTTATTGTTTGTTTAGTATATATACCCATAAGAATTAAATAGTATGTTATCTGTTTATTTAAAGTAACAATTTCTTTTAGTGAAATCAACATGTTCTAGAGTTGCTTTCTCCCAACAGCCTGTCCATGACGGCATTTTATATTTCATCCTCAGATGTTGCATGTCAGAAGAATTTCAATATTGAGCACTGTCACCCAAAGCTTCATTTCTCATGGAAAACTATTTGACTCTTTCTGATCACAATGTACTTATTATCTGCTGGAGCAGGTGACAGTTTTTTTCCCATTACATATTCCTGAAAGTATAGTTTCTTGAAGGCCTCCTCATTGTCTGTTGTGACCATTTCCACATATCCTGTTCTCTAGAACATGTTGAAACACAAGTCTCTGAATGAATCAACTGTTAGTTCATCAGGACCACTGAAGCTTCAGGCTACATGCTAATCTTTCTCTTTTTTGATTGTCTTTTCCCCCTAGGAATTTCTTTCTTTTCTTATTAACTTGCTAGAATGGTATTCACCTTACATCTCTTTTTTTGTTCTCTACAGTATGTTTTTGTTTCTTTTAATTTGAAAAGTTCCAAACTTTACTTGCCTGAATTGTGTTTGTTTGTTTTTTTTATATACTATGATATTCATGTTTTACTTTAGACAAAGTCAATTAACACATCTGGGGTTGATGTAAAACATAACAAAGATGGGTGTGATAATAATGGGAATGATGCTTCTTCCTCCTCTTGAGTCACTAAGTTACTGGCAGCTTTAGGTGGGATAAGGTATGACACATATACAAAGAACACTGTAGCATGGTCTTCATGAATTTCATATAAGAAATACAGTCTCAGAGTCCTAATTTCTGTTGGTGCACACCTTTAACCCCAGCACCCAGCAGGCAGAGGCAGGGGACTCTCTGAGTTTGAAGCCAGCCTGCTGTACAGAGTGAGCAAATTCCTTCCCAACATTAAAAGATGTGTAACTCTGTTTTCATTGTTTGAAACATGGAAAAGGTAAAATTACCTACCTTCCTTGCAGGTAATTTCAGGCCTATGCATAGACATGTGGATTCTCTTTAGAATGAGACTCAAGCATAGCCTACACCAGGGCTCTTCATATACCATTGCTTCCCTGTGGCAAGCAAAAATTAATAAATAAATAAACAAATAAACAAATAAACAAATAAATAAATAAATGGAAGCACCAGACAGTTCTGTCACTGCTTCTCAGCCATGTGTGTTAACTCTAATGTTAAAATTGGATATGCACCTTGATGTCACTTCATGTTACTTTAATTTTGTGAGCTTTTGTTTTTATTTACTTATGGAAAAATGTTGATATTTATCACAGGGAGCTTGGGAATCATTGATTTAGATGCTGTGACATGGGAAGTGTTAAGTAACCAATCACCTGTATTTTAATGATCACTATGTCAAAGGTATATGAGCATGGGCATACGATGACCTCCTGGGAGGCTGAAGAAAGAAGAGGGGTAATTACATTTGTGAGTTGCTGATCTGTGACATGCTCACAACCAAAAGACTTAGTCCCCGCCCCCACACACAGCTGAGTACTCTCTATCAAGGTGGGCTATGACTTAGCAGCCCACAAACTACCGCTCCCACAGCTTCTCCACCACCAGTGTAGGTCTTGGGAGAAGTAATAGAATGGGAAAGATTTTTTTTTTATATAATTTGTTTTATTTTTTGTTCTGTGTACATGTACATGAGGTAGATCAAGTCACAGGAAAAGGAAAGTCAGGTATTATTTTAGTGATTTGATGGCGCGAACTTATATAGCCACTTTGGAATTTAACAAGAGCAATTCATCAGAAAACTGGGAATAGATCTACCTCCAATCAAGCTCTCTGTTCATGAAAATAGGACCAGAAAACCACTCAGAAAAAAAAAATGTCTTTCTCCTTTTGTTATAGCTGATTTTTCAGGAAACCGAGGAAAACCTATCTTCATAAATAACCCTGGTTCTCCTATCCTTTGGAATTCATTACTTTTGACTGTAAAGTGAGGATGGATATTTAGAGAACATGCCCCTGCAATTTGCTGTAAAATCATGACTATACTGGGCTTTTTACTTGAAGAAGATCCAATTATAATGATAATTTTAAAGCAAATAGTTGAAAAAGGCTAAGAAATTTTTAGCAAAAATGTAAGACTCATCATCAAAAACTTTTCTTTGATGTGTTATTTTCTGTATTCTAAACCCTTATGATTGGTATCATATGTGGTTGATATTTACCTCATTATCTTTCGCTTGAGAACTGTTCAATATGTCAATGGCCACAGAACCAATAATTTGCTGTTGAGTAAGACGCTAAAGCCGGTATCATTTTAATAGTGTGAATATTACTTTCCTTCATTCCTTAAAGAAGGTCTCAGCCAGGAAGTTTGTAAACTGAATAACAACAATAAGATTAATGATGATGATGATAATAAAAAATAATTATTATTTAAATATGTGTTGATAGACTTACATGGCTGACAACATGGTATATACTTTTTAAATATCCAATATAATTTCATCTCCAGCAAGGTTGACAATATTATCCACTTTCTAGTAGGAGAAAATAAATGCACAAATATTGATAGGTGGCTTGCTACTGTTCAAAAAGGAGTCTAGTGAATTTTAGTCAATAATGACTATATAATATATAAGCTCTCCAAAATCGACTTTCTAGTCATTATATGCTAATCTTTTCTGCTATCTATTCCTTCACTTACATATACATTTCAAGAACATTGAGTTCGTTGTTTTTCTGTGTCTATCATAACCTTTGTCCTCTTGGTTGGCTCACGATTTTTTTTATGTTATGATCAATCACCATGCCTAGTACCTGCCCAATACTACTTATTTTATACAAATATTTACATAAAAATCATCAAATCATCATTTAGTCATAACAGTAAGTATTTAGATCAGATCTAGTTATTCAATAGGGTGAAATTTTACTACTTATAATTCCATAAAAGTATTATGAAACTTTAATAATCATTCCTTCTAATAATCTTAGAAAATAATTGAAAACACAAAAAATGCTTACCGTAATGTACCTAAAGATAAGTTAATAACCTCAGGTTAATAAATCACGCATAATAATAAAAGAAGTAAAATTAAAAGTGAATTCTTCATTATTTTGTCCAATATACCACCTTTCTATTTCTCATTTTTCTCTAATAAATATGTTTTGAAAAGTTGTTGTTTTCAATGAGCTATTGCACTGTGGTCAATTACTGATTTACAAAATTGAAGTAATTATATTATTTTAGTGTTTCAAATTCTTTACTCTGTTAAATTAATGAGCTTAGATAGTTTAATTGCAAAGGATGAAAAGTCTGATCCTGACTACTGAGGAGGAATGGATTTAAGGAGAATAGCTGACTGTGTAAAGCAAGCAGCTAATTCATTGTAGTGTCATTTAGAGTGACGGTTTACTCAAAATGTTATCACTGTACTAGAAATTGGACCTCTGAGAATGTGGTTAAAAAAAAAAAACTTGAGATGCTGAAGTACTATGAGGGACAGTAGAATATAGAATAAATAGTACAGGGATGAAGATGTAATGATCAGTTCAAAATAACTAGAAGAAGTGAATGAAAACAGTCAACGACTAAGCATAATATGAGGTCATTGAAATCCCACATGGTTTAGCTGTAATTTATGAAAAGTAATAGTAGTGGTGAAGGTGTAACTTACGTTCTAGGCAAAAGTGTGATCATAGAGACAGTGACTATATCATTTAATAAGGCTAAAGTGCCTGATAGAGATACATATATCAATAATTATGGAACATTTGCCTTAAAATTACAATTCAGAACTATCCTTTTGAGAGAAACATTATTCATTGTTTGAACTTGACGTAACTTTGGGTCTATTCTATTATAAGTGGTGTCTTCTCAGACTTTATATCCAAATCCCTAATATGGCAGAATTCCCAAAATAATCACTTCAAGTCATTTGTGTATAGGACCCTGGTATTAGTGCTTATGTCTCTATCCTTACAGTACTTGTTATATTTCTTTCACTTTCTCTGACATGTGCCTTGACTGGGTGGCTTTTGCAAGAACCTTACTCTATAAGAGTTCCAATGGCATAGATAGAAAGGCAAGATTCTGCCACTTTATTCTGAAATGAGATAGATGTTTAAGCCCCAAGCATGCATGTAAAATATGCTTCTTTGAAATCTCACAATGGAATATATATATATCACATTTTAGTCCTCTCTAATGCTATTGCAATACCTGACATTAAATAACATAAAGAACAAACATATGTTTTTAAGTTCTGGAAGCTATGAAATCATTTGGAGTTCTAGAATTCTCCAAGGCTCTTGCTTTATTCTTCCATGTCAGGAAGCCAGGCGGTATGAGATGATAGGCAAAGGAGAGGTCTATGATGAGCATGAGGAAAGAACAAACACAAAGGCAAAGACAGGAATGAAGGCAAGGATGAAGGAGAGAGAGGGAGGGGGCAAGTGAGAGGGAGGGGGCAAGTGAGAGGGAGGGGGCAAGTGAGAGGGAGGGGGCAAGTGAGAGGGAGGGGAGGGCCTAACTCACCCCTTTATAAGGAATACAGCCTCGGTAAAGAAACTCCTACGATTACAGAAACATCATTAGTCCACTCATCAGGACCGAGCTCCTATTCCCAACCACTTCACCTCATCTTTTCTCTCCCAACACTTGTGAATTGAGAACAAGGTTTCTAGCTGTTGTTTTGGAGGCTGCATTATTTCTGTTGTGATAAAAAAAAAATGATCCAACAACAACAAAGAACAAGGTAGGAGAGAAATGACTTATTTTAACTCACAGTTCCAGGGTATAGCCAAGATAGTAGCATGATTCAAACCGCTACTTCTAGCACCGCCAGAGTCAAGAGGAGGCGGAAATGAAGTCATGCTTGCTGTTCAGCTTACTCTCTCTGCTCTTAAGCAGTTCAGGAGAAATACCCAGAGAATAGCATTTTTAGCCAGAGGCTTCCCACATTGATTAGCATAATCAACACCCCTTCCCCAGACATGGCCACAGCTCAGCCTGATCTAGATAAAGCTTTATTGAAACCCTTCTTCGGTGCGTCGGGTCTAGATTAAGTCATTTTGACAATTCAAGCAAACCATCAGAGAGGGATGCGACCACACCACAGCATAGACTGACATTTCCCAGGTGAGAACCATGTCCAACCAGACATCCTTTGACTTGCAGATGTCTACTCCTCCATACGCAATTGAAGGGGACTCAAATAATCCTAGTTCCTGTCAATTTTGACTGCAATTATGTAAGATATTCAAAGGACCTAGTAGCTGATTTCAGCTAAGTCCTAGAAACAAGAAACACAATGAAGTAATAGCTGTTGTTTGAAGCCACATGTTGGAGATGTTTTGTTATGTAGCTGGAGAGAAACAAAATATTTATTTTCAGTGCAAACTAATCAATAAAATTGGCTTTAGCAAGAATGCCAATGCCTCATTTTTAAAGCAGTGTTTATGTGTAACCCAATACATAAAACATATGAAAGAAAGTAAGTCCACTCTAATAGAACAATCATTCCTTCTTGGATGCAACAGAACACAAAGGGAAAGTCTGTAAGCACACTGCACGCAAATGCACATCAGATGCTCTTGTCCCAGAATTGTTTGTGAAGGACTTGAATGAAGTAGGATGTTGGATTGCATCATGCATTGACCACATTTGAATAACTTTTATGAGCCTGATCTGTACACTTAGCACAATTATAAAATTGAATAAAAACCTAAAAATAAAAAAAGTAAAGTCTCCAGAGAAACACAAAGAAAGCCAGTGAGAACATCAAGAAACAATTGTCCAAATCAAAAGAAAGTGGCTAGAAATTGCTTTAGGACAAAGGACTTTGGAATAGTATTGCAAAAGTAGCTCAGAAAGGCAAGAATGTTCTCAATGGGGGATATTGAATACTATATCTAAGGTCTGTCTTTCCTACTCTTCTTATAACTGTTTATGATTCTACAATTCTCTTAAAATATTTTTTTAACTTTTGACATTACAATAAAATTACATTTCTCCCTTCATTTTCTTCTTTCCAGCCCATCACATATATATCTTCTTACTCTATTTCATACTCATGCCAACTTTCTCTCTCCATTTATGGTAATTATGTGCATATAATATCTATACATATATTTCCATTTTTATAATAAATTTTATTAATTTATTCATATTACATCTCAGTTGTTATTGTATCCCTTGTATCCTCCTATTACTCCCTCCCTCCCATTTCCCCTTACCTCCTTCCCCTATGACTGTGACTGAGCGGGACCTCTTCCCCCTGTATATGCTCATGGGATATCAAGTCTCTTCTTGGTAGCCTGCTAATCTTCCTCTGAGTGCCACCAGGCCTCTTCATCCAGGGGATGTGCTCAAATATGGGGCAATAGAATTGGTGTGAGAGTCAGTTCCCACTCTCCACTTAACTGTGGAGGATGTTCTGTCCATTGGCTAGATCTGGGTAGGGCATCAAAGTTTACTGTACGTATTGCCCTTGGCCAGTGCCATAGTTTGAGCAGACCCCTCTGGGCCCTGATCCACCTATCATGATGTTTTCTTGTAGCTTCATAGGACCTTCTGTATCCTTCTATTTCCCCATCTCCTATATTTCTTTTACCTAGAGTCTTAATAGGATGCCCTCACATCTATCCCACTCTCCTGGTAAGTGAAGACTTTTGTGGGACATGACTTTTGGGCTAGTGCCCAATTATAAGTGAGTATATACCATGTGAGTCTTTCTGCTTCTGGGTTAACTCACTCAGTATGATCATTTCTAGTCCCATCCATTTGTCCACAACTTTTGGGAATTCCTTGATTTTAATAGCTGAGTAGCATTCCATAGTGTAAATGTACTACACTTTCTTTAATCATTCTTCTACTGAGGGACACTTAGGCTATTTCCATGTTCTGGCTATTATGAATAAGGCTGCTATGAACATGGTTGAGCAAAGTTTCTTGTGTGCTGGAGCATCTTCTGGGTATATTCCAAGAGGTGGAATAGCTGGGTCTTGAGGAAGCCCTATTCCCAGTTTTCTGGGTCTTCAATTTGATTCCACTGATCAACCAGCTTATTGCTGTGCCAGTACAATGCTGCTTTAATTACTGTTGCCTTATAGTATAGCTTGAGATCAGGAATGGAGATTCCTCCGGAGGATCATTTATTGTACAAGATTGTTTTAGGTATTCTAGGTTTTTTGTTTTTCCATATGAAGTTCAGAATTGACATTTCAATGTCTTTTAAAAATTGTGCATGTATTTTGATGGGGATTGCATTGAATCTGTAAATTGCTTTTGGTAAGATGGCCATTTTAATATGTTAATTCTCCCAATCCATGAGCAAGGAAGATCATTCCATCTTCTGATATCATATTTAATCTCTTTCTTCAGAGTTTTGAAATTTTTTTCAAACAAATCCTTCACTTGCTTAGTTAGAGTAACTCCTAAACATTTTACACTGTTTATGGCTAATGTGAAAGATGTAGTTTCCCTAATTTCTTCCTCTGCATGATTGTCATTTGTATATAGGAAGGCTACTGACATTTCTGAGTTAATTTTGTATCCAGCCAATTTGCTGAAGATGTTTATCAGCTGTAGGAGTTCTCTGGTGGAATTTTGAGGGTCACTTATGTACACTATCATATCATCTGCAAATAGGGATAATGTGACTTCCTCCTTTCCCACTTGGATACCCTTGATTTTCTTTTGTGCTCTTATTGCTCTGGCTAGAACTTCCAGTACTATATTGAAGAGATATGGAGAAAGTGGGCAGCCTTGCCTTGTTCCCGATTTTAGAAGAATTTCCTTGAGTATTTCACCATTTAATTTGATTTTGGCTATTGGCTTGCTGTATAAAGCCTTTATTATGTTGAGGTATGTGCCTTGTATCCCTGATTGCTCCAAAACTTTAAATATGAATGGGTTTTAGATTTTATCAAATGCTTTCTCTGCATCTAAGGAGATGATCATGTGGTTTTTTATTTTCAGTTTGTTTATATGGCGGATTATGTTGATGGATTTCCGTATGTTGAACCATCCCTGCATGCCTGGAATGAAGCCTATCTGGTCATGGTGAATGATATCCTTGATGTATTCTTGTATTTATTTTGCAAGTATTTTGTTGAGTATTTTTGCGTTAATGTTCATAAGAGAAATTGATCTGAAATACTCTTTCTTTGTTGGGTCTTTGTGAGGTTTAGGTATCAACGTGACTATGGCCTCATAGGATGAATTTGGTAATGTTCCATCCATTTCTATCTTTTGGAGTAGCTTGAAGAGTATCAGTGTTAGCATATCCTTGATGGTTTCGTAGAATTCTGCACTGAAACTATCTGGCCCTGGGCATTTTTTGTTGGGGGACTGTCAATGATTGCTTCTATTTCTATAGTGGTAATGGGACTATTTAGCTTGTCTATCTACTCTTCACTCAATTTTGGCAAGTGGGATATATCAAGAAAATCATACATTTCCCTTAAATTTATGGCTTCAAAGTAGGATCTTATGATTCTTTGTATTTCTTCAGTGTCTGTTACTAGGTCTCTCTTTTCATTTCTGATTTTGTTGATTTGGATACTGTCTCTCTGCCTTTTAGTTAGTTGGGCTAATGGTTTGTCTATCTTGGTGATTTTCTCAAAGAACCAGCTCTTGGTTATATTGATTCTTTGGACTACTCTCTTTGTTTCTAAATTATTAATTTCAGCCCTGAGTTTTATTATTTCCAGATGTCTACTCCTCTTGGGTGTTTTTACTTCTTTTTTTCCTAGGGCTTTCAGCTGTCTCATTAAGTTGCTTATGTGGGATGTTTCCAATTTCTTTATAAAGGCACATAGTGCTATGAATTTTCCTCGTAGCATTGTTTTTAGTATCCCACAAATTTGGGTATGTTGTTCCTTCATTTTCATTGAATTTCAGGAAGTCTTCAATTTCTTTCTTTATTTCTTCCCTGACCCAGGTGTCATTAAGCAGAGAGTTGTTTAATTTCCACATATGTGTAGGCTTTGTGTTATTTCTGTTGTTGTTGAAGTGAAGCCTAAGATCATGGTGATCTGATAGGATACAAGGTATTATTTCAATCCTCTTGTTGAGGCTTGCTTTGTGACCTAATATGTAATCAATTTTGGAGAAGACTCCATGGGGTGCAGAGAAGAAGGTATATTTCTTTTTGTTTGGACAAAAGGTTTTATAGATATCTTTTAGATCTGTTTGATTTGTGGCATTGGTTAATGATGTTTCTCAGCTTAGTTTCTGTTTCAATAACCTATCCTTCAGTGAGAGTGGGGTGTTGAAGTCTTCCATTACTTTAGTGTGGTTTAAGCTTTGTTAATAGATCTTTTATGAATGTGGGTGCCCTTGTATTGGGAGTATAGATGTTCAGAATTGTGATGTCATCTTGGTTGATTTTACCCTTGATAAGTATGAAGTGTCCTTCCTCATCCCTTTTGATTAATTTTGGTTGAAAGTCTATTTTGTTAGATATTAAAATGGGTACACCTGCTTAATTCTTGTCACCATTTGCCTGGAATGTTTTTTCCAGTCATTTACCATGAGGTAATGTCTATCGTTATGAATGAGATGTGTTTCTTGAATGCAGAAGAATGTTGGATCTTGTTTATGCCTCCATTCAGTTAGTCTGTCTCTTTTTATTGGAGAATTGAGACTATTGATGTTGAGAGATATTAATAACCAGTGACTGCTAAGAGTCTTAATTTTGATGTTGGTTCCAGTCGAGCATTTGTTGGTTGTGCTTTTGCAATGGTGTAGATGTCTATTTCCTGAGTAGTTTTGGTTTTAGCTTGTCCCTTAGGGGTGGAGTTTTCCTTCTAGTACCTTCCTTAAAGTTGGATTTATGGATAGGTACTGTTTGAATTTGTTTTTGTCATGGAATATTTGGTTTTCTCCGTCAATGGTTATTGATAGTTTTGCTGCATAAAGTAATCTGTCCTGGCATATGTGGTCTCTTAGGATTTGCAGGATCTCTGTCCAGGCCCTTGTGGCTTTTATGGTCTCTGCTGAGAAGTTGAGTGTAATTCTTATAGGTTTGCCATTAAATATTATTTGGCCCTTTTCCCTTGCAGCCTTTAATATTTTTCTTTGTTCTGTATATTTTGTGTTTTGACTATTATGTGATGGGAAGTTTTTATTTTCTGGTCTATTGTATTTGGTGTTCTGTTGGCCTCTTGTATGTTTATAGGCATCTCTATCTTTAGATTGGGGAAATTTTCTTCTATGATTCTGTTGAGAATATTTTCTGGGCCTTGGAGTCTGGCATCTTCTCTTTCCTCAATGCCTATTATCTTCAGATTTCTTCTTTTCATGGTGTCATTGATTTCTTGGATGTTTTGTGTCACGATTTTTCCAGATTTAGTGTTTTCTTTAATGGTTGCTTCAAGATCTACAATTATGTCTTCTATACCTGAAATTTTTTCCTTCATCTTTTGGATTCCGTTAGAAAAGCTCACCTCTGTGTTGCTTGCTTTCCTCTCTGAGCTCTCACATTCCAGTTTTTCTTCTGTCTGTGTGTTTATCATTGAATCCATTTTCATCTTCAGATCTTGAACTGTTTTATTGATTTCTTTTATCTGATTGTTTGTATATTCCTAAGTTTCTTCCATTGCCTCTTTATAGGCCTTCAGACTTGAACAGTTTTATTATTTTCCTTCATCTGGTTGTTTCTTTTTCCTGAATTATTTCCAGTGCTTCCCTATAGGCCTCTTTTATGTCTTCCACCTGTTTGGCTGCATCTTCCTGCATTTGATTATGAATTTTATTTGTTTCCTCTATTATCATCCTCATTACTAAGGATGTGAGGTCATTTTTCTTGTATTTTCATTGTGTTTGAGTTCTCTGTGTTGTTTTCTTTGGGATAGCTGGGATCTGGAGATGTCATACTGTTTTGGTTTTTTTTTGTGTATGATTTTACACTTTCCTTTAGTCTTGCCATCTCTGTTTTTGGGAGGTAGCTTCCGGAGCTGGTTGGAGGAAATCTGAGGATAGATTCATCCATTTTCTCACAATTTCCCTAGGCCGGAAGCTCTGATGCTTCACTGGTCCAGATGGCATGAGGCCAGCCTGTAGTTTGGGTCTCTCACAGCCAGTGATCCCCAGCTCTCTTGTACTGTGGATCCTGTAATCATCCTGGGTCTCAGAATGTGTGTTGGGTCAGGCCAAAGTGTCCACAGCATTCTGGGTCCCCTTGTGGCATCAGAGCTCTCCAGGGACTGAAGCAGGTCAGGCGGAGGTGGTCTGATGGCAACTCTACTTCCTGTCTCCCCGAGATTTCCTTAGTCCTGGATATGCTCTGTTTTTCCTGGTAGCGTTTCGGGACCCCAACTGCTCACAGAGTCCAGGTTAGTGTCACACCGCACACACACTGAGTCCAGTTCTCATCTCTGGACCCAAACGGGTCTCTGGATCCAAACGAGTCTTGGGGCATAATCCATGCACTTAGTCCTGTTATTATTGAGGCCAACGAGGGTCTCAGGTCCCAAACTGCACACTTAGCTTGCCGAATTGAGCTAGAGTTTCAAGGCCTGGACCGCAGAAATATTTCCTGGAAATAGGCTTCATCATATGTGACTTTCTCTGCTAAAGCTAAGATTGAGGATTGGTATGGCCACACAATTTCCAAAGAAGCTGTAATAGCTTGTAGTCACACCAACATCACAGGAGTGAGTCTGTGGCTTTTTCTCTAACAGTTAACATTGCCAGGCAAAAATACTTTGAGAAATGCTTATAGTTGAGGGTAGTAACTTGGTGTTATGTTAACTAGCATTTTGCTAATGGTACATATTGTCAACACCTTTTCTCATGCTTTTTGCTCTCTTGGAAAACCTTATTTGTGAAATGCTCATCTTTTAACACCTGTGTGAATTATGCTTCTTGTAATTTCATGATTAATTTATAAAAATTATTGGTAAGGGGAATGAGGGGAGGGAGGGTGAGACAGGGAGGAAATGAGTAAGGGGCTATGATTGAGATGTAAAATGAACACATTTTTAAAAAGAAAGAAGTTATTTGTACACTCTGGATGCAAGTTCCCTGTCAAATACCTGATTGAAATACCCACACCTTCCCCCTTCCTGATGTTTGAATGGCATCACATCTTGATATGTAAGGAAAATAATTTTAGTCAAATCTAATTAACCTGAATTTGATTTTGTTGCTACTAGTAATGTATATGTGCAGTCAAGATTTTAAAAATCTTTAACAGAGACACAAGAGTTCTTATGTTTTCTGTCACAGGCTTTTTAATTAGATGAGAATTATACATATTATTAACTAGTTCTGATGTATGCTGTGTGAAAAGTGTTAGACAATTATGTAAATTTATACAATTAATCTTAGAACACATGTCAGGATTACTCCTCTTTTCCTATACCACAACTGTGACTCTTTTGGTAAATTAACAAAAATTCTATGTCTATTTCTAGGCATACATTTTTTTTTTGCAATATTTACTTATAATTGTGGAAAAATCATGGTTTTAAATTAATTTGTTGTTTTAAATTTAGGGATATTAGTACATAATTGCAACACTATATTTTCTACATTTCTTTCCTATTTTCAGACTTTTGGATATCTGTAGCAATGTTTAGGATCTGTCGCCAGAATTTTGTAAATCTATAATCAGGTTTTATAAACAAATTTAAGAAGAATTGACATTTTAAAATAGTAAATCTTCCAGAGTCTACCTGCTATATATTTCCAATAGGATATTTAAATATTGTTCCAAAAATCATTATCATTTTACAACAAACATGACATTTGCTAAATTAAGTATAAAGTTAGATACTTTTGTTGAATATTTAATTATAAAATATTTTTCATATCCAGCTTTATCTATTATTTCTTAGCAGATAGAAATATAATTGAGTATTATATGTTACTTTATAATGTACACAATATACAAGCACTTAAATATTACATTCAGTTTGTATTTGTAGTATTCTTTGAAATGTCCCATGTCTAACATAAAATTATTCATATAGTATGGAAGTTCCTTATTTCAAGTAACGTAATACAATTTTACAAGTAATTGTTTTAAAATAATTAAACATCCATGGTGTTAAAAGAAAATTAATTTCTCATATTTCACTTTTGGTGTAGTTATTTCACTATTGCAGAAAATTGTGGATATTTTCATTTTATTATGGACTTTATTACTGATGATAAATTTTAAGCATAACTTTTATGACATAATTGTATGATTTTTCTTTTTTAATATTTGTTAATTTGTGATCTATTTCCAAATGTTAAGTTACAATTCCTTCTTGAAACCAACTAAATATGATCATCAATAGTAAGTTTTACATCTGGATTTGCTTTCTGTATACTGTTTAGATTTTATTTCACTTATTTTCATGAGATTTTAAAAAGCATTTTTTATTTTTTACATATATATTTATATTATTAAATGTATATACAATAAACTACATATAGCAAGAAGAACCATGACACACTCAGGAATTATATAAATATTACATCTTAGTGTTTTGGCTATTTGTATTTGACAGCCTTGAGTAAGACATCTTTCCTATCTTGGTGCATCTAAAATTCTGAATGTAAATCAATCTCCATCACATCTTGTCATTACCAATAATTTATTTATCTTTTGTTCTTGAATGGTTTTTGTATTAAGGTCATATTGGGCCCATAAAAATATTTGCAAAAGTTTATTACTTTTCTATTCTTTAGAAAAACTTAAGATTGGGCATTTCATAAATATTTGATGGAATTTTCCAATAAACATATAAAAATATTTGTACCCTACATGACTTTTATAATCTGAATTCATCAATATTATTAAGTTTTGCTATTTAATTTTAATTTCAACTCCATATGCATTATAGTAAATTTTTCTGAGTATTATGCATTTTAAGTATGGGAGATATGTGTCAATATTATTTTTAATTTTGAATACAGATATTTGTGCCTTTAGCTTTTGATATGTCAATGATAAATTAAAATTTCTGGGTTTAACTGATTTACTTTTTTTTCAGTATATTAAGGTTGTATATTAAGGTTGGCCTTTCAGATAGCTCAGCAGGAAAAAGTGACATTGCCAAGCCTAGGGATCTTACTTTGGTCCCTGGGATCCATATGTTAGCCAGAAAGATATGGCAATTTGTCATTTGACCTCCACTTAAGAGGCTTGGCAGGCAATACTCCGCAATATATACACAAATAAAATAAAAGCTTTAAAAAGTCTCACCAACATAACCACTCAAACACGAGTTGAACAAGACAACCCCAATAAACATGCCAAAGTAGAAGTAGGTAAGTCTGCAAGGCCTCAACCCAACACAACAAACTACAGGTAACTAAGGGATGCGGAGAGCAGCAGATACAGTTTTCCCCCAGGGAAGAGCACACCAACTGGTTATCCAATATCAAATGCTCATCCTCAAAATCATACATACAGGTAACTTTATACAAACTGTGCTGGTTATATTTAGAAATACTTATGCCCCAGAAAGGGAAGAGTACGGCAACCTACCACAGAGGTCACCTAAAACACTCCACCCAGCAGGGGATTGAAGCAGATTCTGAGGCTTGTAGGCAAACTTTGTGGCAGAGCACATGGTTACTTAGAGAAGAGATAAAGGAGAACTTCCTGACAGAACACCAACAGCTCAGGCTCTAAGATCAACAATTAACGAATGTGACTTCATGAAACTGAAAAGCTTCTGTAAGGCCAAAGTTCACCATCAATAGAACAAAACAGCAGCCTACAGATTGGGAAAAGATCTTCATCAACACTAATACAACAAAAAGCTATTTCCTTTTTTTTTTTTTTAAGAGAATGTGTTCACTTCTGTAGCCCACAACTGAATTGAGTTGCTCATTGTCCTGATGCTTAGAGCTTTAAATTTTCTTTTTTTTCCCCCAAGATATATATTATTTTAATTTGTTCTTGTTACATCTCAATGGTTATCCCATCCCTTGTATCCTCCCATTCTTCCCTCCCTCCCATTTTCCCCTTATTCCCCTCCCCTATGACAGTTCCTGAGGGGATTACCTCCCCCTGTATATGCTCATAGGGTATCAAGTCTCTTCTTGATAACCTGCTATCCTTCCTCTGAGTGCCACCAGGTCTCCCCCTCCAGGAGACATGGTCAAAGGTGAGGCACCAAAGTACGTGAGAAAGTCATATCCAACTCTCCACTCTACTGTGGAGAATGTTCTGACCATTGGCTAGATCTGGGTAGGGGTTTAAAGTTTACTGAATGTATTGTCCTTGGGTGGTGCCTTAGTTTGAGCAGGACCCCTGGGCCCAAATCTGCCTATCATAATGTTCTAAATTTTCTTATATTGAAGACTAGATTTTTAGTGGGTGAAGGTTTTTCCCACTCTGTGAGCTGCTTTTACACTTTACTGTCAGTCTCCTTGCTGCCCAGAAGCTTTTCAGGTTTGTGTGTTATATTTGCCATTGTTTCTCTCTCTCTCTCTGTCTCTCTCTGTCTCTGTCTCTGTCTCTGTCTCTGTCTCTCTCTCTCTCTCTCTCTCTCTCTCTCTCTCTCTCTCTCTCTCTCTCTCTCTCTCTCTCTCTCTCTTTTTGTCCTACTTGACCATTATTCTTTAAGCCCTTACCGAGGCATACATGCTGACACATACTCCTTACTCTTTCTTCTAGCAGTCTCTGGGCATTAGATCATATGCCAGGGTTTTAATTCATTTGAAGTTGAGTTTTGTAACCATGAGAGATAAGTATCTACGTTCTTTATTTTTGCATTTTCAATTTCATTTAATTCAGCAACATTTGTTGAAGATCCTGTGTTTGTCTTATTTATTTTTCCTATATTTGGTGTCCTTATTTAAAAAATCACATACTGTTGTTTAGCCTTATATCTGGGATCTCTGGTCTATTCCAATGACATTCATGTCTTTTTTGTGTGCCAGAACCAGGCTATATTTTATTACTATTGTATAACTTGGAATGATGGTTTCATCAGCATTAATATTTTTAGTCATCATTGCTTTGGCTGACCTTATTCTTTTGTGCCTCCACATAAATTTGAGATTACCTTCTGTATGTCCTTGGTGAATGCTCTGGGGATTTGATTGTGATTGCATTGACACTGTATATGGTTTTTGAGAGGATGACCTTTTACATATAATTAGTTTCTTTGATCCATGAACACTGCTGAATGTTGTATCTTGTAGCTTCTTTTTCATTTTTTCCGTCAGGGTCTTAATTTTTTTCATTGTAGAGACCTTTTGTTTCCTTGGTTTTCATTCACAAGGTGCAGACTTTGGTTCCTCTAATTATCATTTCCTGGTTTGGGTCACCATAACTGAATGTTAGGGGCCATGTTTTGGAAGGGAACAAGTTTTCCACATTGACAAACTTGGGAATGATGGTATATCATCCTCATAGAATAATTTATCTGACTTTCTTTTATGGTGTCTTAAGTATCGTGGCAAGGAAACACAGAAAACTGTGTTTAATAGCATTTAAATTAGTTTGTGGAAAGCCAGGAAGTCTAAGCTATGGATTTGATATTACAGTGGTTGGAAACCATTGACAGCTTTTGACATAGCAAAAGCCACATTAAAGGCAACAGGCCTGCCAGCTAACGTTATAGATCTCTAAGAGCTTAGTGAGTAAAGCCAGGGTACAAGTGTTGATTGATGGTCCATGCATGTGTACAAGTGTGTGTGTGTGTGTGTGTGTGTGTGTGTGTGTGTGTGTGCTCTCGTTCATCAAAAATCCAAAGGAAAGAAAAGTAATAAAAGTGAGAATGCAGTAGACTCAGTTTTGCAGATGTTAAAACCAGGCCCTACTTTAGCTACAGTCTTCTGGGATCCTTAAACCTGGCAGTAAAGGGGAATCCCTTCTAAGATGTGAGGCCACATCTATATAATGTGAACAGAGTCAAATACACACCTCCCCCGGGCAGCAGGAAGTCTGCCAAGTTTTCCTGGAAATAGGCTTCATCACATGTGACTTTCTCTGCTAAAGCTAAGATTTAGGGTGTGGCACAATATAAAACTGTTGTCATGCAAGTGAGAGTTTCAAGAGACTTTGTTTTATATGTCCTCTTTATGATTTCACCTGATTTGATGACTGTGGCAAGCCTCATGAAATTGATTTTAGGAATTGCATCTCAGGACATCTTTCTCATAGTAGTTGTTAAAGAGATTCTTGGAAGATGATTCAGTTTTTACCACACCATGAGTCCTGGGCAGTGAGCCCAAGGTTTTTTAAATCTCAGTTCAAAGTTCTGCTTCTTTGGCTGTCATTTTGCACCAGAAAGAAGTCTAAGAACTCAGCAAGTAGAGCTGACCCAGAAAGCACAAGAAGCAGGAGTTTTGGAGAATGGTGAAGGGAGCAAAGGTTATTAACCTTTGACCTCGTATCGTCCTGTCAGCGCTCTTAGTTGTACCGGGTTAATTGAGTGTTTAGTTTTATTTTTTAGACAATTACCATGAGTGTCCTGGGACTGGATTTCTTTATTGCATCTTTTAGATTAATTATATCAGGGACCAAATACAATTATCAAGGTGTTTCTCACTTCTTGATCGGAAACAGAGATCACATATGTATAGATCACCTCATTAATGTGTCTCTACAGGGAACTTTTATAAAAGAAGATGAAATGAATCTAATAGTGTAAATTGCTGAGTGCTTCTCATATATGAAATAATGGCCAGGAGGAATTCAATAACTATTTAAGACATGATTTCTACTCCAGGAGGATTTCAATAACTATTTAAGGCATGATTTCTAGTCTCTGGTATGTAGGGTGTGACCTACAAGGCATAGTATGCCAAACTCTACATAAGCTGATATAGTGCACACCTCCATATCCACTCATGTTTCTGGCCTTGCTTTATTCGTTTGTCTGGACAGAAGCATTCATCTTCCAGATGTTCAGCCTGTTGATGGCAGCCAATCACAGGACCATCCTTTGGCCCCTCTAAATCAAGGACCATTATTTGCCTCTACTAAAAACAATATACTAACCACAGATGCTGTATCCAGGAGCTGATGGACAGAGGAATATAAGTAAAGGCACAGTCCCACTTGCAGGAATTCAGCATAGTTCAGAGGTCTGTGTGCCTCTCTGTGGTCAAGCAGAAGCAACGCTGCAAGTGAACTCTCCCTTTGCTGAGTTCTTTCTCAGTATCTCCCAGAGCTGTTGATTCCTTGACAGCTTCCTCACTAAGATTTCTTCATGCAAATCTCCATCTCAGAGCCTCTGTCTCCCGATCTCTGAACTATGTTGAGTAATAGTAAAAGAAAATATACAATAAAAATTCAGAGGATATTGGTAGCAAGTCTTGTTCTATGGGGATAAGATAAGAAGAGCTACATGTGGGATGTGTGGCCACTGATATGATTTGATAGATAATGTGGAATTTTGGATATTTTTAATAATATTTCATGGTCTCAAGCCATATAAAAAATCCAGAAGGTCCTAAATGTTTCTTCATGATTGAAGCAGGTTTAAAAACATAATGCAATTATCCAGGGCATATAATTATGAGTATTTTTTGCTTTTTAAGTTGATAATTATCTAAGCAAGTTGAATTAAGAATTCTTTTTGGTCAAGACAATTAAATCATTTATTGATTACATATGATAATATGTGATGAATGATAATATGGGAATGAATGATAGCTTCATTCCCATCTGTTATTTTATCTGATACCATTATTCAAATTTAATGTTTCATGTGGTGTGTCAACAACTATGTTGTAACCAGATTGTGACCTTGCTTAGATGATCCTTTCAATGGTTCAACTCATTAATGTCACAACAGTAGCTGCAGTTTAACTACACCAAGGTTTTTGAAGACAATGGCTTCTCCACCCAAGTAACCATAAATATATTCCAAATGGAACTTGGCACCACCCTTAAGGAATTCTAACTTCACTTTATTGGGGGAGGTTTACCAAAATGGCTCAGAGTGGACTTACTTTGCACAGTACATTAAAAAAGATAAGACACATTTACTCAGCATCACAGCAACAGCATGGATGATAAAAAGGTCTACAGTAAAACCCACTGTTGGAATGCTTTTGAGTTCTTGGCTGGGGAGAGAAACAAACAGTAGAAAGATAGAGGTAGGTGTGAAGGAAAGAGCAGCAATGAAGGGAGAGTGGGAGAAAGGGGTGGAGAAATGGAAAGATGTAGGACAGTTAAGGAGAGAAAGGACTATGCAATTAAATATATCTATAATATTTTACCTTATAAAATTACATATATTCACATCAGTTTCACTAACATGTAGTCAATGAATTGTGCTTTCTTGAATTCCTACCTAGAACATAAACTCAGACTCAATCTTTCCTTGTATCTATCATCTGTCTGTCTGTCTATCTGTCTGTCTTCTTGTGATAAGGACTCTTGCGATAAGGACTCATCTTTTCAATGTATTGTCATTTAGGTACCTTTTCCCCTCTGTAATTTTCAGAACAAGAATGATAATAAGATCACAAATGAATAGTGTATGGAACACTTTTTGCTTTTGATGTATAATAATATAATACCCACCCTGTTCATGTATTTTTTTTTTACTGTTAGTTCTGTAACCAATAGTCTAAGTGACCTTGAGAATAGAATTCACAAGTGTGGAATTTACACTCATTATCTTAAAAATATTAATAGAATCTTTTAAAAAGTATTATTTTGTATACTCTTGGAGTTAAGATCTACATATCTCAATTCCATCAAATAGATGTGCTCATGAATATACTTATAAAGGGGGATAAAATGATAAAGAGACTTGAAAAGGAAGAACCAAGTCTCAGTGGTTTTATGGCATAGCAAAGGCTGGAGTAACACTGGTTTCTGAAATTTTGTTAGTGGTGTATCTGCAAAGCTGCTTCTTCTTCTTCTTCTTCTTCTTCTTCTTCTTCTTCTTCTTCTTCTTCTTCTTCTTCTTCTTCTCCTCCTCCTCCTCCTCCTCCTCCTCCTCCTCCTCTTCTTCTTCTTCTTCTTCTTCTTCTTCTTCTTCCTTTGAAAAATTTCACAAAATATTTGTCTCCCTTGATATTTGGTTTTGTCTAGAGCCCAAAAGCTCTCTTATCTTCTGCATGGTCATTAGTTCTTTTTGATTCAATATCACAACTCTAGGTACTGGAGACAGGCTAATTCCTGAAAAGATTGCCAACCCTCTATCCTACTTCTGGCTGACCTCTTTCAGATTATCAGACAAGGCTCCTGGGCATCCAGTATGTCAGTGTCTTAGCTGTGCTTGGGTTTTATAGGGGACCCAAAAGTGTGGAAACAACACTGAAACCTTGTGCTGATCGGTGACAAATTCCTCTTCTCCCTCTCTCTAAACCATCATGGCTTATACAGTATAGATATATACAATGTTTATAGCAGATACAAAAGGGAATTTGAAAGGAGCCATTTTAGTTATGGTTTCTTTTCATTGCTGACAGGATGTAATGGACTGTGACAAAATTAGATAGATAACTCATTTACCTTAGGATTAATGGAGCTTCTAGGGTGAGACTCAATGTTTGGACTTATGATATAGGCTTCTTTGTATGATTGTTTTTAATAGTATATATGACATATTTTCTATTATTGCATAAGCAAATATTTTTGATGCATGTATTATTTGCTAGAATCTAAAATATATTAAGTAAATGTGGATCCTACATTCTTTTGTAAAATTTGGTATCACCTCTTACAATCAAACACTACTACCACAGAAACAACTGTTGAAAGTCATTGAGTCCGGAACCAGAAAGGGTGGATGTTTGCATTGGTTCTTATTATAAGAACGGATTTTGGCAAGTAATCTATACACATGAGTCTTTGTTCACTTTCTGTAAATGAGAATAATAGCCACTTGTGGTGATATTGGATGAAATTACAGAAGTGTTTTGTTGATTTTTTTAAAAAAATGCAATGGACATATTGTGTCATCACGGTTTCACAATTTTTATCAGATTTTTTTTACCATAACTTACAATCTTTGGACCCCACCAGTATGTATCTTTCCAAGTCTGGTATACATAAAGGGAAAAAAAAAAGACTCCTCTTTCATTACCCATTGACTGATGTATTTTATATGGCTTCCTGGAATTTTACAACATTATATCTGCTGAAATAATTATTTCTGTCATAAAAGGCTAGATTCCAAAACAAATATCCTTACTGCCTTTTTGAGATAAATTTTTCTAAAAGGCTATTGTTGTTTCTCTGAGAGATATCTATCTATTCATAAAGAGCAAAGAAAGAACAACAAGTTGGCTCCTGAATTCCACTACTCCATATACCACATCAAAGAGTACTTATCTCTCTAGTAGAATAAACTTTATCTAGATTTGGGAGACCAGCCAATCCTTAGTGAAGGGAGGCAGAGCAATTTATCTATCTCTAAAATGCTTGTCTTTCTGCCTTCATGGACCAATTTTTGAAACTCGGTGAAACTCGGCATTGCTGGAGACCATGATAACTGCATTGAGGAATATTAATATACATGTACTGATTTTACTCTCCACCATGCCATTTTGCATCATAATCTCACATGATTCCATGAATCCCACCCATATTTAACATGGCTTGTTCCATAGAAAAGTGAACACTTAATTGTATATTTAAGCCTGTAATTATTTGTCTGCTCTTTTGCCTGTGGTTTGTAAACAGCTTAGAATTGCAAAACTAGTTTTCTACTTTATGGCTTTGCCTCTACCCAGAATCCTGATGGGCCAATTGACTCCTGTGTTTGGGAGTATACACATTTTTGAGATGTGCTCATGCCTTTACATGTATGTTATATACACCAAAGCAATATCCTTATAGACATGAGCTGGATTTTGTATGTATACTAATATGAAGATAAAAGATATGTGGAGACAATGAGAGGAAACAGCATAAGAACATATTAATTAAGTTACAGTTTTTACATATTATATATTGTCTTAATTTTTAAATCTATTCTAATACTTTTCTGTCATGACCAGTGTGGTCAATGAGCTAATAATGAAAAATGAGAAATTTATAGAACTTCAGCATCATCTTTTATCTATAATATATATTAACCTGTCACTGAAGTATAGACATTATGTCTCTATTTCTATATCATTCTGTTACAGTAAACATATTCCTCATTCACCTTATCAGCAGTAGACAGTAACAATATAATTACACCCAATGACAGGGAAAACTTTAAAACATAGAAGAAACAAAATTTTAGTTACTGTAATACATACTATATTTTGTAAGTTTGCTTTAAAGTGAGGTTGGTGATATTCCAACATATCATCAACTCCTGATTTGAGGATCTCAAAGCAGTCCATTTATATCAACAACATCATGTTTTAAGTGAGTCAAATGAGTAACCAAAATCCAGTAAAATATCTGCCTTTTATATGGCCTGTAACTTTTTTCTTTATTCTGTTTTATTTACACCACTACACCAATACCTCAAAATAAATAGTTGTCATTAAAACAAAGAATTACCTGAAAACTATGGAGATAGAATATACATGGAGTTTTTAGTAGTTTATTGGTCTAGGCATCTAGTAATTTTCTCCATAAAATGAGTATGTGTACCCTGCATTCTACATCCCCATCAATAGGGCATCTTACAGTTTAAAAGAAGCACAGAAATACAGTTTGACTACTTTATTGGGTAACACTGGGAGCTATTTAATTACTAGCTACTGTGTCTCTTGAAAAATATGACCTAGAAGGTAAATAAAGGTGCTAAGAGAATTTTCTAGAAAGTACTAACTAGAAAGTCTCATGGCAGACTTATAGTTTTCAGAACAAAAAGACGCCTTCAGTGGTAGGTGATAACTTCCCATTTGAACTATGGCTGCCAATGTGCCACTAGATAATGATCATGAACTGTTGAGTGACTACGTGACCTAAGTTATTCATCATGACCTTGACCTAGTGCTGATCTACTAAGTCCTTATCTCGAGTGTGCTCAGTAGAAAACCCCTTGTGATGTAGAAGTGCACTTGATATAGGATTTGAACATGTCTAATGCATTTCCCACATGACCACGTGACTTTAAACTGCTTCACTACAGACAGTCACTAGTTACTAATTAGCAAACAGCAGACCCTACAGTATCCTGCAAGGATGAAGCCATCAGCATGATGATGCTATACAACCCAGCCATATTTGCTTTTCGAGAATTAAGGGCACGTTTCAAATACAGAATCTTCTTATAAAATGTTTACTCATTACTACATTGTCCCATATAATGTTATTTCAGATATGAATACACTTTTATTAACTGAGAGAATCCATGGCGAGAATCCATGTACAGAAAACAACTCTGAGAGAATGAAAGAAGAGTCTATTGATGGTTCACGTAAGACACAAGGAAGTGTGCTCAGCTCTTTGATCACTTTCTTTCAGAATGTGGTGACCCCAAAGAGCTTCCTAAGAACAAGAAGGATCTGGAATAGATGGAAGAAGAACACAAATAAATGTCAACTGAAGTCTTAATACCATCTTGGCACAAACACTGTGGCCTTTTGCTAATCTCTCAACCCCTCAGGCCTTCAGGAGACAACAAAGTACAATATTGATTGTGGTTCCATATGTGATTTCAATGGACTTAGTAAAATAAGGTATTTGTTCACTCAGGAAAAAAAATCATATATCTAATAAAGCATTCCCATGCTGTAGAATAATGGCAGGTATTTTGAAGGGCATTTGATGTGGTAACTCAAATAATCTACATAACTCAACACAAAGGTTTTGTTATTTGACCGTCTCATTTTTTTCCATGCCACTACTTGTCTCCTAGTTTCCTATGACCACCTTTGTTCCTGTACCCTAAACTTAGGTATCTGAGGGAATGCTGTGGGAATGTGGCTCTCTGCATCATTAATTGGCCCCTGAGGGTTTAGAGGGCATACCTTGTTGGTTTAAAAGATCCCATTTCCTAGGGCAAACCCCAACCAATGTGGACTTAAGATGAGAATGAGTTAGGCATATGCCTCCCCCTTCTTTTTCATTTCCATTTGTTTCTGTGAGAGGCTGTGTTGCGTGTAGTAGAGGCATTGGATAAATTACTATGTGCTAGGAAGCATCTCTCCCAAGCATCCTCATGGTTTTTTTTTTTTTTTGCCAGATTTAGTCAAGAATGGGGAAATATCTTTGCAGCCACACACAGATTCACAGTTGTTGGCCAGCAGGGTAACCTGCAACTCAATGAGTTGTCTCATCTTTCTTGCTTACGTTTTATTTTTCTTTATGTACATTGGTTGAACTTGTGACCTGCCTTCAAACGTCTATTAATGTGTTCCTTTTCCATTTCCTTGAGCTTTGCTTTTGGAGACTCTATTATAAGAACATACATCTCAAGTTCTACCATACTTAGAGCAGTGGTATGCCCAAGTGCTCTTCAACCAACTTGATAATGCTAAGATAAAACAAAACCAGTGAAGTACAATAAGGAAATTAATGCTAGCTGTGTGAGCATTTTGCAAGTTGTTTCTTTCTCAGAGATGAAAGACAACAGGAAAGGAAATACTCCAAGCAAATTTCCTTTTCTGTTCTTTGACATTAGTGCCCTGAGACCAGTTCATTCTCAAGCAGCTGCTATGACAGCCCTTCTGTGGAAATAGCATACGGGGAGCCATGTGACTGACTCTTCTGCAAAGGCCCCTCAATGTTTTTCTTTCCCCTATGCCAGTCCTAAAAGCTTTCCTATTTTCCTCTCATTTGTAATCTAATTTAGTCTTTATTTTCTTAAGGTCTCATCAACACACACACATGCATTCATATGAGATTAGTTATATTGTCTCTATCCTACCTAATTAAAGAAACAGAGTGGTTGTTCATCACCTGAGCCCACCACAAAGGAGATGTGTGAGGAAGAATCTGACAGCCTGTTTGGAGGGTTGGCACCTTGTTATCTCCGGTTCAGCTTCCTTTCCTAACCTATCTGGCGTGCCAAAGCAGAAAGTGTGTACAGGTGACAACCCTTCTCTGAAGTGAGATCTTTATCAGAAATATGACACCAATTAGTTCTTCATAATGAGTATGAAATGGCATAATGTTCTACACATACCACTGTAATGATAGTTTACTTTTGTCACTGCTTGTATGATTAGGTCAGTGGAAAACTTCCATGTGTATCATTTGTCCTTTGATGCTATCATATATGATTTGCTAATTACTTCTCAAGGTATTCAGTAACCAAGAACTATTCATGACAGTCTAGGAAACTCATTATTTAAAATTATTTTCCTTAGTCTTTGTTGATTTATAAAGTAGTTTGTAAGGTCCCTACGTGCTTCCTGCTTTATTACTTTAAAAAAATGAATATATAGAACTTTATTTACTGTGGTTCCCTTATAATTTTATAAATGTATATGTAAACATGTATGTGTATATATATATATATATATATACATACATATACATATACATAAACCTATTTTATTGACATTCTGAATTCTGATTTTCCCAGAAAATTTCTATTATGTCCCATTTTCTTCCTGTTAATTGAAAATGGATTCTTCTCTCATACCAAGCACGGTTTCTCCTCCTTCCATCCTTGTAGCTCCCCAACCTCTCCTATCATCCAGATCCACTTTCCTTCAGGATCCTCTTCAGAAAAGATCAGGCCTCCAAAAGACAAAATTAGTTATTGAGGCTGGACAATGCAACCAAGTAAGAGAAAAAGAGTCTCAGGAGCAGGCAAAAGAATCAGAGACACACCCACTCCCACTGTTAGGAGTCCCACAAAAACACCAAGCCAACAGCCATAACATACATTCAGAGGACCTGGTGCAGACCCATGCAGGCCCTGTGCTTGCCGTTTTAATCTCTGTGAACCCATGTGCACCCTACTTAGATGAGTGAGTAAGACATGTTCTCCTGGTGACCTCCATCCCCTGTGATTCCTACGGGGAGGAAAACAACGGATCCCTTCAATTTATACTCCCTCTCTGCATAATGTCTGGCTGTAAGTCTCTGTACCTGCTCCCATTTGATGCTAGAGTACTCTTAAACTTTGTATGTGATTCATTCTGTGTTCATAATGTAAATTGTCGTCTCGGATCATGGAATATGTTACTAAGGCATCCATAAAACTCTTTGTTTATAGTTCCAGATCCTTATACTGTGTATGGACTCTGGGCAAGAACTGCGGTGTACCCTGATGCTGTATATTCTTACCTTGGCACTCTTTTGCTGTCTTCCAATTTCTCAGGCCTGAGAATATGAGCCTTTGGATTTCTTCCCTTGTGCAAATCCTACTACATTCATGTCTCATTTGTTTTGGGGTGGCACAACTCTTCCCATGGATTAGACTATACAGCAAAGACAGCGCGGAATTCTCAGTCCTTTAGTTTGAGCTTACTCAGGGCTCAACTTTCAGTTTGTTTGTTTGTTTTTAAACTGGGGTTTTGTTTAGAATTCACTGTTTTCAGGGGTACTTCTCTGGTTTCTATACTCTCCGCAACATGCCTCCCGCCAGCTGCTTAACAGCAGGGACTTGCGGTGGCTTGTATCCTGCTGTAGGCCTCTTCTTCCTTCCGCTTGCAATACGTTTTCATCTCTTAACAATAACTTCTGTGTTTTACGATTGAGTAGGAACGGCCACTTGAGGTTTATATCCATTTCTTTTGGCAAGAAGAATCTAAAAGATAAGCCTGTTACAGGGATGCTGGATTCAGTCTGCATGCTTGTGAAAAACTTAATACGTTACCTGTAAATATTTTAATAATGAAAGGGAGGGCAGCTCGGAATGAGTCAATGATGGTTTTTGTTCACATCAAAAGAAAATATGAACAATCTCAAAAAAAAAGTCTGTGAGCTCTTTATGAAAATATCTCTCCTATGTGCAGAAGGTCTGGCTTGTGATGTATTGCAGAGCTGCTATTCAGAAAGATTTATTTTAGTGATTCAATCAATTAAGGAATGAATGAATGAATGAATGAATGAATGAATGAAACTGACTGTCAATTTGTAAGTGTCAAATGAAGTACTTTGTTCTACATTTCTGTCTTGATTCTAAAAGCCATTCAGAAAATGTATGTGCCTATATGTAAATATAGTATCTTAGTTAAACATTTCAGTTTAGAGTCATTCTCAACTCATGTACAACATGAAAAGATAGTCTAGAGTCGCTACTGGCTTCTTCTCTGTTGTTACTTTATTACTCTGATCTTACCTTTCTCTTTTGCCTCTGTGGCAAGAAGTGAACTAGTATCAATGCATCACCATTAATGAAGCACTATTTGCATATCTTTGGAATATATACCTAGTCTGTCAAGACCCTGGCCAACAGCTCCTCCCTTGGTGCCCATTTCCTAGGCATATCACAGCAAGCTTCTCACTCTACTTTATGGCAGAGAGAAAAATAACAACAGCTCTACGAAACGTGTGAAGAATAATCTAAAGCACATTTTGAGCATTGGTACCTTCCAACTGCAAAACCATGGACAACAGTCACAGTGGACAATGAAAACTGGTTTCTAGTAGTCTTTTAGTCTGAGATGGGATTAACCTTGCCTATTAGTGATAAAAAAAATTAATTACCATAATGGTTTCTGCCACATCCTGAGAAAAACAACAGGGATTTTTTTCTCTTTCTATAGCCTAGAAGATAAGCTATTTTACTTATGTAAGTAAAATTTGAAGATAAAATATTTCACTCTTCATGAGAACACAATTTGGTAAACTAATCATGTATAAAGAAGTATATTAAATTATCTGTACTAAAAAAGTATCCTTTACATGTGACCTGCTCAGCAGAGAATACATAGTTTGCTGGGTAAAGGTATACTTCCTTGGCAAGGAAAAAATACAAAATTACCAATGAAATCAAGCATGAAAGCAATTATCTGGGATGCAAGAATATGTCCCAGTATTGAGCACATGGGTCTCATAGCCACAGATGCTACTGGCGGTAGTGATAGGAGCCCTCACTTTGTCTTCTGAAATACATGGTTGAATCACTCTAAATATTCCTCAAGGCTTCATAATACTTTGCATAGGTGGACACATCACTTGAACATGCCATAAATCTACTAAGTATAATCAAACTCTGGATTATGAATCAGAGAATGGTTGAATTTGTATTAGCATATTTTTATAACTGAGCCATGTACTTGTATTATCGTCTGTGAGTACAGTATAAATGACACTGGGAATTATACACCTAATAATTATGAAATGCCATACCTATGTGAAATGTGAAGCAGTGTATTATACATACCAATGCATGTTTATTTAAATTATGTTTGATGTGGCTAGTTTGATTGTTATCATTACTGACTAATGAACAAAAACATTTCTTTCCTCCATTTTAGTGCATGAATAGTTTGTTTTTCTGTCAATCAGGGAAGACAACTATCAAAATCTCTAAAGGAAATATTTAGTTTCACAAATGTTTAATTTGAATTTTTGCTGTAAAATAAACACAAATACAAAATTAAATGACAAATACATTAAGTGAGAATATTTTCAACTTACATATCAATGTTCTGATGTCATAAGCCTTAATTATTTTTCTAAAATAATTGATAAAATTTAAAAAAAAACAGTTAAATGGAAAAAAGTTTTGACTGAAGACACAATCAAATAAATATCAATGGAAGGACTCACATTAAAAATAATAAAGCTTCAAAACAGTTGCTGAGACTCACAGCCAAACATTAGGCTAAGCGCAGGGAGTCTTTTGGAAAACTTGGGGGAAGGATAGAAGAACCTGGAGGGGACAGAAGCTCACAAGACGACAGACAAAGCCAACTAACCTAAGGCCAGAGGGACTTGTGGAGACTGAAGTGCCAACTGAGGCCCGAACAAGGACTGGACTATGGCCCCCTACACAGATGGAGCTGATGGGCAGCTCTGCCTTTGTGTAGATCCCCCAGTAAGGGGAACAGGGGCTGTTTCTGATATGAACTCTGTTGCCTTTTTTTTTTTTTTAAATCACTTTGCCCTGCTGGTGCCTCATCAGGCCACAGGGGAAGAGGGTGCATGCACTAAGTCCTGGTGAGACTTGATGAGGTGTGGTGGCTTGGTAGAGGAGGCTCCCCCTTTTCTGAAGAGTAGGTGCAACAAGGGGAAGAGGGAGGGAAGGTGAAACCAGGAGGAGAGGAAGGAAGTGGCTACAATCAGGATATAAAGTGAATAGAAAAATAAATTGATTAAAAAATATTAAAGCCAATCTTGGCAGTCTGTTGTTACTGCACACAGCTAATTTATTCATAGGTCAGTGAATTTGCTTCTCTTTGATTGTGGGAGAGGACAGTTGATCGGCTTCTAATTGATACCATGTGGCTAAGGAGATAGACTGATTATGTCACAGTATGTACAGCTCCATATTACAAGCCAAAAGCCCCTAAAGGCACTACTGGGTAGCTCATCACATTTAAAAGCCATTCTGTAAACTTTCATATGTCAACGAACAATGGGTAGTGTGCCCTGACTGAAAAAAAGATGCTATAGTTTACAACCAGCAATAGGTGAGGGAAATTAGTCACATAACAACATGCGTGCACTTGGGGACCAATTTTTCTCCAGTCAACTCTGCAGATGAGAACACCACCCAGCTGAAAGCCTGATGCCAGCCTCACAAGAAATCCTGGGGCAGCTGTGCTCAGGCTCCTCATGATGAAAACTGTGGGTTGATAAGTTTGTCTTGTCAATGTGTTAAGTTTGAGTCCATGTGTTAGAAATAGATAACTAGCACTATAATTTCATATTAAAGTAAATTCAATAATAATAATAATAATAATAATAATAATAATAATAATAATAACTTATATAGATGATTTTTAAATCCATATCTTCCAGCTCAATAATTAATAGGCTGTGTAACTTACCTGTGTTTTGGATTTGCATAAGGCTTGGCAGCTCAGGTTCACTTTATTGGAATGTCCTTCAACAAGAGACTTGAGTACCTTTATTTTCACTGCCAAAAATCTTGTGTTCTGGATAATATTTCTAGTGGTATGGCCCATCTGTCAACCTAACTGCCTTTTCCTTATTGTCATAGATCTCATGCCAAGAGGCAAGGTTCATAAAATCCCCTAAATGCTTTGATTAATTTTAATTACAGTAAATGTATTGATGTAAAAACCAAATACCATTTCTAACAGCAATCACAGCTGCCAAGAAATCAGCATATCTAGGGGAAGTGGCTTTCAAAACCAAGTCCATCGACTCACTTCTTTGTCAGCCAGCATCTGTTCAGGGTGCCTCTTCCTGTGTCATATATCCTGGGCAATCTTTCTCATTCCATCCCTGTCCTCTCTTGGACGACTGGTACCACTTTAGCCTCTGAATGTATTTCCCGAGTTGTGAAGTTCTGAAATTCTAAGGAATTTGGAAGAAGTTCCTTGCATCTGAGTCTAGCTTTGCTATCTAATGAATTTACATGGGGTTTCTTACAGGTCCTGGGGAAAGGTCAGGAGGTACCTGTAGGAACATGGGGGACATCCTAACAGTTACATCACCAAACTGCACTATCATGTAGCACTAATAGTACATCCTAAACCTACAAAGAGAGAAAAATATAGGAAGGAAGAAAAAGAAGAAGTGTGTTGATTCACAAGGCCATTGCTTTGGGCTTACAATGTCACCAAGTGCTCATCAACCAAATGCTTTGTCCCAAGTAGTAGTACTACTGAAAAGTGTTAGAAATGTTTGGGTATCAGTGCCCAGATGGAGAAAGAAGGTAACATTATAATATTATATGCTAGGGGCTACCTGCATCTTATATTACATAATCTTGTGATGAAAAGTTGCAGTCTCCATTTTATAGGTAAACAAAGAGGCCAATGGAAAAATATCTGGAACTTTGGCAGGAGTGAGGAGCATTACACTCAGGCACATTTAACCCAAACCCCACATGTTTTTCCTACAAAGCATGCTTCTGTGTTTTCTGGGTATATTTAAATGATGGTTTAAAATCCATTAAGGAATAGTCCTATCTTATTTTATTGTATAGGTACTAGGATAAGCACGCATAAAATGGAAGAGAGAGTGGATGAGAGTGAGAAAGGAAGGAAAAAAAAAGGGGGAAATGGCAGGGAGATCCCTTCATTGTTTTCTAGAGCCATTTAGTAAGCACCCTACCTCCAATAAGGAGAAAAGAGGAGGGAGGGAAGGAGGGAGGGCTGGAGGGAACACAGAAGGAGGGAAGGAGAAAGGTTGGAAGGACAGATTGTAGAGACAACAAAATAATGATTTTTTTTTCCTTCAGCAGAGACAGATATATAAAGCAAGACTGACGTATTTCCCGTTGTCCAGTGTTTTCCCACATAGGTTTCATGATAAACTCTGTTGGTTTTCTAATGGGGTCTTTGGGGGAAGGCTGAGGGAAGACTGATGATTGTATTTAATTATGTTCAAAGAAAGTTACAGAATACTCAGCAGATGTGAGGCTTGCAGCTGGGAATTCTGTAACAAATGCCACTCCACTATCTTGCCTTCCATATTATTGTACCAACGCAAGGCCCAGAAAATGCCCAGGAGACACATTGGTTGGCTGGGGCCGCGTGAGAAAAGATAACAAATCTCAAGAAAACATGTTGCCTATTATTCCTCATAATGAGAACTGCCAGGGTGTACACTGAGCAGGCCTCTGGCTGATAGGGGGACACAAAGGCTATTAATGCATCCCACACCAGGATGTCATTTGCGATCTTGAACCACAAAAAGGAGAGATGGAAGCCTTGGAAGGTAGGGCTTGTTTCTCTCATACTTCAGTTTCCAGGAAGGACGAATAACAGGCACACTGTTTGCTCTCCCAACCCCATAGGCATTCAAAGGAAACTCATTTAGGATGCCCCCAGCTTTTAAAAGCCTGGCCTCTCGGCAGGCAGCGTGGGCTCCATCATGGCTGGATGTGATCTGGGCATGTTTCCGATTTACCACGGAGGCAGCCTCACTGAAGGAGATGACAAGGAGCAAAATCCTAATGACTTAAAATCCATGGCACCTTCCAGGGGGGTCTCCGTTGGTGCCTCCCAGACAGAATAGGCTGGTTTACATTTTCTGAGAAGAAAAATGATCCCGGTTCTATCAAATCGGCCCACCTAAGAGCTTGCCTGTACGTGGTGGCTCCCTATTCAAGCTAAATTTGCTTTTCGGTGCTCCATCTGTTGAGGCGCTCTGGAGCATCAAGACACAGGCTGCAGAGAGTAAAGCCTAGTATTTCCTTTTAGGGTGGGAGGTAGAGTAGATGAAGAATAGAGCGCAGGCAGAAGAGCCTACCGTGTGGGACATTCTCCTGGAGTTCCTGAAGTCAAATTGCACTTAGACCAGGGTGGTTGTAGCACCTACATTTTTTTTTAGGGTTTTTTTTTAATGAAATGAATCGTTTAATACCTATAACTCCATCCCAAAGACGTACATCCTTTTTTCCTTTTTTTTTTTTTTTCAGGTCTGGACTGTAAGCATATTCTTTTTTTTTTCCTCCTTTATTAATTATACTCTCCCTTTTCTGCGTCTTCAACTTGATTCCTGATACTGAGTCTCAGATAAACGACTTCAAACACTTCAGCCCAGGATTCACGTGTTGAGTATCAGGCAGATTTCAGGAAGTCTTTCTCATTTGCAGGCCTTAAATCTTTTTTTTTTTTTTCTGTTAGACTAAGTAGAAAATCTCTGAATGATATTTGTGATTCCTTATTTGGCTTCCAAGCCAGCCACAGAGCATTCTTCTTAGGTTCACTTTTAAATCTTTCTTTCAACCTAAAACTTAGACTAAGAAAATACACATTTTTCCCTGTAGTTCTTATTTATGTAATGTTTGGATCTAAAAGGCTTTTTATGGTTCCAATAGTAGAGTGGCATTTTTCTCTTGCTAAAGCACACTTAAATCTACTAAAAAGCAAATGCAGCTTTTTCTGCTACACTTCGAGCAGTATGTATGAGCCCCACTGTTAGTTACCCTGTACTTCCAAGTCCCGTGACAGTACCCTGTTGTGAAATATTTGGTATACTCCAAAGGGCTATTGTATGATCCGGCTACCCCATCCCTTCAAATAATTGAGACAGAAACCTATATCGACTTATTAAGACAGCTTTAGCACAATAATTTTGAGGGTACAATTTTTCTAAGCTACTCTGCATAACTTCTGCCTGCATTTCTCAAGCTACTTGCCAATAAGTCATCCCATCTGGGGAGGGTCTGCTCCATTAAGGCACATCCTCTTTCTCTATCTTCTTCCTTGTCTCTCCTTTCCTGCTTCTCCTGGCTTCGTGATCCCTATCTGAGACCTCCAACGTCTGAACCGAAGCTCCGCCTACCTCAATTCTGCCCAGCTATAGGCTCCAGCCTTTCTTTATTAGCCAATCAGCGATAAGGGAGCAAAGATTACACGACGTCATTCAGTGTGCATGAGAATGCGCTTGTCTGGATCGCAAATCTTGGGGGCCAGAATTTAGCATCTGAATACGTGGAACACTAGCCAAGCCCACACAACAGTACCTCTTACTTCAGAGATGTTCGGTACAACTGTGAGATCTCAGAGAACAAAGAAAGAAACTACCTGTACTCCGTTTTTAAGGATAGATATATAATGATTTTTGTTATTTCTTTTGTAGTGCAGGTGAAGGAAAATAACACACATTTTTTTCCAACATTATCTGCAAAGCCAATAATATTTTCCAATGATATGTGAATGATGAAACATTATAATTTGCTGTGTGGCTTGCATCATCCTTCTAAGCATGTATTTTAAGTATAACTTAATCTGTATTTAGAAATAACACAGGAAAGGGCTGGTGGCTATGATCTGAGCATGGAGTAAGGGATCTCTGGAAGTTGGAGGAAGGTATCCCAAAGCTCTGGGATTGATGGTCTTAAAAACAGGGTTAGAAATTTGCCTTGACAACATGTCCTGTTATTCATGAAGACTATAGAGTAAACACTGCTGTTTCTCATTGATCTTCACAATTTGGAGAGATATATAAAAAGGAAACACCTAAATATATTATACAGCACAAGGCTTTACTTTTTTCTTCTTAAATATGGGGACAGAGCCTGCTGTGATGAAGGTAAAAACAGAGGTGGTTTTTTTTTCCTACCAAAAATTGTTTCTAGGGCTGATACTTGATAACTTCATCGTGCTCACAGATTAATTCAAGTGGTTTCCCAGGGTGTTGCAAAATATAATACGTCTGCTTGTGATTATTTCCAAGAAGAAGAACTGTTGCTGCAGGAGATTGTGCCAGCGGTACTCTTGGCATGTGGGATTGTGCAAACACACACACACACACACACACACACACACACACACACACACACACACATTGACCAGAGTGCAATATCTGTCTGCATATTCAGCAGTTAAGATTTATGGGGTCCTGTATGTGATCTGTCTGCTCAAGGTCCCGTGATGAAATAGAACGAAGTAAACAGAGGGTGTCTATGAGAGCTGTGTGCAGGATAGACGTCAGGCCTAGGTGGAAGTCAATTTAGTCTAGCATAACCTCAAATGAAAAAGGCACTGGCATAATGATAATTGAAGTATTCATTATAAGTTGGGGGAGGGGTCAATGTACATGTCTAGAGAATGTCATTCAGGGCATGGAAACCTAGACCAAGAGATAGGAATCCAAGCAGATGGAAGGTATTAAAAGGAATCTGTGATTGGGAAAAACTGCCTCAGGCTTAGGCTAACAGCCAGTTTAGGACTAAAGTTCCTAGCAAATTGTCTGAGATTTACAAAGCTAGGTCAGTTTGAGAGGACTATAATTTTGTTATGGTTGCTCTGAAGTGTCCCTCTGAAATGTTTATTTGTTAAAAGCCTGGTCCCTATCTGTAGTACCCAATCAGTGAGACATCATCACAGGACTATGAAGACTCTGATTTCATCAATAGGTCAGTCTACTCAGAGATTCATCATATGAATTTTTGGAAGGTGAGGACTATGAACCCCAGTTAGAGGAAGTAGAACTTTGAGGTCATACTTTTGAAGGAAGTACTAGAAAGTTGGGCTTTCCTTCTGCTTCTCTCTGCTTCCAGGCCTCACTGAGGTGGGCAACTTTGCTTTGTCATACTCACAATTCATGATTTATTGCCTCACTGCAGTTGTCATAGATTGAAAGCTGAAACCATGAGATAATTGTTCTTCTTTTACATGCTTTTCTCTGGTGTTTTGTGCACAAAACAAGAATATAACTATCTAATGTGAAGAAAACTATGAACCATGTAAAATACGGAGAAACTGAGTTCCATGGTATATTTGTTACATGCTTTGTATCTTCAGGCTTTAAAAAAAAAGCTCTAAGAATGGCAACCTAAGTAAATTAAGCTAGGTTGTTCTGGTTTGGATAAGCAGTAGTATTCCTGAAAGTATATAGAGACTTACATTGTGCACATTAAAGTATTAAAATAATAATTTCCTATTGCTGGCTATAGAGGCACCATGTTTCATTGATCAAGACTTCAGAATCTCTTGTAAGAAACCAGACCTTTTTTATTATGTTTCCTTTTTTAACATATACATTTATATTATTACACATGGGTTATATAAACTACATATAGCAGGCCGAACCAAGAGACAATCAGGAAACATTCATACTGATTTGTCTATTAGTATTTAACAAACTTGAAGTAAACATCCTTCCTATCTTGAGACTGATGAGCCAATCAAGGTCCATGTGGGACATGGACCTAGACCTCCTCCTCGGATGTAGTAGATAGGCAGCACAGTCTCCGCGTGGGTCCCACAATATGTGGAGAAGAGACTACCTCTGACATGGATTCAGACCTCCTAATGTTGTTCACTTCTACCCTGGCTGGGTGGCCTTGCCAGGCCACAGAGGAAGAGGTTACAGGTAGTACAGAGGACACTGAATAAGCTCAGGTCAAACATTAGAGGAGGAGGGCTCCCCTTGCTCAGGACTAAGGGAGGGAGGGAAAGGGAATGAGGGAGGGGATGGGACCAGGAGAGGATGAGGGAGGGGGCTTCAGTCAAAATGTAAAGAATTCAAACTACAGAACAAGCAGTTAACTAATATTGCTAATCTCACTACATGGGAAAAGCTCTGAGCAGTCTCTGCTCTGGGACTGGTTGAGATACGAAGGTTTAGGCATAGACAAGGCTTCACGTTGGTCACAGATTCTCTGTGACTTATAATTAGACACGATTCTTAGTCTGGCGTGAAGGAAGATTTACAGATGTCTTCCTTCTGCTCATACAATGAGCAAAGAACCAGCCTTCATTGCTCTGTACATCCTGCACACCTCAAACCATCCCAATGTTAGAGCTGTATAATGCTTGTAAGAAATTATGTTTTCAGAAACCAGACCTTTTGTATCCCATAGCTTCCATTAACAGAAGCACTTTTCTCTCTTTAAAGCTTTGGGATTAGATCTCTATCGTATTTTGTCTTGAAGGCTACAGTGATGACTTACTCAAGTTTCATGGTAGAAATTGTCCTTTCCCCAACCTAACTGCAGTCCAGCTGGCAGAAAGAACTGGCTGGCTGTCTCCAAGCCCGAACATCTGGAAGTGAGATTGATTTGGCGATTTCCCTGCCTCTTATATCTTGAAATCTTTCTTAGATAGAAGGTTTAAAGAAACATATCTTCGACTGAACAAGATGCGTATATGTACATTTTTTTTTAGTTACCAGTTCTCTAAACAGACCAAATAATTTTTATGCACCAAAATATTTTAGTATTAATTTAATGCTTTAATTTAGTACTATTTATTTATAAATTATTTAGTTATTTATAAATTGCAATGCTAAGACCAAGGAAATGAGAGAAGTGTTGTCAGTAAATTGTATTTTGTTGTTGTTGTTGTTGGGTTTTTTTGTTTTTTGTTTTCCTTTGTGCCTCACCTTTGACCATGTCCCCTGGAGGGGGAGACCTGGTGGCACTCAGAGGAAGGACAGCAGGTTACCAAGAAGGGACTTGATACCCTATGAGCATATACAGGGGGAGGTAATCCCCCTCAGGAACAGTCATAAGGGAGGGGAATAAGGGGAAAATGGGAGGGAGGGAACAATGGGAGGAGACAAGGGATGGGATAACCATTGAGATGTAACAAGAATAAATTAATAAAAAAAGTAAATTGTATTTTGACCCTACAAAGATCAAAGTGGCCAATTATTTGTGATCAAGCGTTCTTTGGTCAGTAAAAGTGTAGTTCAGTTGCTTAAACACTGATGTAAACAGAGCTGCGGCTGGACATTATGCAAAGCCAGGTGTTGTCAAGAGGAATTCATTTATCATGTCCATATTTAATCTTCACCCTCAGGGTTTCTCAAACAGGAAGTTTGGCTGCCAGAGAACTCAGTATGTGTTATGAGACTAATTGCTTCCTCTGGGAATAGGCTTATTACACCTCTTTGTTTTTGTTTTGCCTTTTCATCAGCAAACTATGGGTAGTCCTTGCTTTTTATAGGTTTTCTGTGAGAGCTTCAGTACATAGTGCATATTAAGGAACATCTAAGGGCAAATGCTCCTTTCATGGATGTTACTGCCGTTAGTATTCTTTGTCACTGCTACCTAGGAAGCAGAGATCAGAGGGGCAACACAGGTCTGCCAGGGCCACTGCCTAAAAGGACATAACTTCACAATACCCAGTCGGTCACAACAGATGAAAGATCTGAGCGGTGGTCAACCGGAAGAATGCACGTGGATACATCTAAGGTCTCTGCTGTGTAAAAATCTCATTCTCTCTCTCTTACTTAGGGACAACCATGTAAGTATAAGGCAAATATTAACTCAGTGTCCCTTCTCTTATTTCTTATTTGACAGCAAATCTGTGCTTAGGGTTTCCCACTGAAGTTCCCGAGGTTTTTGTTTTTGTTTTTGTTTTTTGGCTGTTTTCTGCTTTGATAAATTTAATAAAATCCCTCACTGTCTAAAATTCTTTGTCTTATTCTAAGAGTTGGTTCTCAACAGACTGGAAGATTAATGAAAATTAATTTTCTCTTATATTATTTTCCTAAAATTAAATGTCATGACCCAGTATAATAGTTTTTTGAAAAATCAAAACCACCCATAGTTTAAATGTATATTCCTAAACAACTATGGAAGTAATTTAGCCAATAAAACATTAAGCACTGATATAACAATGTTCTATATATTTATTGGCTTTTCCATACAGTTCATGAAATGATTAAATATTGTTTCTGAGAAAGTCTCTGAAATTCTAAATTCCTTGACTCATCCACAGAACATTTAGGTGGGTAAATAATGGGCTCCACACTGATTTGTTTCTTCCTTTTAGGGAAAAAATATCAAGAATGTTTCCAATCTTGCCTCCATGAAGTGTATAGTTTAACAAATTAATAAACATGAAACAAATAAACAAAAAAATCAACCAATTGAGTTTGTTCTGTGTAGGTCAACTACTACTATACACGGGCCTGTACTGGAATGTTGTTGGAATACTCAGTGAGAGTCCATTGGAGGAAACAGTTGGCTGGTGGGTCTTAATTTCAAATAGCTCAACATGGTTGAGACCCTGTGTCCACTCCCATCTCTCAGCTTTGGGACTCCATCTGACTCAACTGTATGCAGGTCCTGTGTACACTGCAACAGTCTCTGTGAATCTTTATGTGTATCAATACTATTGTGTCAAAATGACACTATTGATGAATAATGTCATTTATTTTATTATCGTGACAGGAATGTTACAGTGGTGTGTATAAGTTGCATGTGTTGACTAAAACATATTGATATCAGGTGAGCGAAGACAAAATTAGCTTCTAGTTAGGGGCTATGAACTTGAATAATTTAATACAATTTTCACTTGTCTTCTCATTAATCGTTATAGTGTCAATTATTTAAAAATATATTGACACTATCTTTGGGAGAAACTGTTCTATGTAAAGAGAGTGAAAAAATGATGAGTAATAACTAGCTACTTCCTTAAGTCAGTTAAAATTTACAATATGACACAGACATTTTGATTAAGACTTGGTAAAATAATTACTAGGAAATAATAACAAGTCTCTTTTTTAAAAAATTAATATCTGGAAATGTCTCCTCTACTGTTATATTCTGCAACCTTTTATTATTATCCTTCAAAATGAAGACATTATTGAATCAAGATTTCCCTTTGAGGACTAAGCAACAGGTCAAGGTTTGTTCTGACTAGAGCAGAAACATGACATATTAGTTCAAAAATAATGAAGTAACAGATAAAGAGTAAGTGGATCAGAAGACAGAACACTGCTGAAGAGAAGAGAAAACAGAAACAAGGAGTGCTATCAAACTGTAGAAGCAGAGGAGAACCTTTAGCCTTTATCTAGTGTTTGAGATTGTCCTTCTGGTCCTCACCATAAAGCTACTTCAGATCTAGGAAAGATGGCTTACCACTGTGACATTAATCTCAGGCAAAGCTCTACTATAGCAAATTTGCTCTCATTGGCAAGAACACCAAGTTGGGAGCTGCAGTGTTTGGCATGTGAATCACCAAACGCCCTGCATCTGATTTCACGTCTATGAAGCAACCTTCTGATTAAAATTTGGCTTTGACTGTACATCTGCCTACAGGGACACAAGGGGCTGGTTTTATAGATGTTGAGTATGTCAAGTTCTCATGAAGCTGTGCAGTAGCTTCTCATTATGTTTTGGCATCCTGTTTATTTTAACTACATGGAAAAAAATAAATTGCTTACATGAACTCTTGGTTGTGTGACAATATACTCACTGTAAATCCAAACACTGTTGTTTACAACGTTAGTCTCAGGATCTTGATTTGAAATTATCCTAGGATAGAACTGATGTCAACTTAAAATACATAAGCCTGAAATAATACTTCCTGATATCCACTTCCCACAGCTCAATGTGTAGTTAACTCTCAGAGAAACGAAGAGTTTCCTCTGCTGTCATTATGACAAGACATGATGTTTCTTATGAATGTTTTTCTGTCCTTTTGGGGCTATTGTTCAGTTCTGCTTGCTTCAGCATAACATATTGAAAAATCCCAGTATACTACATAGAAGTTATTTCATGGGTGGTGTATTTGTTAGAGCAACATGTAATATCCTGTAACAACTGGACTCAGACGGTGGTGATTTATGTTAGATGTTAAACATTTTCCTGTCAGAAATATGGACTGAAATTCAATGGTAGGTCAGGTGTGAAAAGGTTTTTTCTGCTCCATAAGCTGACACAAGGCTTCTGGACTTGATATATTTTTAGATTCTTGGTGATTGGCTCTCCTATAGACAGTTTTCCATTTCTCTGCAAGTGGGAATTGAATAAAGAGAAAATTTATGGTAGCAGACTAAACATTTGTGAGATATTAACCTAATTTCATTTTATTAGACTCAGTGACTTCTTTTGGGCAACAGGAATTATAGTCACATTATAATAGCTTTGTAAATGTTGAAAAGAATCAATACATGTACATATTTTAGCAAATGTACTTGCTTATATTCTAAGGACTACATGTGTCATTATTAATCTTATTGTAATATCTTGACATTGAGTTGATAATTATACTAATCTTACATAGCTATCAAGTGTTTCACATCAGAGAATGAACATGAATCACTGACTATAAATAAAATAGATGTCAGTATGTGTTGCTATGATTTTTCTGCTTAGAAATGTCATAAAGTCACGCTTCTATCAAAAATTATACAGGTTCCTGTGTGGGTGAAAATGGCTATTATCCAGATCATCCCTACATTTTATATTTCAATGCCTTAAAACATGATTTCATTATGGATTTGTTTGTTCTATCTTTTTGTGAATTCCCTTCCTTCTTCTACATATTTGCAAACCTCTGCTTCTTAATAATTTTTTCTCTCTCTCATGCATACATATGCTTATTTGGTGATATGTGCATAAAAAGCCAAGAAAAATTGCACTTGGGAATAAGCTAAAGACTGCAAAGTCTCTTAAGGCCATGAACTTGACACACAAAGTCAGAGGCATTGTTCTGGAAACTATAAGAGGTTTTGGATAGTTCCAATAAGTCATTTTCAAATGTCATGTTATTTATTACTTTTCCAATAAATATTCATTGAGAATTTGTTATGAGTTAAAAATTTGCATTTGGCTCCAGAGTGATAAACATCTGCCTGTGCCTTGCTCTGTCTGAAAATAGAAAATGGTAGAAATTGCATAAGAAATAAGGTATTTACATATTACAGTGCAAACATGAAAAATGACACTGAAGAGATTCTACATGGAATCTGTTCTATGTGTTTCCATATAAAAATCAGGTATCAGATACAGTCAGGAGATCCAAATACATTTTCTCTGGTTAGGAAAACTGAGCAGAAATCTCAAGAAAAAGTGTTGGTTTTTTGTTTGCTTGTTTGTTTAAAGAATGCAAAGAAGTGTCAGAAGAAAGTCCCTACTGATCTCGTGAAAAATTAATACCTAGTATGTCTAGATAATCTATGAATTGTTACTTTCTGCTCTATATTCAATATCACTTCTTCCATATGGGGTTACTACAATATGTTTCTTCATGTCTCTGTCCAATTTGAAAAATCTAATATATGATATTGTCAAGTGTTATAGCTCATGGAAAAATGTGTCACACAAAAATAACAAAATGGGTTACACCTATTTTACAGGCAATAATAATGTAAGCTTTATGAGGGTTGTCAGCCATTTGAATATCAATCAAAAATATCTTCTAAAACCTCCAATTGTGCCTGTCTCATAAATGTACATAGAATAGTAATAATGCCTAGAAGAAAAGTAGATGTTTGTTAATATAGTAAAATGCAAATAAATAATATAGTTCTCAGATATATAAAATAATTACAGAGTTCAAATAAGTTATCTGCCAAAAGCACTTAATCCTCACAAAATTAATTCCTAGATTTTTAGTGAAACTGAGAGTGCAAGATCAGTAAATAATTTGTTAATTGCAAATTCATATTACTTAAGTTGATATCTGCAATTGAAGAAAGTATGGTATTTATCATCATTCATTTTAATGACCTAGAGATGTTCATCCTTATTGATCTAACTTGATAATATTGACTGTCAACTTGACAAGACTTAGATTCACCCAGGAGACAACCTTCTGTGTATGTCTATGAGGGATTTTCTAGCTTAAATTAATTGAAGTGGGAAGATTTGCTTAAAAAGGAGGTATAGCATTTCACTGGCTGGAGTCTAGGAATGATTAACATATAATTAATAAGTTAATGAATTAAGCCAGCTGAGTACCAGAATTCTCTCTTTGCTTTCTGAAAGGAGATGCAATGCAAGTAGCCATCTTCCAACATGGCTTCCTTGCCACTGTTAGCCAAAATAAACACTTTCTGTATTTGTTGCTTTTGCCGAGTGGTTTTTTTTTTTCCTACAGCAATGAAAAAAATAGTATATACCCATAGAAGTGATCATAATCAGTGATTTAAGTAGTCCTGAATCTGTGACTCTAGTGAGTCTGATTTAAATATCTTCTTTCCACTAAATTCTTATTTGAAGTCTAAGTTCATGTTCTGAAAGCCTTAACTCCTTTCTTATTTAAGTTTCTCCTTTCCACTAAAGGTTTCCATTTCCTCTCCTATCACAAATGCTTTTAGAGAAGTAACAAAGGGTCATTATGAAAAATTAATGTCCATAATCAGAAAATCTATCAAGGATATCTGGCTGTTTTTGAAATAACGCCTTCACAAAAACTTGAAGCTGAATTGGAATCCTAACACAACCGTTTCAGAAGACCAGGAAACTGTCTGCTGAACATGAGTCCATGCTTGTGTAAGGGGAATCATCTTCCTTAGCCAGTTGCTTTTTCTAGGTGCTAAAGTCTGAGCATGAACTACGACTCATACATCCACCATCTGATGTTTGTTTTGTCCTCAGGTGGTGGCACTCATTTTGAAACCTTACGCAAACTTTAGATGATAGGGTTGAGCATCTTCGGGTATAACTATGGTCGCTTGCTTTCTCTCTCTTGCTTCCTGCCCGATAGTAATGTGAATTCAACTGCCCATTATGTTTTTCCCCATCATGATAGACTGGGATTTATGAAACTGTTAGCCAAATAAGTATTCTACATGTTGCTCCTGTTTTTTAATCCTCACATTTAAGGCCAAGTAAATGAGATATTTTAAGTGGAATCAAGTATGTATTAATAACTGCTTTTGATACCTGTCATGTTCTGATCCATAAAGATATCCTTGTCTTGTCTTCAACTGCTTTTGTAAATATTCCCAAAAGTCCCTGGTCTATGATTAGTATGATATCATCAAAATTCTCTAAATATTTTTATAAAGTAAATATTATAGTACGATGAAAGATTTTTATAATACCTGCTCTAGACTCAGTGCTCAGTTGCCCTTTATGTAATAGTCTTCTGTCCCAAAGGCTCGGTTGTCATCTTCTGGGTAGAATGACCAAGTTATAGCCTGTGAGCAGAGTACACTTTTGCGGCATAGGAATATATACTGGGACTGAAGACAATGATAAAATATAAACAATTAGGACAACATAGTTACAGACATTTGAACTAACTCATTTTTTTTTCTGGCACAAAGTGATAAATTGTTGATTGGATATCACACACTTTATTTACTCACCAAAGAGCATTTAAAGGGATTCTACACTTTAGAGATTTGTAATTATTTTTACATTTTATGTGTATGGTGTCAGGCTCTGTGTGAATATGTTCTCATGAAGGCCTAACTCAAGGATCAGATCTCTAGGAGTTAGGATGATTGGTGGTGAGTCATATGATGTGGTCGCTAGCAACCTCAGTCTGGTTCTCTGCAAGAGCCACAAGTGCTCTTCAGTGCTAACCTGTTTCTTCAGCTACCGTTTTGAAAAGTTGAATAAGGATCCAGAGGGTCCTAGAAGCCTACAAGTAGAACATTATGATAGGCAGATTTGGGCACAGGGGTCCCGCTCAAACTAAGGCACCAGCCAAGGACAATACAGGCGGTAAACCTTAAACCCCTACCCAGATCTAGACAATGGACAGAACATTCTCCACAGTAGAGTGAAGAGTGGGATATTACTTTCTCACATACTCTGGTGCCTCACCTTTGACCATGTCCCCTGGAGGGGGAGACCTGGTGGCACTCAGAGGAAGGACAGCAGGTTACCAAGAAGAGACTTGATACCCTATGAGCATATACAGGGGGAGGTAATCCCCCTCAGGAACAGTCATAGGGGAGGGGAATAAGGGGAAAATGGGAGGGAGGGAAGAATGGGAGGATACAAGGGATGGGATAACCATTGAGATGTAACAAGAATAAATTAATAAAGGAGAAAAAAAGTAAAAAAAAAAATAAAGAAAAGTTGAATAAAGCTTTTTATAAACATTTGTTTGCAAGATTTTTGTGGGACTAACTAAACTTTCAAGTACTTTGGGAATACGTGAAAGAAGATGGTTTAAAGACTGCATAGTAATGGAACGGTTAGCACTGGGGAGAAGTGGGGGAACCACTTTGCAGTGATGCTGTAATGCTTATTCTACTCTCGCTAGCAATGAACGAGTCCCTGTTTCCCACATCCTTGATGCCATTTGTTGTCAGGGTTCTGAATTTGGGCCGTTCTAGTAGGTGTATATGAAGGTAGCAGATGCTGTCTTAATTTTCATGTCTGATTACACACAAGGTGGGCATTTCTCCCAGTTTTGACATCATTAAATGGGAATTTAGTGAAATATTTGCAAAAAAAATATTCCTGTATAATTTTAATTAAGTTGTCTCTTTTATTTTTGTTGTGTTTTGCCAATTGCTTGCATATTCTGCAAATGCTTTCATTTAGATATAAAAATGCCCTTTTCAAATGTTTTCTAGAAATGAAGGCTGTCCTTTTTACAGTGCTCATTCAATAGAAAAGAAAAACATAATAAAATTTAACAAGTCTGTTAACAGATTTTTTTATGAATAAAATCTTTGTTATATCTAAAAATGTATCATCTGCCAAGGCCGTGCAGTAATTTCTTATATCTTCTATCAATTTTATAGTTTTGAACTCTAGAGGTAGGTCAATGATCCATTTTGAGTTAATGGTTACAATTAGAGTGAGGACTTCAGCTTCATTTAAATCCATATGAATGCAGTTACTTTTATCACTATTGATATGACTGTTATTTTGTCATTAATATTTTTTGGTTAAATGATAAAGTTCATTGGTCATATGTATGGGTAGATATTAGGACTCTGTCTTCTGTTTTGTTATTATTTTGACTAGTCATTAATCACTGTTACACTGCTGACTACTGTAGTTTCACATTAAGTCATGAAGTGAGGTGGGTTTAGTTTTACAACTTTATTACATTATCATATTTTGTTGGCTAGTGTGATTCTTTTCCTGATCTTAAAACCCTTTATAACTACTTTGTTAATATCTGAAAAAAATAACCTATTGGTATTTTGACTACGTTGAACTGAAATATATATTGTTAGGAGGAACAAGCACCTGAGCAGTATTGGCTCTTCATAGCGACAAGTATTGGATATTTCTCTGTTTAGTATTTATTTCTACTATGAAAACTTTTCCTAATACAGATTTTGTACATATTTGAAATTTTTATCTTAACATACTCTGCTTTCATTATCATGACTAAGATCCAAAATAAGAATACAAAAACTACACTTTAAATGCTTTGCTACTTAATAAGTTCTGCTAATATTTTCCAAAGAAAAACTTCACCAGTATTTAATATAGTGTCTCTATTGTTGTTCCAGCATCAAGTCACTCTATCTCAAGAAAACAAAATACAAAGGACACACTTTTAAGATCCAATGAAGATTAGTGGAAGACATACTGCACTGGATTATATAATGACTATAATCTTTTAAGTTTCACCAAAGTATCTTAATATTCCTAAAGTTTTGTCAGAATGTTTGCCAAGATAGAAATAGTGAGATCAACTCATTTTGAGCAGAATTTTTATTGAACATGACCTAGTAAACAAAGACCTCAGATTAGAAGGTAAGGTTCCATATGACACCTACAGTTACTAACAGTTACAAAAAGAATAGGATTAGCACAGGCTCCAATTAATTGATTGTCAAGTTATCAAATGTAATTTTATTTTGTATAGTTCCAAGATGTTGCCCAGACAAAACCTGATACAGAGTGCACCCTTGAAACAAAGAAAGAGTACCCAAGAAAACTTTTTATCTCAATGGTAACTTATACCTTGCAATTTCAGTAAAAGAAAGAAAAGAGCAAGCAACAGATAACATTCAAGTTTTTCACGAAAGCTAATTGTGGAGCACTCTCTCCCCCTTGGCACAAGCAGTTGCTGATTACCTTTGTGAGATAACAAAGCAAGGCTTCATATACCAGATCTCTTGGAGGCCCGATTATGAGCATCTTTTTGGGCATGAAGCACTCAAGGGAGGAATTCTCTGGCATCATGACCACATGTGGACACAATAACATAAGTGGGTAAAGTCCAAAAGAAATTTTTTTATTATACAAAATAACATTTTGCATTGCAATATTGTGTGGCTTTCAAAAAAATGTATTATTTGAAAAATAACAGAGCTGCATTCTTCTGGTTTCAATGGGAAATGTTTGCTTCAGCATTCTTTCATTGTGAAGACTCTTCTTGTTTCCTCATAGTTAGGACACTGACGAATACCAAAAGAGAAATGACTTTGTCACTCCAAGAAACCTCAATGTGACACTGTGTTTATTGGAGTCTCTTTACAACAGAAAAATAGAAACAGTCTTTCAGATAGAGAGAGTATACAGAATCACCCTTGCTGAGTGACAAGCATAGTCTCCACTTTAGTGGGACAAATAGTCTCACATTAGAAGATGAAATAAACAAAACAAATGAAATATTAAGATTATTTCAAAGAATTATAAGTTATGATGGAAACAAAATTATGTAGGTTGACCAGTGTGAATGCCTGTAGGTAATGTTCATTTTCTCCGTTTGACTGACGAATATTTAAAAAATGAACAACAAAAAGCAGCCTGTATTTTCCAACTCTCTTTTCCTGGGATCTTAAGTCTGGGTATTAGTTAATTGGTTTCTGGTAAAGGCCTCAAAAGGGTGGAATGAAGAAGTCACCTGAAATTACTCTCGGTTTGCAGAATCCACTTTGAAAGCACTCACTTGATGAGGTCAGGGGCTGCCAGAACAATTAATGTGGGACTATTTTCCAGTCTAATGGCTATGAGCCTCAGTTATATTTGCAACAAGCATGCTTTTCTGATGACATTTCTATACTATCATGTCTATAAGTCTTATCTGAATTCAAAGGGAAGGTATCATGTGCTTCATTATTTATCATCTTGCACCAGAGAGAATATGCACAGAACCTTAAGCTGTGTGTCCGTGGAAGACTGACCTGAAAAATCATGTTTTAACTGAAACTTGAGGTTTAAGGACCATTAGTGGTATGATAATTGAAGAAAAATATTTCAATGGAAAAAGATTTGTGTAGAAATAATTTACAGTGTTGAAGTGTTAAAGACTAAGGTTAAGATGAGGTTGGGCACGCACAAGTTCTATGATAGTCTTATGGGGTATGGAGACATTACATTTTAGGAACCCATAGAGCTACATTATATAAATCATAAATATTAGTTCCAAGTTCATTGGCAAGAATCAGAATAGTTTAAGTAGTAAGTTGTCATGATTAGATACATTTCTTCTGGGGTAGGGGCTGGGATCATTCCATTTTACATTTCCAAGTCACAATTCATGGTTGAGAGAAGTCGATGTAGGAATTCAAGGCAGGAACTTGAAGCAGAAATCACAGAAGAGTACTGCTTACTCACTTGTACTCTGTCAGCTAGTGCTCTTACACAACCCAGGCCCACCTGTCCAGATATGGTACTACCCAATATAGGATGGGTTCTACCACTAGGTACATTTCTTTATAAATAATTAAAAATTTTTTCAGATTAGTTTTCATAATTTCTTTTATAGGTAGTAGTTGAAACTTATCACCAAAGAAAAAAAAGACTACAGAAACTTTAACTTTGAGTTCATTGAGCAAAATAATTCTTTATAGAATTTAGATTGTAGCTATCCTGGGTTTTTATTTTTCTCTATGAAATTGGTGATTTCTCTTTCAAGGTCTATAAAGAATTGTGTTGTAATTTTGATGGGAATTGCATTGAATCTGGAGATTGCTTTTGGTAAGATGACCATTTTTACTATGTTAATCCTACTGGTCCTTGAGCATGGGTGATCTTTCCATCTTCTAATATCTTCTTCAGCCTCGATCTTCAGAGACTTAAGGTTCTTGTCATATAGGTCTTTCACTTGCTTGGTTAGAGTTACACCAATATATTTTATATTATTTTTGGCTAATTGTGAAGGGTGTTGTTTCCTCAGAAAATAGTGAATAGATCTACCTCAAGATACAGCTGTACCCAAAAGACACTCCACCATAACCATATCACAGGGACACTTGCTCAACTATGTTTATATCAGCTTTATTCATAATAGCCAGAAACTGGAAACAACCTAGATATCCGTCAACTGAAGAATCAATAAAGAAACTGACATACTCCTGCACAATGAAATACTACTTAGTTATTAAAAACAAGGACAGGATGAAATTTGCAGGCAAATGGATGGCACTAGAAAAGGTCATCCTGAGTGAGGAACCAGACCTAAAATAACATGCATGGCATGTACTCTCTTATAAATAGATATTATCCATAACCACGCTACAATCTATAGATCCAAAGAGGCCAAGCAGGGCCCAAATGAGGAGGCATGAATCTCACTCAGAAGAGGAAGACATGTAAAGTGGATGAAGCTGGGGGGTGAGTGGATAGGCAAGAGCCTAGCATGACTGTCTTCTGAAAGGCTTTGTCCAGCAGCTGGTGGAAACAGATACAGGGGCCTACAGCCAAACAATAGGCCGAGCTCAGGGTGTTCTGTGGTAAAGTGGGAGGAATACTAGAGAGAGTCTAAAGGGTCAAGGATACCAAAGAAGACATACAGAGTAAACTAACTTGGGCCCATGGGGACTCACAATGACTGACCCACCAACTAAAGAACATGCATGGGCTGGACCTATGCCCCCTATGCATATGTAACAAATGTGTAGCTTAGTCATCTTGTGGGTCTCCTCACAATGTGAGTATAAGCTGTCTCTAACTCTGTTGCCTGCCTCTGTATGCCCTTTCCCTAGCTGGGCAGCCTTGGCTGGCCTCAGTGGGAGAGGATTCACTTAGTCCTGCTGAGACTTAAGGTGCCAGGGTAGGTTGGTACTCCTTGGAGTCCTCCCCTTCTCTGAGAAGAAGGAGAGAGGGCAGCAGTGGGGGTGTGAAAGGAGGACTGAAAGGAGGAGAGGGGTGGGTGATCAGGCTGTAACGAGATCGAGTAGATATATAGATAAATAGATAATAAATACAAAAATACCTAAAAACAACAAAAGTTTATTTAGCAAAAAGTTCCATATTAAAATGTATATGTCGGATTCCACACCATAGACAAACAGGCCCTTTGGGAAGCTATGTGGAGTCCTTTTCTGAGCAGCCATTGCTTAGATGCTTCCCAAGGCTTCTAACATGATGATGCTCTTTCCATGGATGAGCACCATTTTGAGTTATTCTACTGCCCACTAGCTGTGATCTCCACGCAGTCATCAGTCACAAAAGTCATAAAAGGTTGAAAGCTCCTCAGTATTCTTTGTACATTTCTGCTGTCATTTAACTTCAATGAGAATTTCTTGTCCACAGGGTCCCAAGGTCACATGGCTTCCTTTTTAATTGCCTTGAAAAATGTATTTTATCACCTATTCTTTCATCCAACTGTGAGACAAAGAAGAAAAGAAGGGGAGAACCCTCTGCCTTCAGCACTCTTTTTTTGCTTCAGATATTCCATGTATAAGAAATCATATTAATGTTTTCCACACAACATAGACTAGACTCTATATCTCATTAGGAGGACAAAGCACGTGTAATGGGTTTAATGCACATATTTATACTTCCCATGCACAATACTTATTTTTTTCTTGCAGTACTCACTGTCGGTACCTTAGTTTCTATAGATTCAATTTAACAGAAAAAGTTCAAGGAAAGTTATTTAGGTAAGTGACAGTGCTGAAATATATATTGAAATATCCTGGCCTCCAAAACTCTTCATTTTTGCAAGCTATGTAGCCTTAGGTACATTTCTCTGAGCCTGAAAGTTCTCACTTATAGAGGGACAGTATCAAGGCAACTGTGCTAAAATGGACTAAGCAGAAATTAGTTTTGAGTGCTCTGGAAAAATATACCTTTTCTTGCTTGATTGTGCTCTACTAAGGCTTTTTGTCACTGTAATAAACACCTAAGAGAAACTGTATAAAGTGTGGAGTTTCACTTAGACATAGTGGTTCAGAACTCTGGCTCATTGCTTTGGCCCTGAAGCTACAAAACATCACACAGCAACAGTGGTGAAATGGTCAGAGATGTTTCTCAGATGATGAAGACAGCTTCTCAGACAATGACAGCTGAGAGACAGAGACCGAAAAGAAAGGGTCAGAGAAAGATATGCTCTTCATCCCATCTGACATATGTTTCTCCACATCCTCCATCCTGGCCAGACATCCTAGTCTCCAACAGCCCCCCCCCCCTTAACATTAAAGTGTGAATGATGGATGATGTCTCTGCTACTTGAGCATTTCTGCAATGAAGTAATCTACTTAACACAATTTAAGGAATTAAGGGTTGGGGGGGGCGGGCTTAGTGTTCAAGGGTATTATAACTATATGCATGGTAAGGAAGTAAGAGTCAGGAGCTTGAAATCATTGATCATACTGTATCTCTGATCAAGAAGAAGTTAATTATGAATGCTGGGGCACAGTCACTTTTCTTCTTTTTCTGCCCCTGGATAAAAATCCAAGGGAATGACATTACCTAAATTTTTAGAGTGAGTCTTCCCATTTGAATTAAGCCAACCAAAGTAATCAGATACAGCCATCTCCTGAGCTAAGTAAGATAATTCCTTACGTGAGCTCTACAGGCTTGTCTCAGAGGCGACTCGAGGTCTCGTCTTATTGATAATCCGTGTTAAGGATGAAAACTGGATTAGTTTGCTGATTGGGTCAGATCTCTGACGACCTAACAGCCTCTCTAGAGGACCACCAGAGGACCAAGTCTTGGAAACATGAGCTTATGGGTGACACTTCATATTAAAGTCCTAACAGTTTATACTAAGGAATGTTGGGGTAAAGTGTAGATAGGAAAGACCATTTCAGAACTTGGATTGTGCTCACAATGGAAGCATAGGATAAAGTCAACTACATACCTACACACTGGAGGAAATGTAAAATAGGATCCCTTGGGAGTTCTCAATACAAGATATGGAGTGTAGATATCGATGGCCAGGGAAAATATGTCCTTTGTTTTTTGTTTGTTTGCTTGCTAGTTTATTTTGTTTTGGGGGGTCATTTTCTTTTGTATTCAAAGCCTTTTGATTTTACATATTTATGTATTAAATTTATATTTTTACTTTATTCACTTTACATCCTGATTGTAGCTCCCTTCTTCACCTCTTCTTGGTTCCACCCACACTCCCTCTAGCCACCTACCCGACTCCCCTAGTCTTCAGAAAGGGGGAGCCCTCCTTCCCTACCAACTCACCTCAGCCTTTCAAGTCTCATTAACACTGCTTGCATCCTCTTCCTTTGTTACCTGGCAAAGCTGCCCCACCAGGGGAAGTGATTAAAGAGCAGGCAATGGAATCTATGGCCTAGTTAGCCCCATCTGCCCTTACCAGGGGACAGACATGGAGACTGAGCTGCCTATCCACTACGTCTGAGATGGGAGCCTAAGTCATCCCCATGCGTAGTGATTGGTTTGTGCATCAGTTTCTGTAGCAACCCCTAACCACCCCCAAATCTGGAGCCCAGACCCAGATTTGTTAACTCTGTTGGTCTTCTTATGGAGTTCCTGTCTTCTCTGGGTCCTTCGACCCTCCTCCCTGCTCCCAGACTCTTCCATAAGACTCCTTGTACTCTGTCCACAAGTTTGGCTTTGAGTTTCAGCATCTGCTTTGATTCCCCCTGCTGGATGGAGTCCTTCAGAGGACATCTTTGATAGGCTCCCATCCTGCTCCTTTTCTTCAACTACTTCTAGTGTCTATTTTTTTTTTTTACATAAATCCTGATTTTTATGTAACCAATACATGTAAATATGACATAGAAAGTAAAATATGACATATTTATAGAAATAATTTAGGAATACAAATTCAAAGTTATAAAATTAGGACATGACTCCTCCAAGGTATGAGTGAAAGGAAGGTTTTTATTGTAGATATGATAAAGTATAACCAGAACCACCTGAAGGAATCCAGAACATGAAGACAAAGAAATAGAATAAACATCTAGTGTCTATTTTATTTGCCCTCCTGAATGAGAAGTAAACATCCTCCCTAGGGTTCTCCTCGTTACTTAGTTTCTTTAGGTCTGTGGATTGTAATATGGTTATCCTGTATTATGTAGCGAATATCCACTTCTAAGTGACTATATACCATGTGTGTCCTTCTGCGTCTGGGTTACTTCACTCAGGAGGATCTTTTCCAGATCCATTTATTTGTCTGCAAACTTACGTTGTCCTTGTTTTTTGATAGATGAATAGTGTTCCATTGTGCAGTTGTACCACAGTTTCTTTATCCATTTTTCGGTTGAGGGACAACTGGGTTGTTTCTAGTTTCTGGCTACTAGGAATAACGCTGCTATGAACATGATGGGACAAATGTCCTTGCGCTGGAGCGTCTTTTCCATATATGCCTGGAAGGAGCAGTATTGCTGGGTCTTGAGGTACACCTGTTTGCAACTTTCTGAGAAAGCACCAGAATAATTTCTAAAGGGGTTGTTCAGGTTTCCACTCCCACCAGCAATGGAGGAGTGTTCCCTTTTCCCTACATCCTTGCCAGCATGTTCAGCCACTTGAGTTTTTAATCTTAGCTATTTTGGCAGGTGTGAGACGGACCCTCAGAGTCATTTTGATTTGCATTTCCCTGGTGACAAAGGGCATTGAGCATTTCTTTAGGTGCTTTTCAGCCCCTCGATATTCTCTTGTTGAGAATTCTCTGTTTAGCTCTGTACTTCATTTTGGATTGGGACTTGAAGGTTTTTTTCATACAAAGTTTTTATCTTGCTTGGTTAGAGTTACACCAAGATAATTTATATTTTTGCGTCTATGGTGGAGGGTGGTGTTTCCTTAATTTGTTTCTCAGCCCCTTTGTCTTTTGTATACAGGAGGTCTATTGAACTTTTGGGGTTAATTTTGTACCCAACCACTTTGCTGAAACTGTTTATCAGATATAGAGATTCCCTGGCTACTTTTTGGTTATTTTCTTTGTATTTAAAGAATTTTTAATTAAAACAATATTCATTTTCTCTAAATATTTGCAAACATTTGTTGTCATTTACTTTTTTAAAAATTTTTTAAAATTGAGATTGAGTAAGAAAGGCATGTCTTATTAAGATTTAGAGTGGCATTATTGGATATTGAGTCATGAGAAAAAGGGATATTCTATGGCCTACTGCAACTAAACCTATATAGCTGCTCTGTGATGTGAAGGGAAGTGAGGCCAGCCAGTAGAAAGAACCATGTTTCTGTGAAGGGTTTTGTGTATTTTGCTGGTTTTGTATTTTAAAAGACCATAACATTTCCCCACAATGATTTTTAAAGTCTTAGTGTAAAGCCAAATCTTTTCATGGGATGAAATTGGGGTTTAGACCAACTTCTGTTTCCACATGGCTAAAGCTAGACACGATTCTCCAAGAGGTCTGTCTGCTTAGCTCCTGGATAGGAACATGCTACCTAGCATTGCTTATGCAGCCCTGACCCTGTTTAATGAAACTACTCCCCGACTGACTAGGTCATCCCTTTCATTATGCATGTTTAGAATTTTTCCATGTGTACATATTGGCTGAGGATAGAAGAGCCCCGGGACCTCAGGTTGAGTTAAATATGGGATAGCAGAGGTTAATTGAACATTTGAAAGAGAAGGAAGATGAAATGAAAGAAACCTGTAAGTGTGTTTTCGGGGATGTGATTGCTTGTAAGAGTCCTACAGTTGTATAGGGTGTATGGAGGAAGAGTAACACAGAGAGCAAAACAAAGAGATACAGAGAAAGAGAGATGACGTGAGGAGGAGAAAAGGATAGGGTGATAAGAGAGGAATCGGAGGGTAGTGAATGGAAGTAGATTTGAATAAATTACATTATATTCATGTATAGATAGTAAATTCAATATTTGGTCTGACAACAACAACAACAACAATACCAAATGCTAACATTGGATTCCTGCCCATCCTTTTCTCTAGGACTGCTTTCTCATTATGCCTTGCTATAGCTTCCCAGCAAAGGAAATGACAAGGCTTGAGGGCCATTTCATTCTACAACAAAATCATTCCCTTTCACTCTGTACAGCTGAGGACAATTGGTTAATGAATTGAGCCTCCAAACAGATGTTACATAGCTATTAAGGCACTGCCATGTGGCATTTTAAAGTGTTTACTGTTGTGTATAAAGAGTATTGGTTCTTGTCAGCCAGACACAGTAGGACAAGCAGCATGAAATCTTATGGTACCCGACAGTGGAGCGCAGAGCACATGGGTTGACACATGGTTCACTTGTCACTAGATGAAGCATTCCTTAAATATTTAAAAATCTCAGGTTTCAGCTGTGTGGGGTGCTGAAAAATAAAGTTCCATTCTTGCAATAAAATAAAGCTGCTTTTCACATCATTAAATGTCAAATTGACATTGAAACAAACACAGTGTTTAATAGTAACTATAATAAGCAAGCTTTTCCTTTTTTCTTTTTTTTTTACATTTTATTTATTTATTTATTTATTTATTTATTTATTTATTTATTTATTGCATTTTCTTTTATAATTAAAATATAAGCTCTGAACCAAAGCTTTTCTACTGTTGGTGCCATCAGAAGCTGTCTAATTTCTGAGTATGAGAGTTAAGAAAGTGGAGATAAAGATAAAGTAAGGCAAAAAGCTACAAATTTGAAGGAAAAAAAAGTCATAAATTGGGATTGAGTCCCCTGCTAGTGGTAATCAGTGACCTATAATCTATAGTTCTTCACCTCTCTGAGGCTGTTTCCTTATAGAAAAATATTCTGCTCTCAAAGGGACAATTTAAACATACTTATCAGGTCTAGATTCTGTAGCGTTTGGTGTTTTGTAAAGATTTCCCCCTGTAGCTCCTTTTCATACTATCTTTCTAATGAGATTAGAAAAGGCCTATATAAGTTGCCTATAGATGGAGTAAGCATGCCTAACCCAGGGCCCAGTGCCATAGCAGGACGATGGAAAATGCAATTAAGCTGGACTCATTACAGGATGAGAAAGCGTTCAACGAGTCTTCTAAAAAGGAAGGAGAAGACAGCAGGAAGGAGTGTTTGTTTCGCGAGTCCATGGGAAGAGTTTGTGTGAGATGCAGCAGGGCTGACTCCGGGTGTGTGTAGACCCTGAGACCCACCTCTGCACCTCTCCTTCTACCTCTCCATTAGCCCCTCATTTCCAAGTCTACTCTCTGTTCGACCTCCTTATATCTGCTCACAGCCTTTGTTTGTTTCACTTTATTCATATTTTTTCTTACATATATACATATATAATATATTGCTGTTCTAAGGTTCACAAGTATCCACAGATCATTGACTCAGTCAGTTCAATGCATAAAAGTGGAAACGCGATTGTCAAGACCACTGAGGCTGGAAATAATTGAGAAGGTGAAACGGTAATCGTGGCATTGATCATCACAGAACTGTTTCTGTGGATCTGATAGGTCTGAATTCCAGTTATTTATCAGAGTGGGGACTTCATTTATTCTCACATGTGTGCATTTGACTTGCTCCTTCATCCTATAGACACAAAGCTCATTTGCAATGTCCTAAATAATGCACTGGGAGCTTTAAGATGGAACTTCAAAGGAAAAGGCAGGAGCTCAGACAGCATACGCATTGCTTACATGCAGCACTTCTTCCTCTCAGGATTGCGATGGGTTTCATGACTTGCTTACATTGTCCCTGATCTAAGTAACTATCTCAGTTTAGTGTAACTACTTCCAGGTTTCAGAGTTGGCATGAGTAGTGAGCCCTTCTGTCTAGTGTCACTGCAAAAGTATGTGTGAATGCATTGCCATGTCTCTGCATTGCATTTGGCATCCATTAGAGGTTCTGCTATATAGATGGGCATATTAAGAAAGGACAAAGTCTGATCTCAATATTTGACACTGTGTTTTCAGCAGGTTTTGTCTCTGGTACCATTTCTGACAAAGCCTGTGGGGTGTGTGTGTGTGTGTGTGTGTGTGTGTGTGTGTGTGTGTGTGTGTGTGTCTGATTTTGAAAAGAGCCGCCTAGTTATGACAACATGCAATCTCTTTTCATTACGCATTTTTGGTGACAATTTATGGAGGGAACTCACCTTGTTTTAACCATTCTATAGGGTACCATGCTTTGGAGAAGGGAGAAACCCTTTTCAAGTTAGTTTACCAGATGAAATTAGTATAAAAATACACAAATCCCAACAAGTAATGATAAAAGACTGCATGGGGATCCAGGCAAATACAGAAAAAATACTGATCAATATAATGTAATTAGAAGAAGGAACATGGGCTTCTGTTTTGAAGGCAGTGTAGATGCAATATACTTTGGGGATTAAAAACTCCTTCTATGTAAAGGAAGCAGGGTGCTGAATGCACTGAGATGTGGAAACGTTAAAACAAGGCTGCTAAAGCTTGGACCAAGGTTGCAAAAACACTTGAGTGCTAGGGCTATGGTAGCTCTAAGGAAAAGAACAAATAACCTTCCTGATTTGTTTATGAACATTATTTTCATATTGTGTATTTTCTAGGCTAAGCAAACAACTATAAGCCAAGGAAGGACCCATTGCAGCCTGTCACTCAGTGTGTTGGTTCATGAACAGAAAAAGCCTTTTGTAACATTCTCAAGAAAAAGGAAAGAAAAGAAAGGACAAAGAGACAGAAGACGAGAAGGGACAGAAAGACATAGTTGAAAGTAAAAAAGGAAGGGGAGAAAGTAAGTGGGAAAATATAAAATAAGAAATCATTTGCATCTACTGCCAACAAGAGTTAGGAAACCCTATTTCCTAAGATAAACTGAAGTAGAACAAAATATACTCCATATGTTGAAACTATATACTTAGCTTCAGATAAACAAAAACATGCTTGTTGAATAACTTCCATAATTAAAAAGAAATTAAAATAAGGAAGAAAAACCATATGGGAATAGATGCACATGTACACTCTTGCATGGGCACACATGCAACATATACTAAAAGTTTGCAATGGTGAAATTTTTTAGACGTATGTAAACTCATTCATTGGTAAAGAAAATTGCAATAGGCTTTGCTGAAAACAGCTCACATTTTGGGTCCATGCTGGAGTTACACAGGCTACTTAGTTAATGATAAACAAAGACCTTTCCAAACTCTCTCCATTGCCCCTACTTTATGTACAGCTATGTACATCTCTGCTTCCCTCTGATGACCTCCACCAACCACCTGTCCTGCAGCACTCAACTCAAATTTCACCTACATCTAGTGCTTTGCTTAGACTCTCAGACAACTAGTAATGGCTTCTTCTCCTTCTCCTTCTCCTTCTCCTCCTCCTCCTCCTCCTCCTCCTCCTCCTCCTCCTCCTCCTCCTTCTTCTTCTTCTTGGACTTTATGCATGTGCATTAGTTACCTAAGGATGCTCAAAAGCAATAGCACAAACTGGATGACCTGAAACAGTAGAAGACTGTCTCTCTCTATTAGGATAAAGCTTTACTAGAATAGTATGCTCCCAGCCATGCTTGCAACATGACTAACACTTCATATAAAGATGTTCAGACATGGGAACATGGCCACCTGGATATGGACAAAGATCAGAGGAACGGATTGACAACATGAGAAGAGTCACTGGTCACTATACATCATCGGAAGCTATGAGACAGGCACATAGTTATCTGTGTATCTGTGCACAGCTGATACTTTCTGAATTTAAGATTGAGAACAGTAAGTCTTGCATTTGTGGTTAATGTTTGACAGATTCAATTACAAATGGCTTACAGAAATTGTAGACACAACTTTAGTTTCAGAATCAAACTAAAAGGAGAAGCCTAAAAAGGGCCTCAATTTATCTCTGGAGTGAGCATTTGGGTGCATGGAGACATTAGTGTTCTTGCAAGTTAAGTTTCTTTGCCAGAGTGGAAACTGAGGCAGAAGATGACTTCTCCTATAGTAACTGAAGCAGAAGATCACCCGGGATCAGAGACCCAACTTTGCATGGAATAGAGACTGTCTGTCTTTCTGTCTTTAAAATATCAGAATTGAAGATGTCAGAGAAAAATGAAAGACAGAGCAAGACGAACATCTCTTTTCAAGCAAAAACTGTCAACATTTAACAATTTATGCAATGTCCATGTTAGTCTTTCAGAGACCAAGTGAGGAATGTAAGCCCCAGAGGTCCACCTGCCAGCTTCCCCTGAGAAGTGCCCTAGCAGTGTATCCTGAACGTGAATGTAGCATTTCTTGACCAGAAAAAAAAAGCCTTTCCTCAATGTAGTCACATAGATGTTTTGTTTCTTCTCCCATTCCACAACTAATAAACATTTCACGTCACACATCTTCACAATGTTTATTTGTATTTACTAAAATACCCTATGCAACTCCAGATGTTTGCAGCACTTAGGCATAAACTGCATGTTTGAGGAATTAAGGAATAAATGGCGGAATACTTGAATGTGATGAGCTAATTTTCCGACATCCATTAGCAAGCCCTGACCATTTTTTATGTACTTCATTTAAAATGGAGACCCACGTGGTGATAGGGAATGTAAAAGTGGGATACAAATCTGTCATCTATCCAATATTCTGAAATCAATACCTAAAACTTAATCATTTCTACATTTACTATGCTTGGGAGTAGTGTAGATCTGCTCTAATCTAATCTCCAAAACTGTATGAGGCTAACTTTCTAGCTATTACAATTACCTTGACTGAAGGAAATCTATACTACATTTTCTTTAGAGCTAATATAATCTAACAGATTCTAATATTATCATGGGGAATATTAAAGTGTTTTTACATCCAAGGAAGGCTCAAATTGATACCTGTGTCAGGTAGGCAAGCTCAGTTTTAGAGCTTTATTTTAAATTTAAAAATTTTTCTTTTTTATATTAGTTATTAAAAAAAAAGCTTTTGGAAAGAACTCCATTCTGTACCGCGCACAATGAACCTTTGACTCAATATGTGCATTCCAATTGAGATGTCCTTCTTACAGGGGAACTTCACAAGCACATTTTCAAGATAATGAGAAATTAAATAAGACCAAAGCAACATAAATCTGAGGTATTAATCTGCCAGTCATTAATATCTCCAAAAGTACAAGGTTGACAATTTTTATGTAAATTTATCTCTAGGGAAAACATTTATAGATTTCTTCCCATCTGTGATAAGAAAACAATCTATGATTTTTTTTAATAATGATGAGTCTGCTTTTTTCCTTTAAATTTTCTTTGTTTTCAGTGTGCTTGGCATAGGAACCGAATCCTCTATTTATTTGATATGCTTCCATTGGAGACTTTCTCTTAAACATGAGGCAGTTTAAGGTGGGGCCAGTCCAATGCAATGATTATGAAATATCTGTTGGGTTGTATGAAATCTGTTCCTTGAAAAAGCACATAAAGAATGAGGACATGATGCAGAGTATCAATACCCCCAAAGAGACAATGGGTATGACATGTTGAAGGAATAGGACAGTGACCCATACACTCAGACCAGTACGGCAAGACATAAGGCTAGAGCAGCAGACCAGGCCACACACAGACTCTAGGTCGTGGCTGGAATTTGAGATGCTCTGCCATCACAATGACACCTCCTGTTGCTCAACAGATATTTTTTTTTATCTTATAAAACAATAACAGTTGAGGGTCAGAAATCTTAGCATTGATAGTCTTGATGATCTAGGATCTCTCAGGGTTTTGTTATTGACATTTTGACCTAAATAATTGGTTACAGGAGATTGCCTCACGGTCTGTAACATGCTTAGTATCATCAAAAGGTTGTTAGCATCGTTTCAATCTACAGGCAGGTGCCATGATCTCTGATTTCACTCTCACTACAAGGTAGACATAACAGAGTTTGTAAAGTGAATTTTCTGATTTATCCAAATTCATAAGACACAATATAATTTTTCCTGACTTTTGAACAGGACACAGAAGTGATCTTACAGAGTTTAATCAGATTTTTTAAAAAGCAGAATTCTGACAAACCTTCATTGAAAGGGAGTTCTCAGTCTCTAGAGACAGATCTTTTATTGCTTTTACTTACCCAGATACTTTGTTACTTCAACACTCATCAGATATTAGAATTAGCTTAAAACAAGAAGTACATGTATCACACACATATAAAGTGAGTAAAATTGTTATAAAAATGGAATGACTTCAAATTTTTCTCTTTTTGAATAAAGTAGCCCTATTGAGTGTCACTGTTTCTTACTTGTCCTTCCTGGGTATTCTCTTAGGAAACTTTTTCTTAATGTGTGATCACATTATCAACACTATTCTTAATTCCATGAGTACTTTATAGATTTCTCTTGGTGGTGAACACATCACAAAGACACAACCAAATAAACATGAGAAAAGAAACAGAATAAAGTCAGTAAGTAATGATCACAATCACCTTGAAGATTTATAGTTGGCTTGGTGAGGGCATGCTTCTAATGTGTAAAAAGTAATGAATGTAAATGGAGTGAGTCTGTGATAGACTGGTACGAAATGTATTCATCGCCCCAAGGCTTTATAGGGACAAACTGCAAAACCTGGATTATGAAAGATGCCATAAGTGTTGGTTATAGAAATATATTTGTATGTAGTAGTAGCATTTGCTTTTTATGAAGACGGTTATTTTTTCAAGATTTTAATTTTTGTAGTGTAAGCACTGAATGCAGTGGTTTACATATGTTAGTGTTTCTCTATACCAAGGAGTTAATTACACTAATGTCTGGCACATTTGATACTACTAACTGTCTGGCACTGGAAAGAAGGACCCACAAAGACATCAGGGAGTTCTGGGGGAAAAAAGCCAGCACGGATACATATATGTGTGCAATTCCATAACAAATTCATTGTTTTTAATGTCAATTAAAACACTAAAAGTAAATACATAAATAGATAGATAGATAGATAGATAGATAGATAGATAGATAGGTAGATAGATGATAGATAGATATACAGACCTGCTTCTGTGCATATTTTGGAGGGTTTAGATAGTTTCATGAATAGATTGTGAAAAAATACCTTTCTCACTGAACCGAAGACGTTTTTAACAATGACAAATGGAGTAAGAACCCAAGTGGAAACAAAGCAGAGATTCAAGAGTTGAATTGTGGGAAAAGTCAGTGATTATGTATGTGGAAAAACCAGAAAAAATCAGGTAGGGTACAAATATATCGATTAAGACAGTACCAACTGAAATGTATCTCTGTACGCAAGAATAGACAAAATTTAGGGGAGGGTATTTTCTGTATTATAGGATTGCAGAGAATATGTAGATAAATACCTCTATACCTTTCAGGACACTCTACAGAGTGTCAGCCATGCAATGACTACTCAACACTCATGACTTCTAATCTGATGTAACAAAATATTTTATGATGAACTATGAATACAGCAATTGCAATGTTCTTTAGTTAGTTCTTGCATGTTGTTTGTGAGTGCCGAAAGTATCGAGTACACAGCTATCCTTCTACTAATTCCAAGAAATTTCTGTTTTGTAGACAGACAAAGTTTATGACACATGAAATGAGCTTAACGTATTGTTTCATGGTCCTGACTAAGGCAAGTGTGGCAGATCTCCTGAGCATGGGTCTCATAGTTAAGGTATAAGTCTTATAACTTAGGATGATAAATAAACAAAAACCTGAAAGAATAAAGATCACTCAGTGGTGAATGTCACTTTCCCCCAGTGGCTCACTAAAGACTGAAAGGTAGAGAAGCTGAGTGGGTGAAAGGAATATTTACACAATCTGGACAAAGGCTGACAGAACTCCAAATGCCTACATTGAATGGTTTTTCTACTTAAGGTATATACTCTGTTAAAAAAGTGATCAGATACAAATGTCAACCATGAATTCACAGAGAATTCTATAAATTGGCAATTTTTTTTACTTAAAATTTGGGTGTGTCCTCTTCCTTTGCTTCCGTTACATTGGCACACACAAGCAGAACTCCCTGAACTTTTGTTTGTATGAAAAAAGTTAGTTCAGCTAAGCTAAAGAAGGGCAGTGTTAAGTGTTGCCTTGTTTCAGAAGAGAAAATCACAGTGCAGGCAGGGAAGAAATTCATGGACACTTAGTTGTATGAGAGGCAGGGAGATAGATCTTCTGTATTTGCAAGGACACAGAGCGGTGCGGATGCTCAAAGAATGTCAACCTTCACTTCCTTTACAGTAGCCAGTGGTGGTTTCAAGATGCCTTTTCGTGCTTGTTCCATTTGTGTTTCCTTAGGGGTTATGCAAGCATTAACTAGGGCAGGAGAAAATAAAGGCAGGACACTAGTGATCGGTTTTCCTGAAACATTCAGCTGCCATGCCTCCTGAAGAAACAGGTGTGCCATATACTGAAAAAAAAATTCATCACACAGATACCTAAGTTGTCAGAGCATTTGAGAATGATTTTATGAAATGACTCATAAGAGAAGAATAATTAAATATCGATTGGGGAAATAGTCAAACAATGCTCACAGTAAAACAGGGACATTTTCTAAGCATTCTCTTCTACATATAAAAATAAAGTAAAAATGAAATGAGATTATATCCCATTGGCATATAAAATAATCAACTAAATATTCTACTGTGTAAATGCTACACTTTCTAGAGACTGATTTTGATGAAATATGAAAAATATTTATAAAAAGAAATCCTGGAAAAAAATCAGCAAGTCTGGAGTTTACGATTCTATTTAATATGAAACAGTTATTCAGAACAGCATTCCTAACTTATTCTTTGCTTTCCCTTCCTTCTTGTTCTTATGTCTGATTTATCCATCAGGGGAACTGCCAATATAAAACTATAAGCCCCAGTTTCTTCATCTCTGTAAGAGTCATTTGAGCTGTTCCTTTGTTAATATGTGTATGCTGGACGGTGGTAATAGACCAGGAGTTATCTGCAAAAAATTTTTTTTTCAAAACTAAGCAATGGGAAGTGGGGTTGCATTGAAAAAAAGCTATTGAGATTCTCCCTCCATTACAGTCTTCAATCACTACCAGCCATGCTCTAAACCTTGTAGAATTGTTTTAAGATATATTAATTAGTTTTTTTAAAAACCTACAAAATAAATACATTTTATTATAAGTATTCTTGTTTCTAAACCTACAGGACAATTCTTCCTAGCCCCATAGAGTAATTAATTTTGTTGCATAATTACGAGCTAAAAATAGTTTCTCACCATTTTGCACATGTTTTTAAATTGGCTCCTAAAATGGCCCCAGCCTGGATTGAATAAAAGTCAGATGCTTAAAATATAGATGAACAACATGTCCATTGTTTTTTTCTGGATCAATGATCCAGCCTCCCAAAAATACTTGAAGCCATGAGATTCTGATCCTGGAAAGGATAACAACAAGAAAACATTTTTCACAAAGGAACAAGCAATTTCACTTAGCCTCCTTATTTTGCCATAAAGGCTGCTTTCAAATTGAACCTTCTCTGTCTTGACAAAGGTACTCTACATTGCCAATGTCTCTTGCTATCTGAGAGCCTGTTAGGTTAAAAAGGAAAATTATTTTATTTTCATTCAAACTGAAAGCTTGTAATACACTTATACTTGACTTCTTATCAACATCTGTGGTAAATAGAGGTTTTTCAAAGAAAACAAGAAATATAAACTTTGAAACTATCTTAATGACTCTTTCACCAAAAGCTAAAAATTGTATGTACTTATGCAATTTTTAATGTTGACATATCCAAGAGTTTATTTTATAAGCATGTTAGCAACTTATTTATTGTTCCATTGGAACTGGTGGCCTAAGAAGAGGAGGCTGAGATATGACCACGTGGGTCTTTCTACTCCAGTTATTGCCATTAAAGATTTAAATAGAGCTAGCAGTAGCAACTCTGTTTGTAATTGATTACAAATAGAGTCAAAGCAAGTTTTTTTTCTAAAACTTTTTTCCTTTTCTTTTTTTTACTAATAATTTATTCAGATTACATCCCAATTGTTATCCTCTCACTTGTGTCTTCCCGTTCCCCCCTCACTCCCACTTTCACCCTATTCTCTTCCCATAGACCTGTGACAGAAGGGGACCTCCTCTTCCATCATATGATCACTGTCTATCTGGTCTCATCTGGATAGCCTGCTTCTCCTTTCTCTGTGTGCCGCCAGGCCTCCCCACCAAGCGGAAGTGGTCAAATAGGGGGCATCAGAGTTCATGTCAGAGTCAGTCCCCGCTCTCCACACAACTGTAGAGAATGCACTGTTCGTTGGCTAGATCTGAATACAGGGTCTTGGTTTTCTGCATGCTTTGTCCTTGGTTGGTGCAGCAGTTTGTGCAGGGCCTCCTGGGTCCAGATCTGCCAACCTTGATGGTCTCCTGAGACCCTACAAGTTTCGGAAAGTTTTAGAAAATCATTGTAAACTTGTAATTGTTGGTGAATTTGTGAATAATTGCAGGTAAATATTTTCCCAAAGTATAGGAAATATCATTGTGAGCCACATTTAGATGCACAAGAATTTAAGTACAGAGCATTAAAATTTTATAGTTTTTTCTCCAAAAGAATACTATTTTAATATGTAATTATGGACAACATAGAACCTTATGAAAATCAATCACTCTACTCCAGGAGTAAACTCATTGTTTCTAAGCTAAAAATCTGTAGCATCTATAAACACTAATATCACAGATCAATTTTACCTGGCCTTCTTTAGTTGTGATATGATTAATAATCTTTATAAAATACTTCATATTTTGCCATTTCACATCATATTTACACAGCATATGAAATATGATATACTTTGAAGTAGCCATCATCTATGAGACCGAAATGATGAAGTGGGAAGCCTCTGGCCTATTTGTGCCATAATGGTCACTCATGTCACAGTCGGTGGCAGTAACCAAGTTTTGCTTTCATCTGATCTGCTTTAATCAAAATATCAGTCTCAATGAAGACAAAGCAATTACCAAGCTGATGATAAAAATCAACATTTCCAATATTCTTGCCCACAATGCATGAGGAATGCTAGCAGCAAACCAGGTCATATGGAAGTCAAGTAAAGTTACTTGTGAGTATAGATTTATTGCTGATTAACTATACACCTAAATCTATTGCTAAGCACACTGACCAGTTCCATTTTAATTTATTGAATTTTTACTCCTGAAGGCCCAGATGATATATCTTTGGTAAATCCTAAGTTAATAGAGACCAATATGACTTTATTAAAGTTTAGGAAACAAGTTACCAGAAAGTTGTAAACTAACATAACTGAAGATCTAAGGGCATGTTCAGAGGGGTTTAATGAGAGCATTGTGCATAGACTATGGCACATGACTGAGTACAACAGTGAGGGAGAATTATCTACAATTTGTACATACTTTAACATATAAATAAATACATATATATTAAGAGTTTAAGCATATATATTAGCATATACATGTACACACATAATGTGCATGAACAAACAAACACATACACACACACACACACACAAACACACACACACATAGGCTACCCCTATTATTTACAAGTGGTAAGTTCTAGGTATCCCAGTGAAATTCTGAAACAATTGATAAGTCTGGATGAGTTTTCTGATTTATGCATGCACCTATAATTCAGTGTAATTTAAAATTTGGAAACAGTGAGATTTTAGCAAGAAATAGAACTTTAGTGTGATAAGTACATTTTTACCTTTCAAAATATCTGAATTTCTTACTATTGCACTAATATTCTTGAGTTCTGCTTTACAATATGGAACTAAAGCCATGAGAAACAAACTTGAAATGAAAGACCTATTGTATTTGTGAATACGTATGTGTATATATGAATATGTGTATGTGCGAATACATATGTATGTATATCATCTTCATATATTTTCTTTGTAAAGGTGAAGAACAAACTGTCACCATTCGTCAGTTGACAAAAACGATTTTTAAAAATCCTCATCTTCTTAAAGTTCTCTGTATTAAATTGTTATTAAGTATTTATTAAGTGAAACAGAAGAGCTCAGAGAGTGATTCTGAAAGTTCAGCCCAGGTTAGTGGCTAAGAATAAAGTCAGCATGTCACACATACGATGCTCTTAAAACTCCATTTTAAATATGAATAAGACTAGAAAGGGAATGTTGAAACTGGATGATTTTTTTCCTTGATGGAGCTTGTTTTCAGATAACCAAAAACGCATTGTGAGCTTCCTTTGACTTGTGTAACAATGAACACCCGTTAAGGTTAAGTCTCCCAGACCACACAACTCAGACAGCTTGGGTACACAATCCATCTCTCCCAGCCTTATCTGACATTGGAATCCATTCATCTTTTCAAAGTCACTCCTTGAGAAGTGGAAAAAGAGCTCAACTTCTCAAATGCCTACTGTTTACTTATAAACACAGGAAGTGCATGCTTCTTGGCATGAAACCTGATGCCTATCTTTGTGAACTGAATTCCACAGGTTCAGGAAGAACCCAGATGAAAAACACTTGAAAGAACCTGCCTACTAATAAAGCTTTTACTGACTTAAGTCCTACTAACCTGCAAGGTAGAGTCACTCAGACATTATATGTAAAATACAGCATTTTATCTGTTAAGAAAGAAAAAATCTATTAAGCAAATACAGTGTGAGATCTTCAGAGATATGCCTGTCTTTCAAGAAATGACCCTTTCTAGAATCCTCTTTAAAGTATTTGGCTAAATTGTAGCTAATTTATCTATTTTAGTGAAATTGTCATCACACCTGAAGAGCATACTCTATTCAAGTAACCAAGACACCTTTCGGTGGGACAGACCCATGCAAACATTTCCTACCTTCATCTCCTACCTTATTCTTTCTTTGAGTGCCATCAGGCCTCCCCACCAAGGGGATGTGGTCAAATATGGGGCACCAGAGTAAGGAGTTGACTTTAATCTTGCAAAAACACCACAACCATCATCGAAAACAAAGCAAAAGAACCAACCAACCAAACAAACAAAAACCTGAATAACAACAACAACTAGCCTTTCTGTATAGCAAATGACAGTCTGAGAAAGAAATTAGGGAAATAACACCCTTCAGAAGAGCCACAAATAATATAAAATATCTTGGTGTAACTCTAATAAAGCAAGTGAAAGACCTATTTGACAAGAGCTTCAAGCCACTGAAGAAAAAAGCTGAAGGAGATATCAGAAGATGAAAAGATCTCCCATGCTCATCGATCGAAAGGATTAACATAGTACAATTGCCTTCCTACCAAAAGCAATCTCTAGATTCAATGCATTCCCATCAAAATGGCAGCACATCTATATACAGAATTCTATATGAATGAATTAAAAATAATGTTGTGAGTGACAAATAAGATATTAAGTTGAGGAGCAGAGTCACTAACCTACATTTTGATCTACCTTTCCTATATATTTCTATATTCCTCCTTCTTTCATTTCAACCCCTATCTCCAAACCTAAGAGTAAAAGATAAAGGGAAAGAGAGACATCCTTGAGTTCAATCTTGTTTTCTTTCTAAATAAGACCAATAATAACATATAACCAACTCCCATTGAAAATAAACCTGTATAGTCCAAGAGAGCAACCAAAAACCTAGCCAATCCCCTTTAAAGGAAATGGAGTATCATTCTCTTAAGGGTTCTTCTTGCATATTTGGGACAAATTATACCTTTGTATAGGCCCAAGTAAAACTGGGGAAATGGTTAAATAAGTTAGAAATAGCATTTGTGGTCCTGTTTCTAAATGTTGAGAAATTGTAGGTTTAATTAGAGTCCTGTGTGGGACAGTCTGAACTGCTGGACCAATTTTCACTCACAAGGTTATTATTCTGCATATAAATACAAAATAAGTTTAATTTTAGATACAGTGGTATAGAATTCAAATGTAAGATTATTCTTCATACACATTATATGTATTTCTACTCTAATATGAGGTATTATACCCATATAACTCAATTATAATACAAGGTTTATTTCCAATACTTTGAAAGTGTTACTGTAGAATGCTTAGGATAAAAAAGTTATACAAGTTAATTGTTAGTTTATCAAATCATGGTCATATCAATTACTAGTCTATTTTTATCACAAGAATATATATCTTAGGTACAACAGATAGATATGATTCTATAGAAAGATAAGGTAAAATAGATAAGGCCTTCAAAAACTCAGAGACATACAGATCATGGTATTTAAAATGTTTTTAGTATTTTAAAGATTCTTGGCAACACCCAGCCTACATCAAAGAGGATGATGAGCATCTCCTTATGGAAATGCCTTCAAATGTGGCAAGCAAGCCACTGGGCAAAATGTCCTCAATTCTACCACAGAGTTCTGCCTAGGAAAAGGCAAGCTTGGATACAGGTAAAGTTGACTGCCAAACTCTGCCAAGACAGGATAAGCAAGTCCTCAATGATTTCCGCCTCAAAAATATGTCTGTCAGATGTATTGGGACAGAAGGCTGAAGATGATGCCCCAGTGTTACAGAGAGTTTTGGATGACTGCTCAGGTAGCAAACTGTCTCTGTTGTCTTCTCATTTGGAAAGCTACTAACCTGAATTCCTGGTTTACTCATGTAATCAATTTTATCCCTTCTCAAGTCTCTGATGGGGTTGCAGACCAGATACTTTAGTTTTACAATGAACCTTAGTTGTTTAGCGGTTAAGCTGTTTTTAGGTCTATTTAGATGTTTTAAATTGATAATGACAAGATGTGATGGAGATTGATTTACATCCAGGATTTTAGGCCCAGCAAGATAGGAATGATGTTTTCTTCAAGGCTGCCAAATACTAAAAGCCAAAACACTAGGAATGTAATGTCTACATGATTCCTGATTGTGTCATGGTTCTTCTTGCTGTAGGTAGCTTATTGTATATGTGTGTAATAATATAAATGTATATGTTAAAAAATAAAAGGCTGTTGTTGCACTTAAAAACTATTTACATACATTATTGCTGGGATGTTGAATAGCTAATAGCTCTTTTAGACCGATCGGCAGCTTCTTTTTTAAAAAAATATTTTACTAAGATTACAACTAAATTGTTATTCCATCACTTGTATCCTCACCTTCCTCCCTCCCTCCTGCTTTCACGCTATTACCCTTTCCTAGGTCTAAGACTGAGGGGGACCTCCTCCCCCACTATATGGTCATAGGCAATCAAGTCTCATCTTGGTATCCTGCTTATTCTTTCTTTGAGTGCATCAGGCCTTCCCACCAAGGGGAGGAGGTAAAATATGGAAACCAGAGTTCATGCTTTCCACATAATGGTGGAGAATGGCCTGCCCATTGGGTAGATCAGAGTAGAGGTTCGACGTTTACTACTTGTATTGTCCTTGGTTAGGGCAATAGTTTGAACTCAGCAGCTTTTTATAACATTAGATACACACACATACTAGAAACTCATAGTCACACCTCTACACATTTACTCCAAAAAAATGAAAAATTATCTTTATATAATATCTGCACACAAATGTCTATAGAATCCTTGTTGATAATAATCAATAGCTAGAAGGACACAAAATATTCACCAAGTAATTAATGGGCAAACAGTGGTGTGCCTCCCCAATGTAATACTTTATTCCAATCTAAACAGATGAATTATTTTTACACATAAAAATGCAGGTGACTCTCAAGTGAATTAGATGAAAGGAACCAGACCACACAGTGTACAATTCCACTCATTCTGTAAACCAGAAACCCTGAAAATAGCAGTCAGCTCAATGATTATCAGCTCTGTAGGCATCAGGTGAGGAGACCGACCACAGAGAGGAGGAGACTTCTGTTGGAAAGGAAATGTTCTGTATCTTTACTGATGGCCCCAATAATTATATTAATTTAAAAGTTTGTCAAAACATACATTTTATACCTTGGAAAGTAATAAATCAAAGGGCTAATAAAAATACTTCCCAACAGGAAAAATATCAGCACAATTCTTTACAGACCTTGAAAGAATAATTCTCAACTTCATTTGAAAAAACAAACAAACAAACAAACAAAAAACCAGAATAGCTAGAAACAATCCTAAACAAAATGAAACAAAAACACAAACAAACAAAAACTTCTGAAGGTATAACCATCCCTGACTTCACGCTGTCCTACAGAACAATAGCAATAAGCACTGCATGGTACTGGCATAAAAACAGACTGAGGAATAGAATGGGATCAAATAGAAGATGCAGAAGTAAACCCACATACCCATGAACACCTGATTTTTTGACAAAGGAGCCAAAACCATACAATGAAAATAAGCTAACATCTTCAATAAGTGGTTCTGGTCTAACTGGAAGTCTATCTGTAGAAAGTGTAAATAGATCCATATTTATCATCCTGCACAAAACTCAAGTCCAAGTGTGTGGAAGACCTCAACACAAAGCCAGAAACAGTAAATCTATAAGAAGAGAAACTGGGAATAGTCTTGAACTCATGGGCACAGGAGACACATTCCTGAAGGTAAACCAATAGCTCAGTCTATAAGATCAACATTTAATACATAGGACTTCATGAAACACAAAAGCTTCTGTAACACAAAGGACACTGTCATGGCAGCCTACAGACTTGGAAAAGATCTTCACCAACCCTACATCTGACAAAGAGATAATATCTAAAATAAATAAAGAACTAAAATATTAAACACTAATAAACCAAATAATCCAATTCAAAAATAGGATACGGAGTTTAACAGAATTTTCAACAGCAGAATCTTGAAAGGCAGAGAAGCACTTAAAGAAATGTTCAATGTCCTTAGTCATCAGGGAAATGTAAATCGAAACAACTTTGAGATTCCATCTTATACCCCTCAGAAAGGCTAAGATAAATAAAAAAAACAAAAACAAGTAAACAAAAACTTCAAGTGACAGAACATACTGGTAAAGATATAGAGAAGGAAGAAAATTCCTCCATTAATGGTGGGAGTGCAAACTTGTACAACCACTTTGGAAATCAATCTGGTATTTACTCAGAAAATTAGGAATATCTCTACCTTAAGACCCAGCTGTACCACTCCTGGACATATACCTAAAAGATGTCCCACCATACAATAGGGACATGTGCTCAACTATGTTCATAGCAGCTTTATTTGTATATCCAGAAACTGGAACAATCCAGATGTCCCTCAACTGAATAATGGATAAAGAAACTGTGGTACATTTACACACTAGAATATTACTCAGCTATTAAAAGCAGGGAAATCCTGATATTTGCTGGCAAATGGATGGCACTGGAAAGACCATCCTGAGTGAGGTAACCCAGACCCAGGAAGACATACATGGTTTGTGCTCACTTATAAGTGGTTATTAGCTATATAGTACAGGATAATCGTACTACAATTCAAAGAACCAAAGAAGGTAATTAATAAGGAGGGCCTAAGGAAGAGTGGTTGAATTTCACTCAGAAGGGAAAATAGAATAGGCATCAGACATGGTTGAAGGACAGATAAGGATAAGAGAGGGGTTAAGGAGGGAAATAAGGGCAGGGAGCAGATGTGGGGAGAGCAAGGGCAGGAGGACAGAGGGCTTACAGAGAGGACAGAAACTGTGGCCAGGGGCATTTCTGAGACAAATTGGAGGCCTGCAGCAGGGTAGGATATAGGGATTACTCTAGCTGAGACCCCTAGTAATGGGTGTCGTGGAGACTGAAGAGGACACCCTCTAACTAGACAGAACTCTAGTGGATGGGGGTAGAACATCAACCTGCCTACAATACTTAGACCCAAAATTTACCCTGATTATAAGATGTGCAGGGATAAAGATAGAGGAGAGATGGAGGCACTATCTAACCAATGGCTGGCCTAACCTGAGACACTTTCCATGGGAGAGAGCCAACCCCTCAAACTTAACAAGGACGCTCGGTTATGCTTGTAGACAGGAGCCTAGCATAGGTAACTCCTGAGAGGTTCCACCCAGCAAAGTATTGAAACAGATGCTGAGACTCACTGCCTAAGATTAGGCAGAGCACAGAGAGCCTTGTGGAAAAGTTGCCAAAAGGATAGAAGGACCCCGAGGGGGCAGGAGCTTCACAAGAAGAGGAACAGAGCCAACTAATCTGGGCCAGTTGGGGAGGGAGGGACTGGGAAGACTGATGCATCGAACAAGGACGATGCATGGACTTGATCTTTACCACCTACACATATATACCCAGTGAACAATTTGGTCTTCTTGTGGTTGTCCTAGTAAGGAACAGGGGCTATTTCTGAGATGGACTCTGTTGCATATGCTTTTCAGTCACTTCCCCCCCCCCCCACTGGAGGGGCTGCCTTGCCAGGCCACTGTGGAAGACAATATGTTCAGTCCTGATGCGACTTGTAGTGCTGGGTGGGTTAGTGGCTGGCCCCCCCCCCCCTTTCCTGAGAGGAGGGAAGTGGGAGGCAGGGTGGCACCAGGAAGAGAGGAGGATGGGGACTATGATTAGGATGTAAAGTGAACAACTAAATAAATAAAGTTAAAAAAAAAAAAAAAACAGCCACACTGCGCCAGGCTTTCTCAACTGCACACTTGTACACTGATAATTGAGTATAGGATAATTTGCTCAATAACAATAGAAGACCAACACCCATGGGGAAAAAACCTATTGAAGACTAATTCTAAAACAAACGATATTCAATACCCTTTTTAAAAAAGTAAAAGTGTACCGAAACCATTAGAAGGAAATGCCTGAGAAACCATCCCCACGGGTTTTGAGGGGTTCAGCGGCGAAGAGCTTTGTTACTCAATCATAAGTTTACATTATGCAGCTATAGCTGTTTCCAGGACATGGGAGTGGGTCTGTGTGCACAGCATTTAATGTATTCTATGGGCTTTCATCCATATTAAAGAGGCAAATGCTTTTATTTGGGGGGAGAGGGGGCATTTTAATGATCTATGAAGGATGCCAAGCTCTTTTTTGTGGCCTTATTCTACTTCCCCCAGAACTTGACTCAGACCCTGTCACACTGAGAAAATATATGTGACTTTTCTTTCTTCTTTCATGTGTTTTGAGTTTAATAACATATGCTGTTTATAATCAGTTTCTATAAGAGCCCTTCTTTGTCTCGTAAACAGTTGCAAAAATTTACCTAGAGCTATTTCTTCTTCCACCCCCACCTTCTCTGCCTTGAGCAGTCTGGGTAGTTCTAGGGATTAGCAGTGTCTTAACTTCAGTAATGTTTTTTTGATAGATAATGCAGTTATTGTTCAATCTGGGCTCTTGGAGATGGTGTGAAATTAACCAGTTGTCTTACTCTTCCTGGAACTGGCTCACACGCCTGTCTTAACAGTCATGCCTGCTTGTGCTTCACTGATTTGTCAGACATTCCTGTAAATGAATCCACTATGGGTAATGAGGCACTCAGGTCAAGCAGGTCAAGTTACTTTTATTCCAAATGAATCAGCTTCTTCTTGAAGAGATAATTGGCTCCTGTGTCTTAAGGACTTAATGCAAGGCAGCTATTTAACTACTCAGTAACACGCTGTTGTGGTGTTAAGATTCTCTTGTTCCAGATGAAGGCATAATACAGTGCTGAAAGACCCATGAGTGGTCATAGATGCTAAGTACATGATCAGCATGTTGCCTGATCCAAGGTGATTACATATGGATTTTATTTAGGAAAGATCATGGATTGCCACACTATCATCTACATTCTTTTGTCTCTGAGGACATGTTTTTTTCCTCTTGATTCTGAAATCTATTACAGTAGAACCTGATAGTTTCCTTTAACTCCACATCAAATAAGTAAAGAATAAAGTAACATGTCCACTTCCAACATTTTTATTTTTAACCTTTCATATCCTGGATCATTGTCAGTCATTGAGGTTTTTATGTTTAAGTTGCTTAAACAGTTTTCAATGTGGTGGCTCATGTCTATAATCTCAGTACTTTGAGGACTGAGGCAGGAAGATTGTCATGAGTTCAAGGCTAGCCTGGACAATATAGTAGGTCTAGGTTACACTGAACTTCAGAAGAGGGCCCTGTTGTTTCTATATATTCAATTCATCAGTACAGTCATACTAATGACTAATGTTTTAACAGCCACACAAGACCCATATTTACAAAAACAGATATGGAGATCAGTCCCTGCCTCACAGTATGCCCTATCAGACAGCATAGCTACAGAGCCACAAAGCCACAGAGTCACAGAGCCACAGAGCCACAGAGCTACAAGGTCTCTAGCTGATCACTGAGTAATATCTGAGCTATGCTTTGGAAAGGTGAAATGGACTCAAATATGTTTCAATGTACCTAAGAAATCAAAGTTTAGATTTCATTCATGCTATAAAATCAGTTGATGTCAAGTGTTTTGATTTTAGCCTCTCTTTTGCATTTCTTTTCATATAATTAACTCTTACTTAAGTTTATAAAAGGATACAGAGAAATAAACATCTTCCTTTGCCATGGTAGCAGACTTTTCATCACTGGAATAACAAGAACAACAACAAAACAGTTTAAAGATGGAAGGAATTAAGCCTATGGCTTCAAACATTCAACGAAATATTCTTGGATCTGCCTATTTTCAGCCCATGGTGAGGCAAAAATCACAGTAGCAGGTGCATGTGACATAGGCTATTAACCTCACTGGGGTTAGAGAATGGAGAGAGAGAGCAAGAGTGAGCTAGACACACACACACACACACACACACACACACACACACACACAGAGAGAGAGAGAGAGAGAGAGAGAGAGAGAGAGAGAGAGAGAGAGAGAGAGAGAGAGATCAGAGATAGGCTTCAATGATCTATTTCAGCTACAACCTAGCATTTAAAATTTCCACCACTTCAATTGGGTGATACATTCAATGCATAAGCCTGTGGTGGATAATATATACTTAAACATTATACATATGTGATAAATATATATGTATACACACACACACACACACACACACACACACACATATATATATATATATACACACACACACACACACACACACACACACACACACACACACACACACACCATCACCTGGATTTTAGCCACAGCCTTTTGAATGGCACCATTAATGGTCTTCATCATTATACATTTACTTCTTCAAATAATATCAATTATTTAATTGCAACCTAAGTGGATCAAGCACTTTATTAGCAGTCTATGAAATTAGATTATCTGGTAATGTCCCTGAACAACCTTTACTTTTATTAGAAATAATGTAGTAGCTGTTATGGAACATCAACTGGCCATCTTTTTTAAATATCACACTGGATGAAGGTCATGTCACTCAGAATTTGCACAGTTTTTTCTCAGCATGCTGTCTCCATGCACTCCCACTCCTAGTTGTGTACACACGTGTAATCCAGTATGTGTGTAAAGAGGCCATGTGTGATGCTAAACATACATAATCCAGTTACTTGAAAGACTCTATAACTCATCAGCTCACTCATAGTAACCATTGGTGTTTAGTGAGCCACTAGTCACTAAGGAATAATGTAGTTTCTTTGAATGGCAATACAAACACCAGGTCTTCTAGAAAGTCACAGTTGGTTTTCTAACAGTAAGGATGACTCCCTGTTCTAAGAATCCCTTTTAATTCACACTCATTTCACTGCAATAATCACCCTAGTCAGTTATTAATTTTAATATCCAAAAGTTTTTTTCTCAAAATTAACAGTGAGCTGCTCAGAAATTCTACATGCCCTGGATTGCTGGCTTTTTTTTTTTAGGGTAATATTTTTACTTATTCTTTAAATTTTTCTTACACATATACAGTGCTTTTGATCAGATATACCACCAGTATCCCCTCTATGTCCTACTCTCCAGGTGCCCCTACCATACCTACCACCAAACTTACATTCTTTTTTGTTAATTTATCACCATCATCGTCATCATCATCATCATCATCATCATCATCATCATCATCATCATCATTATCTTTATTATTACATGATTCCAATTAGAGCTGATCACACATGCATCTGGGGATATCTGTTGGGGCATAGATCACATTTCCCAAGAAAAGTGATTCCATTCCCTTAGCGGCTATCAATAGCCAGTCGTGCCTCCACTATGAGTGGGTCTTGGAAGCTCCCCCCCTTCAACAGCTTGGTCTTGTGCAAGTATTGTATAGACAACCACAGATGCTGGAATTCCAGCCATGCCATATCTATAAGATAGCCTTTCATAGCACCTTTCCCAGCCCCTTGCTCTTACATTCTTTCCAACCCTCCTTCTTCCATGACTTTATTATTGTTTTATTTATCTGCCATCTATCTATCTATCTATCTATCTATCTATCTATCTATCTATCTATCTATCACATATCTATATCTCTGTATATTTTGGAGGTTAGAGTGTCTGGTTTTATTTTATTTGTTCCTTTTATTGAAAACAGATTTCCCCCTCACATAACATATCCTGAATAGCATTGTTTCCCTTTCCTCTACTCCTCAGGTTCCTTCGCATCAACCCAGCCACAAATCCTTTGATCTACAGTGCTGTCCTGCGTGTAAGACATGCTAGGGCATAAAGCTCATAGGAGTAGCCAATGAATAACAGATTAGATTTAAAGCCCACTCCAGGAGATAAAACTCATACTTTGCACTGCTTGGATGACTAAGAACCAGAGGCTGGATAGCTCAGAGACCAAGGGTAAAACCAAATACTACATGGGGTTCTGCTCAAACTATGGCACCAACCAAGGACAATACGTGCAGTAAACATCAAACCCCTACCCAGATCTAGCCAATGGACAGGACATTCTCCACAGTTGAGTGAAGAGTGGGGACTGACTTTCACATGAACTCTAGTGCCCCATATTTGACCACATCCACTTCACGGGGAGGCCTGGTGGCACTCAGGGGAAGGATAGCAGGCTACCAAGAAGAGACTTGATACCCTATGAGCATATACAAGGGGAGGAAGTCCCCCTCAGTCACAGTCATAGGGGAGAGGAATAGGGTGAAAGTGGGAGGGAGGGAGGAATGGGAAGATAGAAGAGATGGGATAATAATTGAGATGTAATATGAATGAATAAATAAATTAATTAATTTTAAAAAACCAAATACTACAGCTCTAAATGAAATAGAATAAAATAAAGTAAAACCATAGTGTTAAGATGACTCCTAATGTTACCCTGCTTTGTTCAGCCATCATCGGAGAAGCTTGTCCCTGGACACCTAACTTTTAGGACAGTACCTAACATTTGGTAAATAGATTTAGTTTTTATTTTGAGTGTGAAGCAAGAGTCAGGCTGATTGAAAACATTGTTCCTGACATCATATATTCTGTGCCATATTTATCTTTCATCATATTATCTTTGAAAATAGAAGAAACCTGAAGTTAACTTGAGAAAGGCACTGTAAGTTATCTGTACTTTTTAATGAAAAAGAAGTTTATCAGAGATTTTTATCCCAGAAAATTTAAATTCAAGTGAAGTAATACAATAAAATACCATAACTAGAAGCAAAAAAAAAAAAAAACCCAATGTAATATTCTTTATCTACTAGTCATGTTTTTATCTTTATCTCCAGGGCCCTCATCTACAAAAATAGGTATGAATGTGTTTATTTCATAGGCACTCCAGAGGATTGGACTAAATAATACATGAAGGTCAAATACATGGTAGAAACATAAATAAAGATGTCTATGAATGCCTTTGTTTTTCCTTCATAATAATTGTCTCTGAATATAATTGGTGTTGCTGATAGCCCTCCTCCTCCTTCTCATGCTCCGTTTCTCTTCGTTTTTTAATTTCCTTCAGTAACGCCTTTATTCCAGCTTACTTCCACCTTTTATACTAATATATTCATACCTAATATTCTCCCCACTGTTCTACTTGATGACATATAAAATATACTTGGACATTGACCTAAGGGACTAATGACCATCTGCCTTGCACATTTAGGGCACTATGTTGCTATACTCCTTCATCGTTCAGAGTTCTAATTTATATTGAAATGTGTATATAATGCTATGCTCATAGGTTAAAATTTCAATATTATTTTGGCAGATAGTATATTTTCCTAAGACTTCTTCTCTGCGTGCATATTAAGCAGTTTCATCATATAGTGACCTCACTTGCTTATCCTTGACCAAACAAATTAGAAACTGGCTGAGTTGGCAAGAGTTCATCTACTTTTTGGAAGAAACTTAAAACTTGACATTTCGTTTGTATTGTGCTCACATTTTGTTATGAAGATTTCTGACATGGTTGTTTGTTTTCCTCCCTCCCTCCCTCCCTCCCTCCCTCCCTCCCTCCCTTCCTTCCTTCCTGTCTGTCTTTTTCTTTGAAAAACAAAGTAGATGAATCTTTCATTACCCTTTCTTTCAAACCTGTTTCTGCCTCAAAGATTATGTACTATTTGCTATATATATGCTGGTCAAAAAAAAAATGGACCACAAAGCATGGCTGTAACCTAGCTTTGAATTTCGTGACCATGGAACCCACCCAAAAGAAATTTTCAGATACAATTAAGAAGTTAGAGATGGAGCATTAGTCCCAGTAAAGCAGGATAGTGGAAAATGCCTAGAAAAATGATTGAACAGAATAATACAGGGACAAAACTGGGGACCAAAATTTGCAGAAGAAGCAACAGGGGTGTCTTTATCTTCACCTCACAAGACTCATTTGACATTGAAAGCCTATAAAGGGAATGCAGACTCAAAAGCGATTCACATAAAGCATTATGGCTTTCATAGTTTATTACAAAAGAAGGAAGAGGTTAACACAATCAATTAAAATGAGAGGACTTATCATTGAATTTCTGCTTGGATTTTATTTTCTTGATATGTTTGGTAGCACAGGCCTACAACACCATCAATTATGAGTTGGAGATAGAAAAATTGTGGGTTCTGGGCCAGCCTACACTACATGGTATTGTCCTATCTCAAAAATAATAACAAAAGTAATAATTAAAAAGAAAACTTTTGTTCTTTGTTTTAAAATTCTAATGCAAAAATAGCAAATCATGTACAATATAAGCCCAAAAGTGTGTCCATGGGCTGGCAAAGAACAATGGTCTCTTTTCTGGAGGATCCAGGTTTGATTCCCATTTCCCACATAGTAACACACAACCACCTGTGACTCCAGGTACAGAATATCTGAGGCCCATGTCTGGCCTCCATGTACGGCAGAAACACATCATGCATAAAACTTCATTCAGGCAAAACACCCATACATAAGAAAACGGTGAACTCCTCAAGTATTTGAGCACACTTTTTATTGCCAAAAAAGCTTCACTGGAGGACGTGAGCTGGAGGAAGCCTTTGCTTCTGCAAAGAAATGCAATTCAATGTAAATTTGTATAATAATCTTAGAGTTGGTACACTAAATATATATACATGAGTGTAGCTATTTCTGATTGATCATCAGCTTCTATGCAAAGTTTACCTGTATATCTTGTATACATTCAAAGAATTAATCACCTAAAGATTTGGGATATATTAATAGATAAAAGTGCCATTGAATGATGTCTCTTTGAGGGCCACAGGCAGTGCCAAACTTGAGAGAATAAGGTAAAGACAGTTGTATCATGCAAAATAGTTAAAGAACTCTAAGAAAACTGAGGTTCACCTTTGGAGAATAGAATTATTATGTTCTTTCTTGTCATCTTTAGTAGCTTTGTATGATATAGTGACAAGTAACTTTAATCAAACAGAACAAAATAGAAGCTTAGCCTGGCTTGGTTCCAGATCTGTGGATCTGCAGAAATGTGTTTGGATCTTCCCACACCATTTAATGACTCAGCATCTTCCCATTGTTGTTGGCCTCTGTGGTCTTATAAGGTAAAACTTTGCATCTTGGTGTAGTGCATTATCTCCAATAATGCCTTTTATTCTAAAAACTGGCGGGTATTGTGATTTCACTCTAGCTCACTCTATATTACACACAGAGAAACAAATCGTGTAAGAGAAATTAGCCATGTGATACAGACCTAAAGAAGCTAAATAACAAGGAGGACCCCATGGAGGATGCTTAATTCTCATTCAGAAGAGCAAATAGAATAGACACTGAAAACAGTTGAAGAGAAGGACCAGGACAGGACCTATCATAGAGGTCCTCTGAAAGACTACACCCTGTGGAGGATTGAAGCAGATGCTGAGACTCACAGACAAGTTGAGCTGGAGCACAGGGAGTCTTATGGAAGAGCTGGGGAATAGAAGCACCTGGAGGGGACAGGACCTCCACAAGGAAACCAGTAGAGTCAACAAATCCAGGTTGAGGGAGAGGTGCTACAGAGACTGATGCACCAGCCAAGGACCATGCATGGTGAGACCTAGACACTCGGCTCTGATGTAGTCAATAGGCAGAACAGTCTCCTTGTTGGTCCCATACTTTGGGGAGTAGGGGCTACTTCTGACACGGACTCTGGTGCCCACTCATTGATCACTTCCCCCTGTTGGGGCTGCCTCACCAAGCCACAGAGGAAGAGGATACCGGCAGTCCAGATAAGACTTGATAGGCTAAGGTCAGGTGTTAGGGGAAGAGGGGGGTCCCCCTTTCTGAGGACTAGGGGAGTGGGGAAGGGGAAGGAGGAAGGGTGGGGAGGAGGGAGAGAGGGTGGTACTGTGAGGAGAGGACTGGAGAGGAGGGAGAGGGCTACAATCAGATATAAAGTGAACAAATTTTTAAAATGTAGAAGAAGAGAAATTAACAGACCTTTTCAAATATGAGCTCGGCTGTGGAAACGTTCCCAGTGCCTTGAGACAACTTAAGTGAAGCTGCCTTTCAACAGTAAGTCCAGGAGCTCTCTTCTGGTCCTGTAGTCCTAGTTCATTCAAAACGTCTTTACCACTGCATCCTTCTCTTTGGACAATAAGATTTTGATGCTAAGGACCAGGCAAATGTGTCTCTGATATTCACCTTCTAGCATGAAGTACAGAATCCACCCCATCTTTGCTGACCATAACCCTTCTCACCCTATTTCTTTAAGATGCATTAATAACTATAAATAAAGTGGGAATACCTCTTTATGTGTCTATCATATGTTTCCTTCAAGTTAATCAAATTCCCAAAGATTAAAATAGTCTCATAACCATTACTTGTCTTGAGTAAAAGATGACCACTCTCTTCACTGTCAGTATAAAATGTGGAAAATATGTTTCTGTTAGATTTGTAATATGTAAGTCCACATTTGTATGCTTGATTTTACTGGTGAAAGTTACTTATGACATCTAAGCAAGAGGAAAGAGATGGTTTGGGGGGGAAAAGGGGAAAAATGTGCCTAGAATCATTACTTTGAAATCTTATTTTTCTTAATTGCTGAAGCTCATATAGTATTCTTTTGATGAGTTGCCATTTTGGTTCTCTGAGAGAGGCTTTTAAATATGCTTTAAAATGTGGTCCAAATTGTCTATTGTTTGGTATTTGAAATTGGTTTCCCTGAAACTATTTTAGTGGTTACTTGGTCATTGGATATTGTAATGGCTTAAATTCTCTTTGTCAATCTCTTTGCTGGCCACTGCAAAGCAGGCATCCAGTATGTAACGTAAAATTAGCCAAAAGTGTCACTTCAGCTTAGTAAGAGGTATCTGAACATTCCCGTGTTATAAAATAGGATCAGAAAGCTTAACCTCCGCCTGGGCTGAGCACCAGGATCAACACACAGCTTCTAAATGACTCATTTTCTTAGACACTCCATTTCTTCATCTTTTACAGTTAATGGAAAATATGCCCAACTCCAGTTATATAAATGGCTATGATGTAGGCTTTAATAATCTAAACAGATTAAATGATCACTCCTGCTCATCGAGTTCATACATTTAGTCATCTAGTTCTAAACATAGTAACATATATAATCTCCAATTAAGACAAATTTTAAAGCTTTTCTTTGTTAGAGACGAAAAGCAAAGCCATCATCCTTAGTGGCTGACAGCATTTTCTTTCCACTCCATCACTGTATTTTTCTAAAGCAAGGTATCCCTACATGTTCAGAGTTCTCTTGAATATAGACTGAAAGAGAGATTGCCACACTTGCTCAGTGTTTTTCTGTTTTGTTTTGTTTTTGTTTTTTGTTTTTGTTTTGTTTTTCTTTTACAATTCTCCTTAATCAAGTAAGTCATCTCCATATACACAAAAAGGTAAATGTGCACTCCAGTCTGAGAAGCTGGCAGACTTCCTGGATATCTTCACCTCCCCATCCTCATCTCCAGATCAAACCCACCAATCAGTCTCATCCTCAGCTCTGTAGTAGACCATGTGATGATGCCACTTTTACTACCTCCCTACCCAAGTCTCCAGCTGATAACAAAGATCTTATCCACCAAGATTTCTTCCCACTCATCCTGTTATTCCAGGCCCCAAGTCCAGCAAGCATTTCATAGGAGCCCCACAGCTAAGACCCTGGATAAGCAAGTAGGCTAGCAAAGCAAGAAGGTGAGTTTTAGACCTTCACCCTCTCTCCTTTTCTACAAAACCAAAATACCAGTCTGAAGCCCAGCTCTGGAGCAGACTACTGGTGGTGGCCTCTCCTCACTCTCTCTTTTCATTGTAAGAGGACTAAGCAGATCCTGATGGAACACCCAATTTTTCCCACTCCAGTGGACTTCTTCAGGCAGCACCCTCTAAGCCCATTCCTAACTGCCAGCTTTCAATACCTAGGAAGACATTTTACCCAGAACCCCCAGAGACCACACCTGGCAGAATCCCAAAATTCTCTAGTAGGCAACACACAGCTTTCACATAGTCCTAAGAACCAGAAGAGAACCAGAAAACAAGGAATAGAACACCTACCTAAAAAAGACAAGACCAGACACCAGCACCTAGAATTATGATGATCCCAACCGTGAATGCCTAGACTCCAGTATAAAAACTTAACAAATAACAACCAGGAAAATATGTCTCCAATAGATACAAGCAATGCTCTTTCACTAGGCCTTGAGAATTGAAACATAGCTGAATATCAAGACAAAAAACATACATTGTTTTGTTAATATAATAGAAGTCTTTAGAGAGGAAATGACTAAATGTCTTAAACAAACAATGGAAGGGAATGGATATATCATTTCAAGACCTCAACGTGGAATAGAATCAATGAAGAAAACCCAAAATGAGGGAACTCTGGAAATAAAAATTTTAGGAACACAACAGAGTCAAGCCTCATCAACAGAATCCAAGAGATTAAAAAAAAAAAAAAAAAGGAGAATGTCAGGCATTGAAAACATGATAGAAGTAATGGATACCTTGGTCAAAGAAAATGTTAAATTTAAAAAAAATCATCCTGCCACAAAACATCCAATCTAAGAATAATAGAAATAGAAGAAGGAGAAAGACCCAGGTCAAAGGCACAGAAACATTTGCCAAAAGTTCATAGAAGAAAATGTCCCTAACCTGAAGAAGGAGATGCCTATCAAAGTACAGGAAGCCTTCAGAACACCAAATGGACTGGAACAGGAAAGAAATTCTTCACAGCACATAACAACCCAAACATTAAACATACAGAACAAAGAAAAACATGAAAAGCTATAAGGGAAAAAGACCAAGTAACTTATAAAAGGAGACCTATTAGAATAACGCCTGGCTTCTCAGTGTAGACTGTCAAAGCCAAAAAGGCCTGGGCAGATGTTCTTGACTCTCTGAGACATAATGGATGCTAGCTCAGACTATACTCAGAAAGAATATTAATCACAATAGATGGAGAGAGAAATTCATCCCATGATTAAAAAAAAAAAACAATCTTAAGCACTGTCTACCAATTAAGATCTACAGAAAGTGCTCAAAGAAAATATTCAGTCTGAAGAGGTTAACTATACCCAAGAAATATAAGGAATAAATAATCCTAGATGAACAAATTAAAAGGGGAGAAAACTCCTCACTGTAACACAAAAACAGGAATCAATATATACTACCCATTACTCTCAATATTAGTGGTGTCAGTCACCCCTCCCCCCAATGCCACAGACTAATAGATTGAATGCAAAATCAAGATCAATACTACTTTCTTCAAGAAATATGCCTTACCATCAAATATAGAAATTATGTCAGGATAAAAAGACAGAAAAGTTATTCTAAGCAAATATGTCTAAAAAGCAAGCCAAGATAGCCATTTTAATATTTGACAAAATAGACTTCAAAACAAAACTAACTAGAAGAGATAGAAAGGGCCACAACTTACTCATCAAAGGTAAGAAATCCACCAAGAAGATATTCTAATTCTAAACATTTATGCAAGAAACTCAAGTACCCAAGTTCATAAAAGAAACAGTACTAGCAGTTAAATCACAATATTGGTCCTTACACAATAATAGTGGGTGACTTCAGTACCCAACTATCACTAGTAAGAAGGTCATCCAGTCAAAACCTAAACAGAGAAATGTTAGCGGTAATGATATTATTAACAAATGGGCCTAATAGGTATTTACAGAACATTTCACCCAAACATAAAAGAACACATCTTCTTTTCAGTACCTCATAGAACTTTTCAAAATGTGGCCACATGCTTGGACACAAAGCAAATCTCAAAAGATAGAAGAACATTGAAATACTGCATCCCATCTGATAATGATAGATTAAAATATATCAACAAAAAAAGAAACAACATAAAACTTACACTTATAAAATAAACAACTTAGTACTGAATGAAAATGGCTCAAGAAAAATGTGAAATACTTTCTGAAATTGAGTAAAAATGAATTAAAACCTACATAAACCTACAGGAAACAAGGAAGGCAATTCTGAGTCAAGTTCATAGCAGTTGGTATCTAAATTTTTAAAAAGAGATATCTTATACTAGTAACCTAACAGCACACCTGAAAATTCTATAATAAAAAGAAGAACATATACTAAAAAAAAATACACAGCAAAAAAATAATCAAATATAGGCCTGAAATCAATAAAAATGGCACCCAACAAGCAAAAAATACAAGGAATCAATAAAATAAAGAGTTAATTCTTTGAGACAAATCAGTAAGATTGACAATTATTTAAGTTAACTAAAAGGGAGAGAGAAAGGACGCAAATTAACAGAATTACAGGTGAAAAGAGGGACATCATAACAGACATTGAGGAAATCCAAAGAATTAAACAAATACACTTTAAAAACACATACGCCACCAAATTGGAAAATCTGTAAAAAGGTATTAATTTTACTCAAGACATACCACGTACTAGTTACAGCAGGAACAGACAAGCAATTTAAACAGCCTTATATTCCCTATTTAATCAGAAGCAGTAATTAATAATCTACCAACTGAAAAAAGTCCAGAGCCAGATAGTTTTGGTACCGAACATTACAAGACTTTTCACGAAGAGTTAATGCCAATTTTCTTCAAATTATTCCACAAAACAGAACCAGAAGGGAAATTGCCTAATTCATTGTTACAAAGTGACATTTACCCTGATTCTCAAACCACAGAAAGACCCAAAAAAGAAAGAGGTTTATAGACTAATTTTTGTTATGAACTAGATTCAAAATTCCCAGTAAATTACTTGCAAACTGAATCGAGGCCCTGATCAGAAAGATTATCCAATGTGATAAGGCAGGCTTCATCCTAGTGATACAAGGATGGTACAACATAAGAAAATTGAAATTTAATTCACCATATAAACAAATTATTAGACAAAACACATGGACATCTCATTAAATGCAGAAAAGGCATTTGAATAATAAAACATCCATTCATGATAAAAGTCCTGTAGTGACTAGAAATACAACAAATATATACCTCGATATAATACAGCAAAAGCATAGCCAGCATTAACCTAAATGGACAAAACTTTGAAGTGAGTGTATTGGATTCAGAACAAGACAAGACTTGTCTATTCTCTCTATACCTATTCAATATAGTTCCTGAATTATGACAACTGATGGAGTTCATGGGGATACAAATTAGAAAGAAAGAAATAAAACCATCCTTATTTTCAGATGGTATGATAGTATAGTAACCCTAAAAGTTCTACCAAGAATCTTTTATGCTGAAAAACACTTTCACCAAAAGTAGCTGAATAAAAAAATAGCTCACAAGAATCAGTAGCCATCTTGCATACAAATGACAGTTGGACTGAGAAAGAAAGCAGGTAAACAACATCTTTCACATGAACCTCAAATAATATAAAATATCTTGGGGTAACAGTGCAAGTAAGTAAAATACTGATAGGATAAAACTTCAACTTAGTGAAGAAAGAAATCAAAGATTTATCAGAAGATTGAAAGCTCTTCCATGCTCATGAATTGGCAGGATTAACATAGTAAATATCCTACCAAAAGCAGTCTGTAGATTCCGTGTGAACCCCACCAAAATTCCAACACAATTCCTCACACATCTTGAAAGAATAATTTCAGCTTTATATGGAACAATCTTGGATAACAAAATAACTGCTGGAGGTATCATCATCCCTGACATCAAACTGCACTACAGAACTATAGTAAATAAAAGCAAGAGGGCATTGGTGCAAAAAACAGACATGTTGACCGATGGAATCAAATTGGAGCCCCAGATATAAATCCACCTACCTATGGATTATTGATAAAGAATCCAGAAACACACACTGGATAAAAGATAGTACCTTTAACATATGGTGCTCATCAAACTAGATGGCTATAAGTAGAAGGATTCAAATAGATCCATGCTTATCACCCCACACAAAACTCCCTTCCAAATGGATCAAAGACCTCAACAGAAAACCAGATCCAGTGAACCTAACAGGAGAGAAAGTACAGAATACCCTTAAACTCAGTGACACCTGAAAAGTCTTTCTGAACAAAATATCCTTAGCACAGACACTGAGATCAACAATTAATAAACTGGACTCCATGAAACTGAGAAGATCCTGCACATCAAAGGACAGTCATTTGGACAAAGTGACAGCCTACAGAAGGCGAAAAGGTTTTTACCAGCTCATAGAGAACCATTGCGTGTTAAGAGCCCCATGTGATGTCCTGTGGGAGACTGGAAGATAAGGATGATGAGAGCAGCATGGATGATGGGTATATGGCTTTTGAAGTAACAGAGAGTTTAAAGACTCTATGGAGCCATTTGTTATTTTGAATTAAGATTATCTGGTTCTGCTTAGCTAGGGCTGAAGAATCAGCTGTGATACCCAAGACACGGTTAATACAATAGCATAGCAACAAGAAGAAACACAGCGTTCTTTTAGACATGTCGACCTTTATCATGCACATTTACCAACTCAAAACACGTTCTTAAAACACATTGGAAGCTTTAATCAATAGGTGAAATTGACAGTTAAAGTTTGGTCTCCTGCCTATGAAGAGGCCTGGGAAGGTACCTGAAGTCTCCCATGATAGAAGCTGGCCATGTGACTACGTAACCCGAGTATGAATTTGAAACAGACCCGGTAGCATTACCCTGTTTGGTGAAGCTGCTGAATTTAAGAACCATCTGTATACCACCTGGTCAAGGAGCTTGAACGCTGGAAATGCGCACAGCTCTTGTGCTGGTTGAACTTCCAGTGACTAGGCACAGAGAACGAGCCTGCATGTGAGCATTGACATTTCTAGGCCAAATTTGCCAACAGGCTAGGCTGTGGGACCAGTATCCCATTCAGGTTACAGCAGCTGTGAGACTGAGGTCTCATTTTGGCTGTATCTGAAACAGGTCCCTGGCAGAGCTGGCTCACGCTGGACCCTGGTGGGAAGGGCATGTAGAACTCTATTTTCCTCGGGTAGTGGTTTAGGCTTGAAGTAGTTTGAGCCTGTCGAGAAGGCCTTTTGGGTTTTAAAGATTTACCAATCCTTATATGGGGCACAGGATACATACTCAACTTTTTAATTAAAAGGGCAATGAGACCACAGTCTTGTCTATCTTTAAAATATTTAAATAGTTTATTTAATACTGTTCATAGTTTATCTTAATACTCGAAGACTAAGACTTTAAGTTTTATTTCTGTTAAGTTGGAATATCAAAAACACAGTCCATTAGAGAGAACAGAACAGATTTTGTATGACTAATATTATATTTAGAATTGTAGGCTAAACATAGTTTGAGACAATGATTGAAATTCTAATATTGTAAATAAGTGAATGTTAATACAGTAGAGCATTATAGAATAACTTTAAAAACCATATCCATCAAACCCATCAGCCAGGAAGCCTGTAGTTGAATCCAGGTTAGCTACCCAATAAACAATCACATGATTTGTTTTCCTTAAAAGCCAGGTGTAGCAAAGGTTCGGCCAGCTGATCTTAGGGAGTAGGGATCATGCATGCCCACATCTACTCAATCACCGGCACACCTGCAATGGGAAGAGGGTGGGGCCAGAGCATGTGGTAGTTGCTCTTAACAAAAATCCTTGCTAATCACTCAGTTGTCCTTCGAAGGGCCACACGGTTGCCCCTAACAAAGATGGCAGCTAGTCAAGTGGCCAGCGTGGGAGAACAAGCACCTTGAATAGCGCGAAAATTTTAAAGTGCTAGCAGGCTGTGAGTGGTGGGGCAGGGTTCCCTAGAAGAAAGCAGGAATAAACTAGTAAATAGAGAATGGGAACTAATACCTTATTCTTCAAAAAATATGACCTAATTTGTTTAAAAATACCAGTTTTAAATGAATCCTCCACATTTGACAACTACCATCTCAGTTTTATTATATAATGGAAACTAACTCTATCATAGATGTATAACTAATTAAAAACAACACAGAGGCTTGAACACATGCCAGACTCTGGTCCCTTCATATTCTCAAATCACCTTCCATTATACATTGTCAAAGTGCAGTGCCATCCTCAGACTTTTGTGCCATTGATCTGATAAAGGCTTGAGAAAACAGTGTTCTCACACACATGTACAATATGTACAGATTTCTCCACACTTGATATTTATTTTTTGAGTCTTTCATGGAGGTCTTTGCTACCTCCAGGGACCCTTCTTCATCCTAACTCAGTGTGACTCAAGACAGCATGATTTCGATGTATTGAATCTCTGGGTTTTGGTATTTGTAAAAAAATTTTTTTTGAAAATTTTTATTTCATTCTTATCCATTTTCTCATAATTTCAATAAAGAATAAATACATGAAGTGATGAAGGGCACATCCTATAATATGAAGCTAGCATGTTTCTCATAGAAGAATTTGCATCAATTCATGGGGAAACATAACGGGTGTCTAGGAGATGGCTTTTTGGGTAGAGGTGCTTACCAAGACGCCCAAGGATAAGCTACATGGAATCACACAGTGGCAAGAAAGAAGCAACTGTGGCAAGATGTCCTCTGATGATCATACATGTGCCATGGCGTACACACGCCCACACATTTACACACACACAACCCAAATGCAAGTAAGTAAGCATACAGCTAAATAAATATGAAATTAGAAAGAGCATAATGGTATTGCTCTGCTCCATGACTCTCATAGAATTTTAAAATCATGTTGCTTTGCTTCATCACAGTGAACCTTTCTCATGCCTGGAAGGACATTGTGTTTCCTGTGTGTGCTGGGGAATCCAAACTCACTCCATTATTCCCGGAGAGCATTTGTAATTCGGGGAACTGGGGAGTGGTGCTAAGTGTTGAATCCATTTTGGTGACATAGAAAATGTTGATATTAAAAACTGCTGTTTTGGAAAGATGGGTGTTCCACTGCTACGCTGCCCGTGGTCATTGTCTTCCTCATGACTTGCACAGTATATAGTCTTCCTTAAATCTTTTAAGGGAAGTTTTCAGCTTTAGTGGATTGGAGTCTTAGCTTTGGAACCTGTTTTAAAGGATTTTAAAGTCTGCACTCTTAACTACCACTGTGATCTCACTAAGCACGGTGTTGAGGCTTCACACATGACAGGAAATGTAGCACTGACATTCTTTGCACTGCTCTGGAACTGCTGAGTCAGAATTTTCTTAGAATATGAAGAAGATGCCCAAGGAAGTAAGCCACTTACATGATTCTTAAATAAAATATTTTAAGAATAAGTTAGTAGATTCTTACTATATTGAAAGGTTTGTGAGTTTTTTGTTGTTTTGTTTTGTTTTGTAGTTAGCTTTTCTTTCTTTCTTTGTTGCCTGATTTGACTCTGATGCAAATAGTGTTGATACATACACTTCCAATTATATCAAGGCTATGACTATATTTCAGACAGTAGGTATAGCCTACTCTATTCAAAAAGGAAATCATTAGACTGTTTATGAAGGGGTTAGTAGATATACAACTTTGAACATTTTAATTAAATAATATTTAACAATTATAGGGTGGGTAGACTGTATGGAAATCACTGAGATGTTCTGCATCTTAGTCAGCTTCCCATAACTATTGGTCATTGGAATAGTCTAGAGTTCTTTAGCTTTAACACAGTTGTGAGAAGTATGGAAAGTAATGTGTGTCTCAAGGCTTTTAATCCCCTGTGAATACTAAATGTGCTCCTCAGCAAGTCAAGTACTGTCTGCCCATGAAGTGGTTCCACTCACTTCTAAGGAGATAAACATCCTGCTCTCTCACTAGTCTGCTCCCAATCCCACACTTGGAATCAACACAAAAACATGTTTATCTCTCCTACATATCCCCCTTTCTATCAAATATAATAAACAATATACAATAAAAGTAATTGTGAGAATTATTCAGCAAAAGTGAGATCTACAAGAACCAGTCCATTTGTTTTTGACAATCTTGGAGAAATTATTTCACTATCTATCCTATCCTATTGAGTATTATCCTAGTGTCCAGACTTTTTTTTCTCAAATAGTAACATTCTGGCTATCTAGTTTTCAACCCTATCAGAGACCCCAGAAGGAAATATTATCTAATATGAAGGAAATGCAGACAAGCAACTTCCAAAAGTGTTGACAGGACAGAAAGCTGACTGTCTGGACAGTCACAAGTTTCTTTCCATCATCGGAGCATCCAGTCTTCAGCCAGCTGGCCCCTAACATCTGACAGACTGCTCTGAAGTACGAGTCCTGAAGGACTAGCTCACCTGGTCTCTGCAAGGATAGGCAGCCAATTTATCAGTATTAGGCTTGCTCATAGTGGACGGTCAGTCCGTCATCAGCAGTAGAGATGAGCACAGTTCCTCAGTCCAGTAGCTGTTCTGCCACTATCATTTCTTGATGCCTGCATAATTCGATTGGAGGTGCTGCCAGGAGCAGATGTTTCTCTTTGCCATAAAAGCCATTTATTATTAAATGCCATATTCTGTGGATCTTGGAAGTGTTTGAAGACCACCTATCTAACTATTTATCATCTATCTATTCCTTTGAAAACATTTTTAAGAAATTAAATAAGGCTTGTTCTGCAATTAAGTAACTTAGTATCTAATAAGATTTTTAAGAGGCCAACTACCAATTTCTATCTCTGACCATCCTGAACAATTTACAACAGTTAGCTTTCATAAGATTATAACTGTATATCACCTTTTCAAATCAGTTGCACATGTATAATACCTTAAGTAAATGTCACACAAAATGATCTTAAGTTTCGACCAACATACAATGTACAGTTTTAAGTTTCTATCAACATACAATACACAATACATAAAGCAAAAGTTGAATAAAATAGTCTTAAATTTCCATCAATCTATAATACCAATGTAAAATATTTAATACCAATGTAAAATATTTAATACCAATGTAAAATATTTAATACCAATGTAAAATATTTGAGGCTAGTATATTCAATAATCTACTTTTTATTCTATAAATCTGTATCCTCCCTTATATCCTTCCCTTATTCCCCCTTTTTCTCTAGGGGGATAAACATCCTGCTCTCTCACTGGTCTGTTCCCCATCCTACACCTTAGGTCAACACTAAAAAAATGTTGATCTCTCTACAAGAACCTAATACATTGTGTTATAAAATGAGTTAGTGTTAATTGTTGTGTAAATTACTTCTATACTAAAATGTAGAGAACTAGAAATATAGGTTATGTATCATGATATAGTATATGTACTCAAGAAATGTCCAGCAAAGTAAATAAATTTATACTACCTGTCACAATAAAGATGGAAATAATTTGAATTTAAAAAGTAGTCTTACCTTGGACTATGATGAATTGTCCTTAAACAATTAAAGGTTTCTGTATCTGTGACTTACATATATGCTTTCTTCTAGCCATACCAGAATATGTATACTTCTATATTTTTGTCAAATAATTTCAATTCTTTATAATATCCTCCATTAAAACAACCACACCCTGTCTATCTCTCCCTAGCTGATGCCAACACATTACCCAATATCTTGCATTCACACTGCTGTATGGTCTGGACTGTCTTATAACCATTTTCATTTGACAAATTTTGCAATTTTCACTGTAATTTCTCCTATGCTACAGTTAGTTTAAAATGTCTAGTTAGGGTGCTAGCTAGCTGTGTCATTGATTAAGAGCAGTTGTTACTCTTGTAGAGAACCTGGGTTTGCTCCCCGTAACCCACATGGCTGGTCACACCGGTCTCAACTGTAGTTCTTGGAATTCAACGTCTTCTTCCAGCCTCTGATGGCACTGTACACACATGATACACTTACATACATAAAGGCAAAACATTAACAAAGAGAAAATAAAGATAATTTTTATAAATATGTATTTAGCATCTTTCTCTATTCTGACAAAGAGAGTGGGCTGCATAACCCAGGAGATTATGTCCATTTCTATACATAAACATCAGTGAAACAAGAAGAAGCAGAGCACTTGTCTGTAGCATGTGATATTTTCTGAATATCCAATTAAAAGGACATTATAATAACAAGGAGCCAAGGCTTCTTCAAATCAAAGGGTCTCAAAAATAATTTGAAGATATGGCTTATGGTTTCCTCAAGCATCTTTAAAGTATTTGTTTAAATGTCTATAAGAAATTGTTAAGTGTAGCCAATTTCAAGTTTCAGATCTAAAGGTACTTTTTTAAAAAAAAGACTTTGCCAAATGTATGAAGCTTTTCCACTCATACGGTTATGAAGCCATCACACCCACTCTATTAGAGAGACAAGGTATGTTTCACAATCCCCCCTTTACAGATAAGAATACTAAGCCTGAGGCTCATGGAGGCAGTGCATTTTCAATTCAATGTCCCACAGCTCATAAACAGAAGAGTAGTTATTCTACCCAGGCCTCTGTAGCTTCCAGTCGTATGTTCTTTTCCGTTACATCACATACATCACTGATTGTTCCTATCTGTCAGGTTCAGGGAGGTAAGAACTCAAGAGACCAATTAAAGAACCATCAGTCATATCAGCATGTAGAGGCCAGCAAAAATGACAGGCTGTGTGGTGGGAGGTTCAGTGGGACTCTGAAAACTCCGCTCTTTAAGTTACTAAACATACAGCCTGTGTTTATTTGAGCAACAGGCAAAGCTGTGTTCTAAGGTAAGTCATGTAGCGTGATTTACCGAGCATTGGGATTTACTAAAGAGCATCTGCCAAAATCAATGTAGTCTACATATGAAAATGTATTAAAAATCAAAGTCCACACAGATGAGATTTGACAAATATCACAGCAGTGGGTTTCTAGACAAACAGGGACTCTGACTTTCATCACTCACACAGTCAGACCCTTTCCCATCCCCCCAAACAAAGCAGCATGGGTCATATATAAGTACAGCTTGCTCTGGTAGCATCTGGAATTAGCTCACACATTACAGATTTCTTTGGAATACTGGAATCCGTTCTTAAAAGTTCTTGGCATTCGTGCATCTGCCCTCGGAAGACAGCACTTTGGTTTCCCTCCTTCTGGCACTGTCCTCCTTATTTCTCTTACATGTCGTTATTTCATCAAATGTATGTCCTCAACCTGATTCCAATTTTATTTTTGTTTGTTGGGCCAGTGAACCTGGGTAACCCAGGGCACATGGCCAAACATCTGGTAACAATAAAAGCTATATTACAGTAGAGGAGCATTATAGCCAGAAGGTAATGTTGGGTAGCTCTGAGAAATACATAATAGTGTGTGTTCTTCCATGAGAGATGTGTTCTCCGAGCTGACACAACTAGGTCAAAGATACCTGACAGCATATGTTCGAGGCTTTGGGCTGAGGGAAAATGGCACTTGCCTTTGCATCTGGTCCAGATTTCAGTCTTGAATTATCCTTTCTTTGGATAGCCTTAGGCTCACAGAACCCTACTAACTACAGTGTGTGTGTGTGTGTGTGTGTGTGTGTGTGTGTGTGTGTGTGTGTGTGTGTGTTAGAGGACAATCTGAAATAGCAAGGGAAGACAGCTCTCGGACTATTTGTCTTCTTGTGCTTCTTAGGTTTTGTTTTCATGGTGTCTGGTAGAGACTGGAAGGGTCTATGGCGGTTTGTTTTTTCTCTCTATCCACAACCATGGTGGTTCTTTGTGTCTTTCTGTGGAATTGCTTCATCACTAGAACCTAGGACAGGATTTGGTTCCTAGAGGACATGAACTGTATCCGGTAATCACGTAAATGTGAAAGAGACTCTGTCTTCTCTTTATTCTCCTGTGAACCACTCTTCTCCCATTGTCTTCCCAAGCTGCTGGTTTTACACAGTTCGCACCCACACTTTCTAACAGCTTCACTGAGCCCGTCCCCTCTCCCTCCCGCAGTTTCTACTTATTAAATCAGAAAATACGTCTCCGTTCTTCCTTAGACAATTTTAGTGAAACTCTAATATGATGGCTGTTTAATTTTTCCTTAAAGCTTTTAACTTCAGAAGGTACGGTTTAATTTGAGGCTTACTATTCTAATTTATTTCCACATAAGATAGTTCCTTTAGTGTTCAGTATCAGTGTTGAACATCTGTCCTCTAACATAAATATGTGTGATTTCTATTTTAAATTTACGAACTAAAAAGTTTGCTGTTTGAAAGTGTTTCTTAAGAAATTTAGCTCTGCATCAATTTGATCTTATCATCCAATGGTGGTAGGCAACCAAGGAGGACAGCAAGAGTGGATGTTGTTTTGGGGGCTTCTGGGGTTTTCCTGACCAACATAAAGAAGTAGCCTACATCTTGAATGGCATTTTTGGCTAATAATGTATGGCTTTAAAGGAAAGAGTATGCATACTTGTAGGATCTCTCTCTCTCTCTCTCTCTCTCTCTCTCTCTCTCTCTCTCTCTCTCTCTCTCTCTCTCTCTCTCTCTCTCTCCCTGCCCCCTCTATTCCCCTCCTGCATGCTTACAAAGTACTCGACTTCCACATTGCTTTTTCATACTCTTTCTTTTAAGATAAGCCTCCCTTCTTCCCTTCTCCACTTCCTCTCACCTCACCTGAGCACTACTTAAGATTTCCAGCCCCTAGGCTTCCTAATCTCTCCTCATATCACCTGTTTTCTCTTGTTCCTTGCTCCCTCACAGTAGCCACCACTACAATGACCCTTTTCTATTTTCCCGCCTTCTCCAAATATTTGAAGTTAACCACAGGAGAGCAAACCTACTTGTTAACCCTAAAAAAACGCAATGCCTGTATGCCAAGCAAGGTGTGGCTAGTGGTGCTAGAGTTGCACAACTGTGATGATTGTGCCACTCTCTTTTTGGGTGTGAATCCCACTCTACAAAAGCGAATTCATGCCTTGTAATGCAAACCCAGCCCAAAACCCACGGCTAATGAGGTAGTCCTTAAAGCCCTCTGTGGTGCTTCATATGTTACTTACACTACCATGCCATGCTACTTTATAAATATCTGTGTTTACTCCCATAGACAACCGCATTACTGAAAAAGGGACCTGTGAATGCCTAATGCCCCGAAAACAAGTGAAAGTTGAATGTTCTGCCCTCAAATGGGACGTTCATACCACCTCTTTCAGCGCCTTAGGGAGCATTAAGAAGGAGAAAATGGAAAGAATGTAAAAGAAAGAAGGAAGGAAGAAGGGTTGGGAATGTATTTCTGGGCATGACAGAAGCAAGAGAATCATGATCTCACACCATGTGGGGCTGCCTGCAATAGGCCGCACAAGACTGGACCTGTCGGCAGTCACAGATGGGAAGGGGTCATAGGATGCTGCCACTCTCTATTTTCAGTAACTGTCCCATCTAGCAGGCACCAATGGTTAGCTACAACCTGATGGTCACATAGAGTGCACTAGTTAACTCAGTATATTACACAAGAAGACAATTAAACATGAATACTGCAAAGGGATTTGGAAAGGGAATAAAGGGGCGTGATGTGAGGGCCAGAGATAGCCTGTGTACCAGTAATCAGAACACATTATATACTTTATAAATATGGCCAAAAGCAAATTTAACGAAAGTTTTTAGAAAGTCATTTCAGGGATCAAGGATGCAGCCCAAGAAAATTGTGCTTGACTGAAATGCACAAAACTCAAGGTTTGACTACAGTACAAAACACCAAAGTCAATTTTGTCTTTTATACTAGGATGATACAAAACATTAACATGGCCTCATAGGAAGCCCTTACTGGTCTTTAATTATATCCTTATTTTTTAAATAATAAAAATATTAATGTCGTTAGCTTCAGAATCTCTTATTTGATTAACACATCTGTGACTCAAGGGAAAGAAAAGATAACCTATCTCGCTCAAAAGAGTGCTGGTCTTACACATAGGGAAAAGCAGACTCATATTTTCCTTGAGTATGTCATGCAGAAATTGTTTTGCTCTCTATTTTCAGAAAAAAAAATTCTTCTTTATTGGCATTCCATGTTGTACATGGACACACGTTTTACTGTGAAAATACCAAGACCCAGAAAAAGAAATGTCACATGTTCTCTCTCACGGGACTCAAGTTTCAAATCTTTAGATTTCTGGGTTGAGCTTTAACATTTATTTAGAACCCAAAAAAACTAGAGAAGGGCCATAGCAGTGTACCAGGGACTCTTTCTTTTGCTGTGGTAGAATACCCGGCAGTGGGGGGAAACAACCTTGCGAGAAGGGGTTTGCTTGGCTTTTAGCTGCAGATGGCCGAGAAGGCATGGCAGCGGGACCATGAGGCTAGCCTGACCGTCAGGGAGCCGATCACACTCATTCACACAGAGACCAAAGGAAGGGAGAACGGTAAGAGGGGCCCATCTGCAAAACCTCAGAGCTCTCTAGCAAGGCTTCACCATATAAAAGCTCTATTACCTTTCCAAACAGTGCCACGAGCTAGGATTCCTGTGTTTGAACGCCTGAGCCTATGAGGAAATATTTCCTATTCAAACTGCGGCGGGGGATGGGAGAGACTAGGAGAACACAGGTGGGAGGAAGGTGTGGCGGGGGCGGGGGAGATTAATGAGCAAGGGAAGTTTATGTGGGGAAAGGGATGTGAGGGTATAGCAGAAGAGGGCACAGGGGCAGGAATAAATAACATTAAATATGTTTGAAAGGCTGTATAAGAACCTACGATTTTATAAGATGACTAAAGTTTAGGATAAAGAGAGTTTTAGTGGAGGGTAGCCTACAGAGGATGCTTCCCAGGAAGCATCCTTAGAGTGAGCTCTGAGTTTAGGCAGTCTGAGCAGGGTTTACATTGACTACACTTTTCTCATACCCTTCTCAACAGCACGGTCTATGTCTATGATGACAAGTCAACACATATATTGGCTTTAGGGCACCTGGGGGACTGTACAGTGAACCTTTCTCATGGTTTGTGATGTTTAAGGAGGACTTAGGCAAGTTATGCTGCTTGTGACAGATGGCACAAGTAAAGCTAGAATGAAAACTTTGTTGAATAATAAATAGACTATTCTAAATTCTATAGCTGAAAGGTGAGGAAACCTATCAATAATTCATATGATTTTCTTGCCTATAAAAGAAAATTCTCACGGCACCATTCTGGTCTCAGGTCCTTTTCCAGAGATACAGTTCTGTGAATGACATTGCAAGTCAATAGATGAATGATTGTGCTTTAAGGAATCTCAATGAGAAAACGGGAGAGACTAAGATAAGTGTTGTATAGATTGCTTCTCCTGTAAAAACACCAAGAAACAAATATCAAAAGAACCAAAAGCCTTAGGTTTTGCCATCTATAAAATAGGATGCCTCACATTTTCAGTTTTTGAAGGGTTCCAAGACGCATGAGAAACACATACACACTATAAAATATTTTGTCATTTGAAAGTGTCCTATAAATGCACATGGATAAACACATAGGTCTCCAAAACTGCTTCAGTTACTCCATTTGTGAACCAAACTTCTGAAAATCTTAAGCCATAAGATGGGTATAACTGTGGAATTTTTGGTCTTCTTCCTTCAGGATGGCTTCAGGGAGGAGTCCACATCAGGGCTCAGGGAAATTAGCACAGAATGCTTCCATGAGGATATCAAGTGTGAGATCCGATCACAGTTCATCTTTCCTGGATTATAAATGCCATGCATCTGAGGACTGGGGGCTCTGCAGTTTTCCTATCAGAAAGAAAGTCAGTCTGTCATTGGAACGATGCATGCAGAAGTGGAGAAGTGAGAGGACCAGAGTGAACCCGAGTTGTTACTCTTCACACCGGTCATATGCCGTGCATCTTTCCTGCCTCTGTCTTCTTAGGCATCCTCTCCAGTATAATTTGCATTTTTAGCCTACTTTATCTGGAAGTCAAAGCACCTGAGTCATAGATGATGGAAAGTGATTTGGTTTGCAATGAGTGTTTCTAGTCAAACATTGCAGCAAAGGGAACAAAATGGCATGCCTGGTACTGGTGTCCCCTTTTCCCCTATAGCTACCTTGAAGGCCAATATCAACCTTAACAGTTCTTAAAGTATCTATCTCAACTTCCCCATAGCTTCTCAGTCTTGAAGAGTTGTGGATCTAATTCAAAAGTTAGCAAAAGGGCAGCTTTACACTGGAAAAGGAAAGGAAAGGAAAGGAAAGGAAAGGAAAGGAAAGGAAAGGAAAGGAAAAAGAAAAACGACCATGAGATCAGTAGAAGAGCTTTGTTTTTCTGCTCTGGACATAATTTGTATAGTCTGAAGATGGGAAAATGGGTCACTGATAAATTTAAGTTGAATTGAGTGAAACAGCATTATCTGAGTTTTGAATCATTACTTATAGAAATAATTCTTGCCAGCTATCCAAGTTGGATTGGCTCACCATACTGCAGATGTTCAAGGTTAAAGTAGCAGTACAGTGTCAACATGTCTATGACATCAGACACTGGGAGCAGATGGGAAACAGGAGCGGAAGCCAGCTTTGAGATGTCCTAGTACAGAAGCTACCATGGAAATTACTTCACGTTGGAAGACATGTAAAACTCCTACTGCTATGTTCAGTAAGCGGGTAACTGATCACATTTTTCTCTGCCTTCAGTTTTCTTTCTATTCACTACTAGACTAGGTTTTAAGTATTTGCATGGTAGGTTATATGACATATATTTTAGGATAACTTACATGTTTTATATATGCTAAATAACATTACATATTCAGCTTCATCCTAGAGACAACCTGAACTATTATTCTAATTAACTATACATAATATTGTCTTTAAATTTTTTATTTATTATAACTTAATCACTTTATATCCTGATTGTTATCCTTTTACTCTTATCTTCAAATTCCTCCCCCCTCGTCCCCTCTTCTGCTCCATTCCCTTCCCCAAACCTCTGACAGGGAGCAGCCGGCCCTCCTCTCCCACTGTCTGGCCACAGCATATCAGGTCTCATCAGGATAGCCTGTATCTCCTTCCTCCATGTGCCAGCTAAGCCATCCTCTCCAAGGAAAGTGATCAAATCATGGGTCCCAGAGTGCATGTCAGAGGTTCAGAGGCAGTCTCCAATCCCAGCTAATTATCATGCTGTCCCTTAAAAGAGTAAAATATGAGGCTAGAGAGATACCTCAAATGCTCTTCCAGAGGACCTCGGTTAAATTATCAGAATCCACACTATGGCTAATAACTATTTGTAACTGCAGTTCCAAAGAGATATTATACATTCCTCATGCCTTAAAAAATGCATATGGTACACAACTTATGCGTGCATCTGGCACATAAACTTATATGCATATAGATATACAAATTAATACGTCTAAAACAGTTAAAACTAAAATGCTACTGAGGGGTGGAAATTTAAGCAAATAATTCAACCCTGATATAAAGAAATATTAGGATGTATAATATGCCATTAATTATCAACCAATTAATTGATGAAAACATTATTTACTGGATTTATGGTGCTTTTTCATTTGTCAGATATATACATATATATTCATACATATGAATATATATACACATATATATGGTGTTTCCCCATTTATATTTATTTGTAATTTCTTCACTGAGGTATTTTTCTTCAAATGATAAAAAAAATGAGATATTAGTTTATCTGAGCAAAGATGATAAACTTATATACAGAACTATATTACAGAAGGATTTTGTAGTGACTAGAGAGAACCAGAACCAATCACAGGAAAGAGACCTTATGACCTAGCTTCAAAGCCCATGATAAGTCTTCACTGAACACCTTGAGTCAAACCATACCCTACTTGCCTTTCCAGGTCACTATATTCCATTCTATCTGTCTGCGCATTTAGCTGTATAACTGAGGGGATTTTCAGAGCTTTATCAAGAGATCTGGACATAGGTGGTGGCACCCTTTGGTCTGGCCTCCTGGAGTAAATACCGATCACCAGAGTGCCAACCACTAGCTCTTCTCTGTTTTCTGACTGGATGCTCTCTTTGTGACTCCTAGCCATAGTGCATGATACAGTGCTTATCCCGTCGTGATAGACTCTATCCCCTCAAGCCATGAGACACAATAGACTTTCCCTGCCCTAAATATCCTTTTTTTTTTTTTTTTTTAGGTATTTGACTTTAAAAGTGATAATGTACTAGCCTAGTTTGTTTCTAAATGTTGCACTTTCAGAATTCTATTGTAATACAGATCTCTTTTGTTGAATACACAGAGTAGCCCGCAATAATAGAGAAACTAACAAGTCTGATTTTTATCTCAGACTTTTCTCTACAGAGATCTAAAAAAAAAAAAACAGATCATCTCTATCTCTATCTATTTATTGAACTAAAAGGGGGCAGCTCAACAACTGTTATTTTAATCCAAAAATTTGAAGAAATTATCTCAGTTTATAAATCTAGGACTAATGTTGATAATCTTTCCAAGAACTTAGAGGCAGTTTTTGGTACTTTTGATGTCAATCACTTTTTAAGTCATAAAATGTTCAGGGGTGAAAGTTACATTTTGTAATCATGAATGAAAACACCAGAGGGATTTCAGTTTCAGGCAAATATCCAAGTAGTCATAAGAACAGGACACAGAATTTCCCAACATCAGCTTAAGGTTGCCACTAAACTTTAACCAACATCTATTGTCCATGAAGGTTTGGAGCTAAATGTGACCTGTGTAGTTCTGGGGGTAAAAATGACTACATGCTAAAGATTCAATGCTCAAGTCTTTCTTGTTAACACAACCTCCTTTTCTTTGAAATGAAAAGGTTCCCAACTCTTTACTTGTGCCCACAGTCTTCTTGCATCTTGATAAAGTTATACAACCCATGTATTTCTAGCCAGTTTTTCAAACCATGTGGTTTTTTTTTTTTCAAGATTGTATACTCATGTTAAAAGAACTGGGCAGTGTGTATCACCAGTTGTTTTTTCTGATGCCACCACCTTAAATGCAGGCACAATATTTGGAGGTGAAGTAGCTGTTTATAAAAATGGGGATTAAGAAACAAGTAGCTAGGTGCTTTTGAGCTCCTGATCTGGGGCACCTGTATTGGCGTGTTCATGTTCTAACTCATATAAGAAAGAAAAAAGGTTTTTTTTTTTGGTTGGTTCAATGAATATTAACTAGCTTTCTGCTGTTTGCAATTCGAATTGTTCCTTATAACTAATTTTGATGGCTTTATTTTTCATTATTAATTTATTCAGAACACATCTCAATTGTTATCCCCTTGCTTGTCTCCTCCCATTCCTCCCTCGATGGCTTTACTTTTAGGATAGAATTAAAAAGCAGATTCAGTGAGAATGAGAGATCATTTTAGGGTCATAAAAATTTTTAGTAAGCAATGCATTACCATAGCTTTTACCACTTGGACCCATACAAGTATCTTGTGGGCATTAAGCCATAGGGATTAAAGGTCTACAGCAATTGTTTCCTTGAAGTAAAGAAGCACCGAGGGCAACAAATTTGCTTCCGGTGGGAGATGTAAAAACTGCTGATGATTCCAGGAGAGCCCAAGACGACAATGACTTGTAATATTCACTGTCCATAGCAGCAATCTTTGTGATTATTATTTATGCAGTAAAACTGAGACAATCCACTATCCCCTGAGTTGGTCAACATTGCATTCGATGACAAAGCAAAACTGTAGTGTGCAGCAAGCTGCTCTTCATGCACAGCTCTAATTTCATTACTGCATGTTTCAGTCTCAGGTAGATTCCAGAAAGCTGAGACTTGTGCTAGGCAGACAATGGCCCTAAGACATGAATGAGTAATAAACTTTCCATCTTCATTTTCTCTGTTTTTCCTCTTTTAATTAAGGATCCCAGAGGTCTTTAAATTGACTGCATGTCATCAACATATTGTCTCAATCTTCAGTTATTAATTTATGCTAAATCAAGTGAAAGTTTACAACCTTTTATATATCCTTTTGTAGAAATTCATATACTGGAAGTTTTTTTTCTCTCATGCACGGGTGCTAAAGCCCAGGCTGAAGCATTGCATCTCTTTGTCACATTTCCACACATATTACTCACAAACAAATCCTTTTCGTAAATCATTTGGCAGCTCTGTCTCCCTTTATGAAATGCAATTTTGAGATTTCCAATTACACATATGGACCAGATGTGAACCCTGACTTAAACAAACAGGGCACTCAGTATGCTTTTGCAATAATGGGACATGTGTTGTGTTTCCCTGATGATACGATTTCCTTCCTAATTCCCTGCTGCTGCAAGAGCTTAGCCCCTCTGGCACATTCTCTTTCCTTTTGTGCCTTTTCCCCTTTCTCTGATCCAAAGGAAATTCTAAAGATGGAGGTAAAAGTGAAAATAGGACTTTCTGCTTGATCTTCAAAATGTTAATGCAAATTCATGGGGCAGATGTCACTGCCAGGGGCAGACAGGTTCAGTTATGGTACCCTTTCTGATCCCAGTAGTCACTAGAATTCTTCTCAATGACATTAAGGCAAGCAGCTGCTTACAGTCTTCTTGAACAGATTGTATTTGTTTCGTTTTCTGAGATAAAGTCTGATTATTTAGCCTTGGATAGCTTGGAAATCTTTCTGTAGGCCAGGCTGCCCTTGAACTCAGACGTCTGCCTACTTCTGCCTCCCAAGTACTGAGATTAATGGCTAGTGCCAACGTGCCTACCTTGATCAACTTTAACTGTACATTCTGACAATTTTTTCTAGTATTGTAGAGTGTTCCTCTGGGAAAAAGCAAAACATGTTAAAGGTGTGTGATGGAAAAAAGGAAATGTTTCTATGTTTGGTGTGTGTGTAAGTGTGTGTGTGTGTGTGTGTGTGTGTGTGTGTGTGTGTGTGTGTGTGTGTAAAGTGAGAGGACAAAGAGTTATGGGCAGATGTCTAGTGGGGGCAATCAAGTTATTTTTTTATTATTGCTCATCATTATTGTGATTACTAAGCTTTAACTGAACGTCCAAGGTTTAGGGATCCTGGCCTAACACTTCTGATACAGTGTTTTAAAAAACACTATTTTGAAATAACACTACTGTAATTTCTGTACTGTCTGTAATCCTTCCTACCACCACAGCCTTAGATATATAAGCAGGCACTCCACTGTCACTATTTATTTTTCATTTGATGATTTGATATTTCACAGTATTCTTGACAGTTACTAGAAAATATTTCCTTAGGTGGATATTTAGACTGAAATGTAAATCTACTTAAAAATAATCTGAGAGGATGGAGAGATTCTTCAGTTAGTGAAGAGCTTGCTGCACAAGACTGAGGATCTAAGTTCTACCCCCAACTCCTATGGAAAAGACCGAGCATTATGCTGTGACCCTGCAGTCTCAGAGCGGAGAGGCAGACACAGAGGATTCCTAGAGCTGTCTAGTCTAGCAAGTCATGTGAGCTGATTGGTGAGCCGCAGAGTCAGTGAGAGACCTTGTTTCATCACCTAAGACATAAGGTTAGGGAGGTGAGTAGCTCAGCAAATCAAGAGTGTTTTACATAAGTAAAAGCTTGGATTTTGGATCCCCAGAACCTGTACAGTATCACACCTATAATCCTAATTCATACAATGTGTCAACAGGGAGTCCCTGAAGTAAAGAGTTCTGCTATCCAGATTAGCTGAAATGGTAACATCTGTCTTCAACCAGATACCTTGACTCATTGTACAAGCTGTAAAGCTCAAGAAAGACACTTGAAATCAATTTGGGGCTATTTAGTCACACAACAGGCTCATCTGAACATGTATTTATGTATGTATGTATGTATGTATGTATGTATGTATGTATGTATGTACGTTTGTATGTATACTGGTCTATGCACATATACCAACCTATTCATGCATCTCTCTCTCTCTCTCTCTCTCTCTCACACACACACACACACACACACACACACACACACACACACACAAAATAATCGGTAAATAAAAATAAATAAATAAATTAGGTGAAAGTTGAGAGGAAAAAGATGCCTGACCTTCATCTCTGGCTTGCATGCACACTGATATGTACACATTTATGCAAACACAAAACATTCACACCAGTACACACACACACACACACACACACACACACACACACACACACACACACTGTATAAATATGAGCAGAGGTAAAGTGTACCAGCACTGAAGTAAAGGATACAGTAAGCCTTAAGATGAAGAGGGATTCATGCTCCTTGGATATCAGTGGAGGATAAATGGCCTAAATTTCAATATAACAGAAAATAAAGCTGTGTAATTTAGAAATTTAATTTTTGCATGTAAAATTTACTATATATTTTTCAAAGTGAAAGCACATGTTATTTGCTCTTTGAAAATGTTTCTTATTTGCCCATCAACACACAACTCCCACTGCAAGTTTGTCTACTATAGCTTGACTCCAAAATTCTGAATAGAGTTGGAGGAAGTACAGACACCCTCCCACCCCCATCACGTCTTCACATATTACAAATAAGAATGTCAATGAACATGTACTTGGGAAATGAACGACAGATGGTCTTTTAGTCAGTCTCTCCTTTATCTGTTTTGTCAACTCAAAGTCAGCATCACATGTGTTTTGTATTTGTATTTTCATCCATAAGTATACATCTGTTTCATTAGTCTGTGTTCTTTTCTTTAGTTTGACTGTTTTTACAAATACTCTGAATGACTTCTCCACTGATGTTCCTCATTGTTTTGTTTCTATTATTACTGCAACTCAGCTCTCAACTGAATTCTCAAGCACACGTTTCTCCATGCTACTCTTGAAACTAAAATGTCAACCTGAGTAGGTGTTTTATTGTAATAAGACAACTCTGAGAAACTATTGAGGTTGAGAGACTGGTTCAGTGTCTGCTGTGTTAACACTGTGACCAATGTCCCCATCATAGAGTCCATTAAAATAAAACTAAACTAAACATACTAGTATTCACTTTTGATCTCAGTGCTAGGGAAGCAAAGACAGGTAGATCTGTGGACCTCACTACCACATAACCTAACCTAATTGAATGCCCAGGTCCCAGTGAGAAACCGTGTTGCAATATAACCTAACTAACAACATCCAAGTATCTCCTCTACTTGCTCCACACATGTGTAGACCTATGAAGTATGCATGCACCCAAACCCATGCATGTGAAGCCACACACATAAGTGCACACACATACAAACACAACACAACACACACACACACACACACACACACACACACACACACAGCTAGTCTACATTCAAATCTTTAGTGATTTCTGAATTTTGGGCATTGGCCACAATGGTCTTGAATAATCAAGAGGATAAAACAGAATCACGCACTCTAATCCATCTTCACGTTTTACTCTTCCAAACCTGGAGAAAGAAGCCAGAACCATCTCTGAGAATCTGAGACTGGAAATTAATTTGGTTTTAAGGGAAGAGGATGAAAATATCCTCCCTATGGCACGGTTCCACTTCAGAAGCAAAGTGACAGATATGATGCAGGAAAAGGAACTCTTCTGCGTGTGAAACTTTTATCTAAAACAACTTTCGCTGGAAGGTATAGGACTGTAAGTGGCCTGTTAGAGGTCAAAACATGGTGTAAAGGTTTAATGATACCATCTTAAAGGAGAAAATAAATTTTGTGTATCAAAGGCACATATATTTAGCACATTTGAAGATATATATTTCATATGAGTAAATTTTTAAAGATTGAAGAAATTTAAAAGCGGGTCACAAATATGTGCAGCACTAGTTGTGGTTGGTGAAAGAGAGAGAAGGAAACAGAGAGACAGAGACAGAAACAGAAATACAGAGAGATAGGCAGCCAGAGGTACACGGAGAGATGGGGAAAGTACATGAAGTTGACATTTTGAGGGTGACACAGGGGCATTGGAGGAGATGTGGCCATACTTTAGTGGATATAAGCAAGACATTCTCAACAAATAAGTTTCAATAAAATAAACAAATTTTGCATAAAGATGAAAATGCAGAAATCTCGGAAGTGCTACATCTAGTGATATCATATTGGATAAATAAAAATGGTCTTTGTGAGGCTGGTGAGATCACTCAGCAGGTAAAAGTTCTTGCCAACCAAGACTGATGACCTGTATGGATTCCCAGAATCCATAATGAAAAGAAAGAATCAACTTTCCGAAGTTGTTCTTTGACATGCAAACAGTAGCATTGCCTTGCCTATACACACACACACACACACACACACACACACACACACACACACACACACACTAAAATTAAAAAATAAAATAAAATGTACAAATGGTCTTTGCGAATTCTCAAATATTCACTTTAAAATTAAGAATAATAGGATTTCACCATAATTTTGCATATTTATGGAAAAAACTAATTGTTTGATACATTTATCACAAGCCCAGATGCCTAGAGAACTCTCAATTCACTCTTGTTCATTTCCTTCACATTTCCTATCTTTGGACTTGTAAGAAACTTTATTGTGTAGTAACTGCATGCTAAAAGTGTGAAAAATGTCCTCCTATTCTACATGACAAGAAAGGTCACAAAGATGACATACATGGACAAAGGAAACAAGTACAATAAAGTCAGAGAGCATAACAATGTGTAGTTTAAATCACACATTGTTAGGAAATTGAGAAAAAAAAAAAAACAATAAGTGAACTTACCATGTATGCTTCCTAGAAAACAGCCTAAAGTTCAAGTCAACAAGAATACTTGACTTTTAACTCCCATCTGTCTCTTCTCAATTTGAAATGTATCCAGAGCTGTTAAAACCAGGAAAATCAAAACTTGGAAAACTCAATAGTAGATGTCATGGTATCTGCCTGTTATCCAAGACCCAGATCTGCACTCTCCAGATTCTTACAGAAAGCTCCTCGCTGCAGTCCTAGTCCAACATTTGTAACAGATTATTTGGAAGGCATTGTTGGGGGCAAAGCCACATCTAACAACTCCCTTTCCAAATGCATCAGAGTTTGACTTTAATAAAAGCAAGAACCAAAGCCTTTGGACATCAATTTATAGCAGTGGAAGCTGTAAATAAAAAATAAGACTTCTTTACACTTAGTTTACACATGTAAAACCACCATGAAATCAATGGTTTGTTTAAAGAATTTAGAGTCAGTTTACCTTGGACTCAGAAAATGCATCATCCATTGCATTGCATTGCATTGCATTGCATTGCATTGCATTGCATGTGAGATTGTAAATATGCATGCATAAGGGTAGAAAGTAACAATACATAAGTGTTTGCCTAGGCTTTAGCTCCTGCTGCCCTCCAGTCTAGGTTTTCATATTGCCAGCATTCAATACCCTCTCCTCAAATAGAAGAATAATCTATCTTGGTGCAGATCAATTTTTACTCTTATAAGGCTCACGAAAAGTCAAAGAGAGAACATTTGTAATGTTGGAGAAGGAATAAAATGTCATCCATGGAAGACCAACTCTATACAACGTGTAAGAGGGAAGAAGGACAGGAGCTAATGGAGACGTAGAATAGAATCTGATTGGACTGGCAGAAGGAATGCTGGGCGTCAATGTGTAAGGAGGCTCGTGAGTACTAGTGTCGCTTAAGTAGAGCGTGTGAGAATTGGGAAGAAGAGAAAATGAGACCTGAGTTTGCTGTCAAGGTTATAAACTGTTTATCATCTGATAAGGAACACAAGATAGGCTTGGGATCTCTCTTAGCTAGTTTTGTGACAATTGAAGGTAGAGTAGAACGTGAACCGTAAAATTGGGACGAGAAGAGCAGATGTCGGCACTGAAGTACAGATGATAAGGCAAGGCATAAAGAAGTTGAGACTCAATAAATGAAAAATGAATTATTTGGAAGCTCACTGGCTTTAGAAGCCCTTGAAAAGGGGAGAAACAGTAGTTCTTCTAAATATAAGCCTCATTTAGAAATGAGCAAGAGGCCAAAGTAGACACTGTTTGCCCGAGTGGAAGGACATCAGGTTGGAGAGAGAGAGTGCTAAAGTAGAGTGCTTCTTGGAGTCTGGAAGTAGAGGGCTGAGAAAAGTGAAGGATTGGACACATCTCTCAGAGGCACAGCTTCAGTGACTTGTAGTCTATCACCTCTCCACAAAGCCATCAAACTGTGAATCCATCCCGGGGTTAATCGTTTTCTAAAGACAGAACCCTCATGCGTTATTCACCTTTCAGTGATAAGATCCACCTACAGTTGGGTACCAAACCTTCAATGCCTCATGCTTAGGGAGAGCATCTCATATTCAAATCATCAAGCAGGTAACTTCTGTTTTGAGAATAGGGCAGAATTAATCTATATAAATGCCTTGTGGATAAATTATATTATGAACTACAAAACGTAGCCTCTCCGGAAGAAAACAAGTACTAATGAAAGAATTGACATTTGGATTTGTTTACTACTGAAAGCACTTCTCCCTACAGGCCACAGGATTGTTTTTTATCAAGGGAATATTGCAAGACCGAGCACAGTATTTCCTGAGGACTACACTGGGAACCAATACTATTGTGAATGCATAACTTCTGGCATGCTTGCTCAGGAAAACATTTGGAGCACTAGGCGAGTGCTTCCCAAGCAAAAATGTTTGAATCAGACATAGTTTTCATTTCTTTCAGTGTTCTTTTGTGAGAGATGCCAAAGAGCAAAGAAAGAGGGAGAGGACGAGACAGTTGAGATAGACATTGAGAAACATGTTGTCAACACACATGTTGATTCAGAGGCTGAGGTCAAAGTATTTATGGAATTTAGTCAAGAAAACAACAAATGAAATCTTTACTGGGAGAAGAGTGAATGTTAATAAGCCATGTTTTCCCTCATGGAATGTTCTGCTATGATGTAAAGAATAAGTAGATCTAAATGTCAAGAAATTGACATTAAAAGACTACCAGGCACAGTGAAATGGATGACAACACATGGGTGAGATCAGCGCCTCAAACATACATAAGAAGAAGTGAGGATAAGTGATGGACGGGTGGGTCAGCCCAGTTCCTGAAAAGTCTTCTGCTTTGCACTTCGGGATGTTCCATTTTGGTAGTGGATATCACTATAGCATCAGAGAATGTGAGACAGGTTCACAAAAGTAAAAATTCTAATGCTTGCTTTCTTCATCTGCTCTCTGTAGCTATGTATCCATCACTAAAGTAGCCTATCTGTCATGTATGTTCCTTTTCTCCAATGAAAAGACTTTCAGTTGTCATAACAGGATACACTTATGTTTACTAACTCCCCAGATTAAATCTTTTAATCAATTAAAGGTATTTTGGTAATCAGGTCATATAACATAATAGAAATGATGATGAAAATTTCACAATCTTATGGAGTATATTAGTGAATATTTCTAGTCTTCTTGAGGGAAAATACAATAAGTATAAAATACATGAACCAAAATTTGTTCCTGTAGCTCCCTGTGATAGGAGTCCCTTTTTACCTCAAGAGAGCAGGCACATGTCTTCAAGGATATAGTTTAGCCCCTTTCTCATCAGCACTAATCAGAAAGCATAAGGCACACGATGAATTCAAATCCCAAGAGCATGAATCACAGGAAAACAAAGCTTAAGGTCAAACATTGCCAGTTGTTATCTCTATGTTTTTGAGCAAGACACTTAATTTTCTAAACTTTTCTTTTCCTAGACACAATATTAGAACAGTAATGCCATCCACCATTCAGAATATATTCGTATGTCAGCAAGCAAGCTATTTTGGATGGTTTTATTTCAAATTCCATTCATGACAACTGAGTTTAAGTCCACTTTTATTAAATTGTCATAACTCAACAGTCATTAAATAAGTTGTGCCAACTTACAAGGTTATTCATTGACAGATCAGGCCTATCGACTCAGCCTGAGCACATGCTCTTCCTCTGTATATTGCAGACTTACAGAGTTCAGCAACTGCCTCCATCACACAGATGGCCATGGGCCTGGAATCTGAACCATGCTTGCCCGGCTTGAATCTGGTAGTGCACAGCCTTTTCCAAACTTTTAATCAAACCTCAATATCACTTACAATTCCACCATTGGAAAAAGACCTTAGATTTGGTCTAACATCTTTTTCTCATCCCACAGAGGAGAGAGTTCAACTCACAATGGCACTCAGTGAAATTTAAGCTTAGGGGAAAAAATCCCTTCTTCACACTCATCCCACCCCCCTCCACACTAGGCTCCTTTCATAAACTGCTTTGTAAATATTCTGTTTCTAATGCTTCTATCTATCATGACATGAGAAGTGAAAAAAATAGTGAGAATAAAATATATAATGAATTAAAACATAAGTTAATAAAAATTAGTTGTATGACTTTCAGAAAGACCACACTTCATATCTGTGAATTCACAGTATTGTCAACACAATGGTGTATATTAAAAGCAATTAACTTACTTGATACTCCAGCATTATGTGCATACTTATAAAATAACATATTGAATAATGCAATAAACATATACTAGTCTATAGTCAAGAGACTGACATGGAATTTATTTAAAGCGCCCCATAAACTGTAGCATTTCTATCAGCAACGTTTGTGGCATTGATCTCACAGGAGAGACCAAATGTTTGCTGAATACATGAATGAGCAAGCGGGTAAGCATGCCACGGTGCTGTATGTTGATGGCACATAGTGGGGAACACAGGTGAGATATACATTTTACTAAGAAAAGAATTGAAATTTTCCTGAATAGCAAATACCGATACACTTCTGAGCTCTGCTCATTATCACATTATTTCTATCACTGGTCATCTTGAAGAGTCTTTCCTGTGTAGGAAGAAATCGAAGTTGAGGATGAGCAGTGGAGAGGCCTTCATCCAAGAAGGCCAAGTTATAGGCGTGTCCTTGGCAACTGTCAGTGGCGGTTTTACCTTGCAGTCAGCAAAATGAGAGTCAAAGCCTAAGTAGGTTTTAGGAAAATAAAAAAAAATTGAACCTCAAAGATACCCGAAACTCTAGTCATAGAATCTGACCTGAGTGGGACTGGAAATGTTATTCCTTCTCCACCATGGCCCTTATCTCAGTGTCCTCTTGGCTCCCAGTTCCTTGAGTTCAATGTTAACAAGATACAAACATTGCCTCTCACATGGTCTATGTGCTGTTCAGGCCTCTTTCATACAGGACATATTTTCTAACACATATTGAGCTATGAAAATAATGCTTTCATATCAACGTCCTGCACTGGAGGCTTGATATTCCAATAATGGAAATAAATACTTTTCAGATCCTCCAAACATGATTCAACTCCACATCCAGCTTAGCTCGCCCTTTTTCTTTGGTTTATCCCACTGTTACTTTACTTTTATATCCCTAACATTTTTGCGCACGTGCATGCTTGCGTATGCACAACACTTGTGCATGCCGTCTGACACTCTAACAACTATACCCAGAAAAAACAAAACACTAACTGGTGAGGTGTTTCTTCCTCAAACATACTTGATGAATTCTAGAACTCTGTTCCCTCTGCTGAGTCATGTGACACTGTTCTGCTCATCCAGACTCCTTGGCTGAATGCTGCTTCAACTGTCCTGTCCTACAAGTTTAATGATCCCCATATGTGCAGAAGCCTACAGCGAGGTGCTTGGGAGCAGTTGGATTACCATGGCCTGAGTGTTGTGTAACCTGCCCTTCTCTTCCTATTCCACAGCATGATGTCTCCAACAATCCATCACTTAACACCGTGGCTCCTTAATGATTCCACACTAAATCTTGGGTTTCAGAGCCTTTGGAACTGTTTCATATACTGATAGATAATCAAGGAACATTTACTAATGACCTGCTGTGTGAAAGCCCCAATGGAGGAGGCTTGCAAAGAGTAATGACTCCCCACAAGGAATGCAATCCCAATTTAAGAGAGGGGGAAGGTGTTGAAATAGACACTGAGTTAAAATACAAGATTAGGATGGACGATACCAGGGTGAGATTTATTATTTATAGTCTTAAATGAAAGTCAGTAAGTACAGGAGAATATCATGTGTAGATGTGCCAATGTGCTGAGGCAGTGAGAAGCCTTGAATAGGTGAAGGCATCATACAAAATACAATGGTGACAACTGGAAAAAAAAAGCTTAAGAAGGAGTTGGTTTTTCATTACTAATTTGATGATAGCTTCTCTACTTTTTAAAAAATAAGTCAGAGAAAATAATTATTATAATAATTATAGTAATAATGGTAAGAAAATAAAATAATACTGATTCTTTAAGAATAATTCAAATGTGAAAAGCAACACTATAGTGGCCATTCTTCATGGTTGATTTGATTTGATTAAGAAACATCTGAGGCTTGGTGGGACATCTCTTTGGGGATGGGCATTTTGATAATTCCAGAAAAGATAAATGTGGCACCTCTAAATTCAATTAGCAGCACCATAGGGACCCAGTTCCTAGCCTAAGTAGAAAAGAGAAAATGAGGAAGTGATCTGAAAACCACTGTTATATCTCCTCAGCAAATAGAGTATGTCATCAAACCACAAGCTATAAATAATACTCTAGTTATTGTTTCTTACCAAGTATTTAGTCATGGCAATGAGAAAAATAATAAATATATGTTCCAAAATAAGCTGATGACTTACTTTAAGCCATTATAAGACCTTTGTCTGACTCAACAATAGACCAGAATACATAATGCTTTAGGTATCATTTGAAATAATGTATCTAAGTGTGTATGTTAGGCATTTGAAATTTATTAGAGAAAAGATCATAACAAATAAAATTTGGAACAGAGAAACGTCCATGAATTTAAATGCAGACAGAAAAAAATAATATGGACATTGGAATTTGAAAAAGAATTGATAGATAGAATATCGAGTAAAAATGAGTGAAATTTTAGGTTGTGAGCCTAGCCTTTAACGGCTGAGCACAAAATACACTATCCTTCTATACTATGATAGGCGAGATGTGTGCAACAACACAATTTCTTTAAAAGGGTGTGGAGAAATGTGCTCATCTTGGTACAGGACTTGCTGTTGCAAAAAACTAAAGCAATGGAATTAAGAAATAGAGAGAGAGGCCTTCAAAAATACTATATTTGACTTTATGTAACTAAAATGTCCAAAGAAAATTTGGCAAAATGTTAAGAATTAGTGTATACCTGTTTATGAACTACTTCATTTTTTATTTGAACTCACTTAAAATAGTGAATCAAGGAAAAACATGTAATAGATTTCAATGCCACCTTCTTCTATTCAAAACCAAAAATAGTTGACATCTTTCACTGGAGTAACCATCATAGCTTGCAGTGAGCAGATTCTGTAGCACAGGCATTAAGGGACCATGCCAAGGCAGGTCTTACAAGGTCTAAATTCTATCATGAACTCTTCCCAGAAGTCTGAATTAAAGAAGCTGTGCAACTTTTCTATGCCTCAATTTCAATGGCTGGGAATTAAAGACAAAACCAATGCCTTCATTCTTGCAAGGACAAAGCACAACTTTATCTTTCTTTGCACTCAGCACACTACCTGGAATGGAAGAGTTTATATTATAGCATAACTAAGTTTTACCGATTGGTGTCGGAAAAGATGCTTTGGCTTAAGGGTACAATCTTCTCAAAAAGAAACCAAAGTCTTGAAATTATAAGAAACTGGTTTAAGCTGACTGGTTATATGAGATATGTAAAGCTTGTAATCATCTTTGTAGACAAGAATTAAATGAGAAATGTGAATGCAGAAATAGTCTTTATATTCTTATTGAACACACACAGCTATACACTAACACACACAAGCACACACACACACACACACACACACACACACACACACACACACACATTTTCTAGTGTCCTTTGCATTTATCAATAAGCCTTTTTCTAGCATCACATGACCTCTGTGTGACAACAGCTGTCGCTGAGGACAAGAACTGATATATTAAATTCACTCCCAATTAATGGGGCTCATTACTAAAATAAAAATAAAGCACTCAAACTCAGACCTAGCCATAGGGCCTTTTTCTTCTCATTTGTACACACCATACTCAATCAGATACTGTTTTTGTTTATTTATTTCTGTGCAATACAGAAGCTAAATCTGTACTTCTTTTAATACTGAAAATTAAATATATATTATTTAAAAGTACATTTCTACTATATCAGCTTCAAGAAATTACAAAAATATGAAAATTTAAAAATGTTGACCCAGAGAAGGTTTCCATAGCTACACCATCTTAAGATAACTGTTTTCAAATACTTTAGGAGTATGCTTTCTGATCCATCAATGCTTTGCTTTAATGCACGGTAAGACATGACTCCAAGGACGTCAAGGTTTGCTGGGCTGTTTTCTCTAATGCATATAAAGGGATCTACTTTATCATAAGACAGTCCTCCTCAGTTCTTTGTGTTAGCACAAACTAAGATAATTTAAAGGAACTATTGTTTGCCTTTTCAACTTTTCACGTGTCCATGTCTCTGAACCCTCAATGCTAAAACATAGATCCTTCATCAGGCCATAACCATTTTTGTTTTTTGTTTAATTCTTACCTGGAAATATCATTGCCTTCATTTTTGAGTAGTGTGCTAATTCATACTCACACAGGTACATATGCTCATGGATCATATTTAAATGTGTGTTCTTAGACATTCCTTTCTTGAAGTTGATATTTTTCTATTGTGTGAGATTTTTAAATTGATAATAAATTTTCTTGTTATAAAGGGATAAATACTGGAATATGTAGAGTCTCTTGAGAATTACAATTCTCACATTGGAATTATTAGCTATCTTTTTGGACCAAATTGAAGTCACTTACAAATTACCAAAGAGGGTCTCTATATCTTCAAAACCATCATTAAAATAATGTATTTATTTTGATGGGCACAGATAAAGCATGATGCATATAGCAAATTCAGAAGACAAATTGCAGGATGTGTATCACAGGAATTAAACTCAAGCTTGGCAACAAGTGTCTTTTACCCATTGAGCTAAGTGGCTGGCCCTTCATATTTATATTGATGTAAAAATAATATTTCATGAACTGTGAGTCCTCATTCCAAGGGGCATTTATCCATTAATAAATGCTCACTGATTACATGTTTTAAAACAATTGTGAGTTAAGATATACTTTCATCCGTTGCTTGTTCCTCTGGCTTGTCTGCCAAGAAATTATCCAAATGTTTGGCAAACTCTTCAGTGAAACTCGGATAAATTGCTTATTAAATTCATCTAATCTACAAACTTGTTATCCTTCTCATGAAAGGAAGTGAGGTAAGTTTGGCCTGACTTGAAGTACTGATGTTAGCTCACGGGCATCATCACATAGTACTCACACGTAGTCTGCATGATGGCTCATTTGGTACTTCTTCTGGGAAACCAAAAGTATAGCCTGCAATTTCGAGAAGCTTTTTCCACCTCATCTCTCAATTACAGCAAGTTTTCTGCCACAATAGCATTGTCTTCTGGGTATCAAAACAAGTTACATCCATGGTCCAAAAATGTATCATTCCTAACAGCCCAATTTTCTGTCATCTAATTACATACTGAGAAATTATTTTCACATATACATATATTCCTGATGCTGATCATCCTCTTTGATAAAGATGTCAAGATGTTTGTTTGTTGAAAGTAGTAGAAATTATGACTCAAGCTGCTTGAAACACTCAAAGCATATACAAATATTCATTTGTGGCTCAAAACTGATGTTCTTGTCCCTTTTAGCTCTTAAGTCTACCTTCTTCTTCTTCTTCTTCTTCTTCTTCTTCTTCTTCTTCTTCTTCTTCTTCTTCTTCTTCTTCATCATCATCATCATGAAAACACAGCTTGTTTTCCGACCAGCAGCAGTATGGGTTTGTGTTTACTTATTCCTGTTTCAAGGAAGAGGGAAGGAGAGAAAGAGGAAGGTACATATTCCAATAACAATAGAACATAGTATTTCCCACTACAATAGTTGGTCATCCATATGTGACAGCCCCATTTGTAGTAAGGTTCTCCAGTTAGACTATACTTCTTGATAGCCACAAATATATCTAGAAATAAGAGAGAAAGTCAAAGAAAATACACTTTCTAAAATAGTTTTTCAACAGATAGTTAGGAGACAATGGTAGGTAGTTAACTCTAAGAAATAAATGGAAAAAAAAGGCAACAGTGTGTTATCTTTTTAATATTATGACATTGTCCCTATACTAGGACTTCCTTCTCCTTGTCCCCTTCCCTCTCTGTCTCTGTCTCTGTCTCTCTGTCTCTGTCTCTGTCTCTGTCTCTGTCTCTCTCTCTCTGTCTGTCTGTCTCTCTCTCTCTCTCTCTCTCTCTCTCTCTCTCTCTCTCTCTTTCGCTCTCTCTCTATCGCTCTCACTCTTGCTCTCTCTGTTGGATTACATGTGTGAACCACCATACCAAGCGTTTAGAATGTGCTAGGAATCCTAGTATTAGCTGAGTTAGCTAAGGGACAGACAAAAGATTGACTGTGTAGGAAATACAACAGAGAGGGAGAGAGAGAGAGAGAGAGAGAGAGAGAGAGAGAGAGAGAGAGAGAGAGAGAGAGAGAGAGAGAGAGACGGAGAACAAAATAAAAATACTTTTTGTGCTAGTTTTATGTCAACCTGACACAAGCTAGAGTCATCTGATTGCAGGGAATCTCAATTGGGAAAATGTCGCCATAAGATCCAGTTGTATCTTTGTAACTAGTGATTGACTGGGCAGGGCACAGCCCATTGTGGGTGGTGCCAATCTCTGGGCTAGTGTTTCTGGGTTCTATGAGAAAGCAGATTGAGCAAGCAATGAGGTGTAAGCCAATAATCTGCTCTTCTACATTACCTCTGCATCAGCTCCTGCCTCTAGGTTCCTGCCCAGATTGAGTTCCTGCTTTGCCTTCTTTCAGTGATGGACTCTAACGTAGCAGTGTAAGCCAAATAACCTCTGTCCTCCCTAACTTGCTTTTCATCATGATCTCTTATCACAGAAATAGTAACCCTTACTGGATCCCATCAGGATGATAGGGAATCCTAAAGTTTGGAGTCCGCTACAGGAGCTCTGCGTTAGGCATTCTATAAGACCCCTGGAACCTTCCATCTTCCATATCTTGTCACCCAGATGTTTGTCTCTTCATCACTGCTGCCTTTCCTATGAGAAAGATCATAGACCTCTTAGCAAGCCTAGCTCTATCTCCCTACTTGTCTATGTCCTTTCCGTTTTCCTTTTAAAAACTGTTAAAATCTTTTTAATTTTTTTGAACCAAATACAGTACACCTGTCTTAGAGATATGCCAACATAATCTTGATATTTGTTTGTTTTTGTTTGTTTGTTTGTTTGTTTTTGTTTGTTTGTTTTTTGAGCTAGGCTTTCTCTATGTTATCTCCATGGTCCTGGGCTCACTTAGAAGACCAGGCTGTCTTCAAACTCGCAGTGATCCACCTGCCTCTGCCTCCCAAGTCCTGGGATTGAAGGTGTGCACCACCACACCTGGTGATATTTCTATTTTTAACATTACTCATGTAAAATAGAGCATAAAACTTCCATTCCTAATGGTCCTTTTACTATCTATCAACCTTTCATATATAGCTATTTAAAAATGTCCAAACCTCAATATCTAAAATCTATGACTTGCACATGGTCTTTGCATCCAGCCCATAGCGGATAAGGCATTAGAACACAGGTTCCCCTCCCCCATACCTAATTCTTCTCGTCAATGCTTCCTAGAGGAACAGAAACAACAGAGTAAATATATATTTTTTAATTTTAATTTTATTAATTTATTCAGATTACAACTCAATGGTTATCCCATTACTTGTATCCTCCCATTCCACCTTCCCTCCCACTTTCACACTATTAAAAGGAATTTTTTGATTGACATGTATGATGCAGTTGGTCCCACAACCGTTGTCTGGCACCAGAAAGGCCAAGTGAAAACAGTGGTTCCTCAGTCTATGTGGCGTAGTGCTGTGGCAGTCCTGGTGTAGAACAAAAGGCCTTGAGGGTTCCAGGGAAACATCTGGCCTTCAGTCCACATTGGAGGCTTAAAAAATCTAGTTATAATACCAACAAAAGTTCATTAGTAGCAGCGACCGGCAGATGAACTTGCCAGTGAGAATGAATGTCATGACAACAAAACAAAAATTCTTCCAAGTCCCTTAATGAGGGCTGCAACTTCAAGGCACTGCCCACACTCAGCATGTGTCTTTTCACGGAAGTTAAGGCACTCAAAATAATCTTCCACAGATGCGCTCATAGGTCATCTAGCATAGACAACCACTTACCATTGCTCTTTCCCAGGTGATGCTCACCTGTGTCAAGTTGACCTTTACCCCAAACCATCACATTAAACATGGAATATTCCAAAGAAGAACAGCTAACATTTTCTGTAGAATTTAATGAAGAACTTTTCATTCATCTTGTTCATTCTATGTCAAAGGTTTTGGTTGTGAATAGTCACATCCTTCTTCCTGTGTGTTCTGCACTTCAGCACAAAGTGGAGCTCACAGAAGGCCACTCCAGTGATTTTCCATCAGCAAAATGTCTCTCATTCCCAAACTTCATGGTGCTTGTGGAAATCTAAGGGATATTGTTCCCATTAAGTTTCATATCTACCATTTATTTTACCAAGTTCCTGAAAATCAGAGAAGCTCTGTTTTGTCAGTCACAAACAAAGAAGTTCTGCTTTGAAGTCGGGCTATAATAAAAATAATATGAGATTAAAATACCAGGAAGATTTGGAAGATAAATCAGATGGACAACAGTGCCATCCCTTATCTGTATATTCAGTCCTGATGGTGTCTACCAAGTATAATACAAGGCCGCATTTGAAGGCATTGCCTCACCGCCTCAATTTTCTCACTTAACTTCATAAGGTTTCCTGTGTTGCAAGTGAGTTTTCTATCACATACACTGCTAAAATCTTTAAGAGGGCATGTATGTGATGTTTTCCATCAAACATGGAAAGTTTCCATAATCTAAAGACTTAGAGGTTCTATGGTTAGGACTTAACTCATGATGATTCTAATATAAGTTTCTTCATTTTCACTGTTTAATCATGTCATTCCTTATTAGAACTCCTCCTGAGTAGGCCTAAGTGTGTCATTATTATTAGGTAAGCAGAAGCAAAGAGTTTCTTTAGGTTTGAGCCATATTATGAAGCAATGAAATCAAGGGAGGGATTTTATTTTCTTGGAAACCATGTGAAATGTAACGCATATAGATATTTTTAAAAATAATGATGTTGGGGGCTGGAGAGATGGCTCAGTGCTTAAGAACACTGACTGTTCTTCCAGACATCCTGAGTTCAATTCTCAACAACCACACAGTGGCTCACAACCATCTATGGTGTGATCTGATGCCCTCTTCTGGCCAGCAGGTGTACATGCAGGCAGAGCACTGTATACATAATAAATAAATAAATAAATAAATAAATAAATAAATGTTTAAAAAAATAATAATGTTGAAAAAATTACTCAAGAATATGAGAAATAATTTTAAGAAAGAATTTAGATTAAATACACATGGACCTAAATGAAGATCTATTTCCTCCCACATGCTGCGAAAGTATCTTTACAATCATAAATGACTCAGAGACATTTGAAATCGAGTTTATATATAAATAAAAACATTTGAGCTATTGTGGCAGTCATCAGTAGAATTTGACAGTTGATTCCTGGGTGTGAGATTTATTGAATGCAGAACATGAAGAATTTCTTTGGCAAAGGACACAAGCAAAGACAAATGACACCGGAGGATGTCCTGAAGAAGCCTTGCCAAAGCTGAGTGTGACTCTCACCTAAATGTCCCCTCCCCCATAACTCCTAGAAACACAGATTTCACTTCTAAGACCAGTTAAACTGGAAAGTTATATTGAATCAATTTTTCTTTACTACAAAGAAGTTGAAAAACTCCCTCAATAAACTGACATATGAAAACTTGCTCAAGAGAAAGAGAAACTGATAGTGTAATTCCAGGTTCTTGGGAAGTGATGTTTGTTAAAAGGTTCATAGTTCCCCAGTTGAATCCTACAAGATCAAAGTGAAGTCACTTGTTATAAGTGTATTTAGTGGGAAAACTGGCCACTACAATTTAAACTAAACTATCTTTGCAACATGGTCCAGGAATAGTGTTAGATTCCCATGCTAACATAAGAATCTTCCTTCTCTCCTGTAAGCATTGTGTCCTTATCTTATCTAAGGAGGGCTGTCACCACAAACATGCCTACTGAGTGTTGCTTATCACTCCAAGAATTTTCTTCAAAAAAATTCAGACTTCTGTGCCTCTTCCCTTCATTATACTCAGAGATATTTTATTAAATAACCAGCCAAAACATTAGCTAGTTGTTCACAATTATTTCTGAAGTATTTTAATAGCAAAGTGGGTCATGCATTATGTAAATTCACAACTCATGTTTTTATGTATATTCAACTTAGTGAGGCTCCCCTTTCATCCAAAAATTATCTATAGTGTAAATAAAGCTATCATATAGTGCTAGTGTTACAAATTGCTTTGTGGGTTTATGAGCTGTGTAACAAATTGTGGCCCCTAAGTATGTCCAGGACTATAGAAAATCCTGGGTAGTAATATTTAGGTCGCAGTACTCCTTGCAACCACCTAAATTTTCATCAATATCCTTGATGTATCTTCTGGTCTATATACATGTAATTTTAGCAAAAATGAATAGTTTTCTGAACACCTGATAAACACCTGACAGTTGTTTGGTTTCTAGAAATTGACAACTATGAAAATTACTTCAGATTCTCCTAAATAAGACTGAGAAGGGATTCAAAGTTAATTGCATATATTGTCCTTGGCTAGTGCTATAGTTTGAACAGGACTCCTGGGCCCACATCTGCCCATCATAATGTTCTTCTTGTAGGTTTCTAGGACCCTCTGGATCCTTCTATTTCCCCACTCTCCCATGTGTCTCTCACCTATAGTCTCAATAGGATGTCCTCCCCTCTGTCCCACTTTCCTGGTAAGTGAAGACTTTCCTACCCAGATCTAGCCAATGGACAGGAGCATTCTCCACAGATGAGTGGAGAGTGGGGTATGACTTTCACATGAACTCTGATGCCCCATATTTGACCACGTCCCCTGGATGTGGAGGCCTGGTGGCACTTAGAGGAAGGATAGTAGGCTACCAAGAAGAGACTTGATACCCTATGAGCATATACAGGGGGAGGAGGTCCCCCTCAGTCACAGTCATAGTGGAGGGGAGTAGGGGGAAAGCAGGAGGGAGGGAGGAATGGGAGGATACAAGGAATGGGCTAACAATTGAGATGTAATATGAATAAATTATTAAAATATATTTAAAAAAAGACTGAGAAGGAAGCGCTGGAACACGAATATTTGATGGATTCTCTCCAGAGCTGAGGCTCATGATCTGGCTAGGAAAGCCCTTCCCAGAAGGTTTCTCCCAGTTTTTACTCTTATAGGAGTTTAATCAACAATAATGGCAAAGCCTTCATCTGACCATCAAATTGTTCTCCATCTGAGACAAATAATAAAGGTGCCAATTCCCAAGTGGGTTTGGTGTGTTGGCTGTGGGTGCTGATGTTTGGAACTGAGGGTCAGGCCAGGAATAAGTAATCCCTTTATCTGTAGATTAGAGATTCATAAGTAACAAAAACACACTATTTAGAAGACAGATAGGCACAGCCTACTGTTTGAATATGTGACTGGGCAAGAATGAGAGTAAGAAACATCCTTTGTTCATTAAATTTTGAATTCTCTTTCAAATACCAACTTGAATATATAATACAAACTGACTTATTTATCACATAACAGGAGCACCAAACACAGTGTGTGTGAAAATTAATATATATCTCTTGTTGAAAAAAAGTCACATATCACATTCACACTCAAACATATATTATAGAAATCACTCTGCATTAAGGCCTGAGTAGGTTACTTTAGTTTGGTATATTTAAGTTTAAGCTTGTTACTCTTACTGCTCCTCTTGTGGTAATTTTTATTTTATAAAATATTCCATGTCAGTAATTTTATTTATAACATTAGCATGGCAGGCAATATTAAGAACCTATTTTGTTCTGTTGTCTACATGGATATTTTAGTGCTAGTACGATTCTGTTCTTTTCTTAGCTCAGTAACATACCTTGAAATCTATAATCTGGAATGACAATCCATCCAACCTTCTTCTTTTTCTCCGAATTGTTTTGGTTGGGTTGGGATGGTGCTTTGAGGTCCCATGTAAATTTTAGTATACGTTCGTTTTCTATCTCTGTGATGCATGAGATGAGTATTTTTATTCAAATTAGAGAAAGGGTTGAAAGAAATAAACTCAAAATGTGCCAGAATATAGAACAACAAAAAGAAATAATCAAACCAGCCCTAAACAAACTCAAAGAAAAGACAAATCCAAGCAACAACAACAACAACAACACACACACACACACACACACACACACACAAATAAATATAAAAAATGGATCAGTAATTTTCTTGAACTCATTATGTCTCTGCTGAGTTCCAACTTTTCAGACTTGGCATTTAGTTCTAAGGAGAGAAAATGAAGCCACAGGTCTTGTGATAAGTACTCCAAAGTCTGTTTAGCTTAGTTCATAAGCAAATATAATATTGTGTAATTATATTCTTTCAAAAATGATTCAGGAATTGTAGAGAGAGAAGATATTGTTAACCAGACATTTTGTAAGAACAACCCTGAAATGTTAATTTAAGAGTCTAATTATCTGTATTGTATTTTTCCCTTATAACAATTATCCAAGGTGAAGATTGTATCTATATTTCTGGCTAAGACTTACCGGCACTGAATCAGTCACTCCTAGTAGCACTACGGTGAGGCTTGGAATAACAAAATTTGAAGTTTGCCTGAAAGCCTCATGAACCTCACACTAGGCTGTAGTGATGTTTTCAAAATTATTCCAATTGCATAGGAGTTATTGATGTGAGTCTGTTGGAAACAAAGAAATATTAGTTGTTATAAGTCCAAATAAAAATTTATCATAAAGTAAAGGCTTGTAGACCCCTACTCATGTGCTGAAATTCCAATCCTCTAAATTATAGTAATAGAGGTTTGGGCCTTGGGAATGGAAAGATGGCTCAGAAAGTATTGGTACTTCCTGTGAATGCCAGGTAACAGGAGGCTACCCATGATAGAAGGAAAGAATCAGCTCCTAAAAGTTATACCCTTATCCCCTCTGACCTCCACACACAAGTACACACATGCACACACACACACACACACAGACACGCACATACAAAGAGGCACTGCATACATACACATATGTGTGACAATAATAAAGTGCTATTAAAAACACTTCTTGCTCTTGCTAATGATTTGGATTTGATCCCAGACACCACATGATTGCTTACAAACACTAATAACTTCTATTCCAGGAGATCTGGTGCCTTTATTTGATTTCTAGGAGAACCAGGAATATGAATATATATATATATATATATATATATATATATATATATATATATGTGTGTGTGTGTGTGTGTGTGTGTATACATATATATGTGTGTGTAAATAAATATACATACATATATAAACCCATATACATACATATGTATGCACATATATTTTCAAGAAAAAACACTCATACATATAAAATAAGGAAAGTAACCTAAAAATTGTTGTTGCTTAACTACCTACTTTATGGTTACTTTGTTAGAGTGGATGTTGTTCTTTGGATCTTAAATAGCTTTTATGAGCTCATTTATTGAAGGCTTATTTAATAAATAATGATGCTACTAGATGAGGGTGGAGACCTCAGCAGTAAGCACAGTTAGAAGAAGGAAATCTTTTTTTAATTTGTATTTAAGTAATTTATTCATATTACATCTCATTTGTTATCCCCTCACTTGCATCTTCCCATTCCCCCTCCCTCCCTCTTCCATCTTCTTCCCCTCCCCTCGGTCTGTGACAGAAGTGCTCATATTGTCTCTTGACTATTCCCACCTCTCTGTTTCTCACGGACATGGAACTGACTTCTTCCTGGCTTCTTGACCACAGTGACCACGCCACTTTACTCTGCCACACTTCCTCTGCCATGATGCCTCCCCATGTACCTAAAACAGCAAGGCAAGTAGACATGGACTGTGCCCTCTGAAACAGTGAGCCCAAACATATCTTTTCCCCCTTTTAAGCTGTTTAACACGGGTATTTTGTTATCACAGAGGAAAACAGGCTACCATAGTGACTCAGAGAAAAACAGGATGAAAGTAAAACAAACAAGAGCTTTGAAACCACGTCGTCGGTCACTATACCAGTGGGGCAGGGTGGGGTGTGACATCAGTTACTCTGTCCTTGGTTGTGTTCTGCCTAGTGCCCCAATCTGAACCCCTTGAAGGTTTAGTTTCCCAAGCACGAACTGTATCTCCTCATCCCTTGTTTCCAGATGCAAAGACACAAGAGTTTCCTTTCTTCTCTGAGCCACAGAGAGAAATTTGATTCCATGTGGCGTTTCCGTTGATGCTTTTGGCAAAATTATATTTGTGAATTCAATTAGCAGTAGAGTTGATGATTCTGTATAACCATGGAAGGGATCAGTTTGGAGAAAAAATAGTTAATTTAGACTATGTAAACCCTTTGTTTTCTGATCTTTTCTGGGAAGATGGACAACCCAAAGCATGTCATGGGAGTTAAAAGGAAAGCATAAATAACATCACCCAGCTTGTAATACAGGTCGGAGGACAGAATGGGGTCAGTCACTAAGAGAAGGAGATATAGCATTATACCTTAACATTAATTTTCTCATTTTGTTATTTGTGGAGTCACATTGTGGAGTTAACATTGTGTAGTTTCTGGAGACTCACAGTAAACAAGACTTATATTTTAGTAGGTATACAAGTGAGTTCTCAGTTGTTTAGTCAGAGTTACTTACTTTCAGTGATTTTAGGAGACCTTAGAATGTCTTGTGAGAGCAAATAAAAGAACACACCACCGAGACAGGATGAAGTCCTTTTATTTAACACTCAGAGTTGAAGAAGATGTTATATACACATAAGACAAAAAGAGTAAGAAGAGGGCATCTCACCCAGATAGAATAGCTTATATAAAAATCTCATCCTGCAAAAAAAGCTAATTCACATCATGCTTAAAAACTGCAGGAAACTCAAAGAGTACAGCAAAGGTGATAGTTGCCTATCAAGTTATGGAAAGATTAGAGGCCATGATAAGGTATTTGGACTTCATCATAAGAGTCAAGAAAGTCAAAAGTCTCCCTTGTTAAGAATGTTCTTCTGTGGCTTTGGTGTTAGCATTTATACATGTTCTGTTTTGCTTTCTTTCCTGTGTTGTGACATGACCTTTGAAGCCGACTCCTTTGGGACTTACCCATTTCTCTCTCCTGGTGATGTCTTCCTCAGTTTGTACTATATATCAAACATGACCTGTGCACACTTAATTCCCGCTGTACATGCAGTGACCAGAAGAGTAAGTATGCAAACAGGAAATGGTGAGATCTGTAGAGTACTGTTCATTTTAGTTCTTCATATATTCAGTTTCCACTTCCATTTTTGGACCTTGGTACTCTCCAGGAATATATGCGAATACTGGAATATATCTATTTTACCTTTGCTAAAGTCAATCTGTAAGTTTATCATTTGATAATAAAGTATCTTAAGAGTGAGAACAATTACAACATCCATTGCACATTATATACTTGAAGAAACTAAATTATAGGTTCTGTGTTTAAATAAACAGACAGTTTGGCTTGCTATACTTCCTTTGAAGCTTGTTGGTGGTATTTCTCATATTTTTAAAAAGTGAGTGTGTGGGGGGGACATCTATGGGACAGTTATCCACAGATGTCAGAAGAGGGCACTAGGACTCGTAAAACTGAAGCTGCAGACAATTGTAAGCAGCTATATAGGTTCTAAGATCTGGACTCTGATCTCCAAGAAGAACAAACAGTGATATTAACCATGGAGCCATCTCTCCAACCCCATATTTTTTATCCTTTTGGGGATACAAATCAAGTACTTCAATCCTTTTGATATTTAAATTTGCCTTCACACAGTCCTGCTATGGTAATCTTCCTTCAGTTTCTGATTTGGATATTTTCTTTTAGTAACTGTTTTGATAATGAGATTTCTGATGTTATCATGAGGAACTATCACTAACTTCTTATTATAATAGTGTTTCTGTGGGAGGGACACAAAGAGACGTAAAGGAAAGCCAAGGTCACTAGATGTTTGCCATGAATTGACATGGATGGGTTATGAGAGGTCTGACAAAGACCACGTGAAGACAATGGAGCGTAAGTGAAAATAGAATACTGAGGTCAGCTCGGGGAGGCTTGATCATTAAGAGCTGGAAAGAAGAATGAGTCAAAATGAGATGGGCTTAGGCTGTCTGTCTAGGGAGGTTGAAGAAGAAAACGAATCCTTTTCTGTCAAAACCAAGAGAAAATGTTTCAGGAAAACATGTGTGTCTGTGCAGAACACTTGGGTTTGAAATGCCAAGGGAATGAGAGCAGACACAAGAATGATTGTAAGGATGCAGTCTGAACCTTTCCCACTGAGTGTGAGAGAAGTAAGCCTGATGGAGGAAGCTAAGGAAGTGACATCAGAGGAAGTAAAGTCACGACCATGAACTTTTCAAATGCAGAGCCTGGCAGCTGGAGGCAGTTTGAAGCTAAGGGAAAAGTCATTTTGAGTTTTCCAAGAGTGAACCATGAAGCATATTTGCGTGCTGGGTAATTAAGACAGCTCCAATGAGAAACTGATGATGCTGACCAACAGGAATCCTGATTGTCAATATTTGAAAAGCTAAATGACCAGGAAGGGCACTGGTGAGGTTGACAGGGAGGACGTCGAATAATTCAGATACAAGTTCAAGAAAGTTGACATACTTGGCCAAAAGATATAGAGGGCAATTCCCATCTGTTTGCTTTACTTTCTCAGTGAGATACAAGAAAAGCGCTAACAGCAAAGCTGAGGAGATGGAAGGAGTAACTGACTGTGGTGAGTGAAGGAAGGCAGCAGCTAATGATAACTTTCCTTGCCCACGACTAGAAGGTATTTCCAAAGACGTACCCATCTTCATTTTCTCTCTCACTTCCTCTTTAGGTTCATCCTTCGCCTTCCCATAAGCTCCTGTGTCTTTGTTCCTGGTGCCGCTGCTGATAGCTTGTCAAGTTGGTCGCAAAGGAAGGGGACTGTTTATTATTTTCCCTCAGGATCTGCTTAGTTAAGGTGGAGGATGCATTGCTTGTTTTCAGAATCGACCTCCGTGTATATTTTGCTAAGCTCCCCAAGGCCCTCTAGAAACCCAGGACTGAAAGATGAAAAATGACTATTATTGTTACCCTGTGTTGCCCACCATCCCCAGCTGCCACAAATTTGTAACTTCCTGGTCCCGATTGCTCCTCCTTCACTTGCCCTAACCTGGGGGTCAAAGAGAGCTGTTTACTCCGCTGCAGAGATTGCAGAGGCATGGATGTCCAGAGGAGATTCAAGTTTGAAAAATCACTTCAACTCACACATGGGCTCAACAATTTTTACAAGATTTGATCTGTGCCCTGCCCTAAAAGCTATACAAGAAGCAAACAGACAGGCAGAGGAAGTCCCAGCGCTTCCAACCAAAGTGAGTTGTTTCCTCAACATAAAATACTGACATTTTGGAGGAATCCAGATTGTGAGTGCATTTGTTTATTTTCTGTACACATATGTGTCACGAAGATCCAGACTCTGACGATATCTGCTTCATTCAGTTAAACCCTAATGTACACACACACACACACACACACATACCAATTAAGAAATTAAGAAATGATTTTGTTCAATTCACTACAGTAATATGTGAAAAGTGACATGGTGGATTATGAAAAGGAACAAAACCAAACCCAATAAAACAAACATTCAATCAAAAACCCAGATCTCTTTGTTTGTCTAAACAAGATTTTCTGTGTGAATCTTGGATTCACTTTGTAGACCAGGCTGACCTTGAACTCATAGAGATCTGCCTGCCTCTGCCTCCTAAGTGCTGGGATTAAAGGCATGCGCCACCATGCCCAGATTTCAGATCTTGTTTTTGATCTCAGAAAGGAAAGCCTATATACAAATCAAACCCCTCAGGCCTCTACTTTCTTCTCCATATCTTCCACAGCTTTTATGAAATGCGACTGTAGTCACTCTGACAGGAACACAAATGGGAGTAGGTGGCATTGTTTGGAAGCAATCTTTCTTAGCATCCAAGAATTTACAGCGTATGTGGGAGGAATCATTGGTCCTATTTTAAGCATGTAACAATGAAGTAGTTAAATCAAATAGAGATTTGGGAGATGTTCTAAGACAGTGAGAGATTAAAAACCTGAGCAGAGGCCTGGGCAGAGAGGAGGGGGCTCTACTTCTGGCTGTAATCACCAAGGGACAAAGGGAAGGACAGCCCAGCCTCCACCAGGCTCAGCTGAGCTTTCAGAACACGATTCTGCAGAAGGTCAAGTTAGCACAGAGATGACAGGAGTGTCATGCAGTAAAGTGGGTTTCCATCACACCCTGATAAACAGTTTCCATAAACAACAGCCGTTCTTTCTGAGTTTGGCCATCACAGGAATGCTAGACAGGGAGTTCAGGATGGTAAGAAACTAAGCAATGAGAGAAAAGTGAGTTTGAAGTTTGTCTGCCACTTGCTTATTTTACTTCTCACCTTGAAACTCATAAATATACCCAGAGAAAAGTGAGGAGTCATGTTTAACTCACGGACGGTTAAGAGTTAGCAGAACTAAGGAGTTTTGTGTGGGAGTGGGTAGAAAAATGCCAAAGAGAGGGAATAGTGTGCCCAGCAACCTTAGACAGAACAACTGTTTTTAAGAATTGAATGAACAGTGAAAAAGGTAGCTGCCCATAGCTCAGTATGTTGGGAGGTGCATCTGGAGGCCCAGGAAAGAGTCAGCGGGGGAAGGGAGCCTTGGAAGCACATTACTTATTCCAGACTTGATCCTAAAGAACAGTTTTGAAGACGATTGCTAGTGTTAAGGGCTCAGGAGAGGGTAATGTCTACACAGACAGGCGATTGCATATACTGAGGGGTTGTGTGATGAGAGCCTTATGTGCTTCTTTGTCCTGACATATCACAGAGACTAGGCCCACTAGATGTGCAATGGTTAAACCAAATTTAGAGTCAATGCCATGCTGTTCATAATCATTTCTCCTCCTCTCCTTTTTTCTTATCCTCCTCCTCCTTCTCCTTTCTCTTTCTTTTTTTCTCTCCCTACAGTTTGATTTTATTTAATTTGGCATATACATTTATATTATTATACATAAATAAAAAACCTACATACAATAAGAAGAACCACAAAACCATCAGGAATGATATAATGTTACACTCATGGTGTTTTCGGCTGTTGGTATTGGGTGACTTTACAGAAACCATCTTTCCTATTTTGGTGGGTCTAAAATTCTGAATAAAAATCAGCATCTATCATATCTCATCTCTATCAAGTTAAAACATCTATCTAGATCTAAAAACATCTTAACCCCTAAACAACTAAGCTTAATTGTAAGACTAAACAGTATCTATGGTGAATCAAATTTCAAATTATCTATGTTAGGGAACATATAGCATTTGGGTTAGGGAATAAAACTAACATATATAAAAACTTGACATTTGCATTAAGCCTGTTGTAATTGCCAAACCTTCCTCCTTTTTCCCCAAAGGCATAAACTTTGGAATTACTACACACTTCAATGAACTCTCTCCATCAGTGTATGGTCTGAATGTTTAGGTAACTGAAGTAGAGCTTTTGGCCTAAGTTGCTGTTTCCTGGCCTGCTTGCTGTCTTGTCTCAAGAGTTCTTATTTCCCATTTGAAAATGCCAAATGCTGCAGTCAAGCTGTGTGATGACTGGGTAAATGTTGCTCCAAAGCACCTGTATCTAAGCGATCTTCCTTCTGAAGTTGACTGTCTAATGACCTCTGGGTACAACTTTACCTCTCTGAGCTTCAAGATTTTTCTCTAAGAAAGAATTTAGTCTGACAGGACGGATAGTAGTACATGCTACACTGGAGTACTGAATAGATTATTTCACCAGTTAGGTGTAAAGAGCACAGGACCCAAAGGTGGCCACTTATGACTATAATTCCAGTTATAGAGAGGGTGAAACAGGAGGATCACTGTGAGTTCAAAGCTAGCCTGGGCTGCAGCATGAGACTGTGTCTCAAGGAAATGAAGAAAAATATACATACAAACAACAATAATACAGGGAAAAAGGAAGGTAGGAAAGAAGGAAGGAAGAAAGAAGGAAGGAAGAAAAAAATGAAATGAAAGTGTCATATAAGAAATAAAGAATACTATTATTTATATTTTATTATTATTGCATGTCATGGTAAATCATTCCTTAAAATGGAGCACTTTGGACAACTAAATGCTTTTGCAAATAAACACATTTTGTAGCTGATGAGGAGTCTGTGCAAGTTCATTGCACAAGTCAAATGAGCTCAGACTCTCTCAGAACCCAGAGTACCTATCTTTCTCTTCTTTGTTTTTCAAATTAGAAAGTTTTGTAATGGATTATTTTAGTGGCATTTAGATGTTCATAGCAATTTATGAATTGGAAGAGATTAGTGAAACATTGAAATAAGCAGTGCATACAAATATCTTCCCAACTTCAGTTGAATTAAGTGAGTTATCTACAGGCTCATGAATACAGTTTATTCCATATGATATATATGGATAAAATGGGATTTCAGATTAAGGTCTCCAAAGCTAACTGGGATCCAACCCATCTTGAATATAATTTATCATACAAAACACTAAGAGATGGAAACAGCCCATTGCTTTAGCCTCTGGTTCTCTGAATTGTTTCCAGTTATCTTTCTTTATTATGTAAATTTATTTAAATATCTGTATTATTTGATATTCTATTTCATCTCAATCAGAATGGCTATAATCAAGAAAAGGAATGACAACAAATGCTGTGGGGAAAGAGGAACCCTTATCCTCTATTGGAAAAATGTAAACTAATGTGTTTTTCATTTTAAACTTTTAGCCACTTGTTTCTCTATTTCTAGAAATTATTTTTATACAATATATTTTGATTATGTGTTTTTCCACTTTCTCAATTTCTCCTAAACCCTCCCCACTTCCTTAACTTTTTCTCTATCTCTCTCAAATAAACCCCATAAAAATTAAAATAAGCAAAAGACCAATAAGTAAAAACAAAACAAAACAAAATGAGACAAAAGCCCAAAAAGACAACCATAGAATTAATTTTGCATTGGCCAATTGCTCCTGGCATTACTACCCAGGAATGCAGTTGGTGTGTCCAGTGACACTCCATTGTAGAAAATTAGCGCTCTCATTACCAGTGGGTACTGTTTATGAATAGCTTCCTTTTTTGATGGAGGATCTCATGTCTTCTTCTCTCTCTCAGTGCTGGGACCCATCTGGCTTGTACCTGGGCAGGATTTATGCATGCTGCCACAGTCTCTGTGATTTTATATGTGTGTTAGCCCTGTTGTACCTAGCAGGCTTTGTTTCCTTGGTGTCTTCTATTGCCTCTGGCTCTTACAATCTTTCTACCTCCTCTCCCATGTGGTTTCCTGTACACGAAGGGAAGGTATTTGATAGAGACACCCCATTTAGGAATGAGTGTTCCATGTTGTTTCATTCTCTGCACATTGTCCAGTTGTGGGTCTTTGTATTTGCTCTCTTCTGCTGCAGGAGGACGCTTCTCTGACGATGACTGAGCAAGAAATTAGCAGAATGTTATTAGGAGTCACTGCATTGCTATGTTCCTTTATCAGAACAGTAATATTTGGTTTAACCCTAGGGCCATAGTTCAGAACCTGAGGCTAGATAGATGGGTGATACTGATGATTATATTTCTCCTCCAGTAGCATGCAGACTATATTCTAGCACCGTGAATGCTAGTCGAAGGGGTGAAGCTTGAAGTTAGGCAAACCAATGGAAGCCAATATGTGCAGTAGCCATCTTTTCTTTACCAAGTCACTTGCTCCTATGGTTTCAGCTTTACCAGCTGAAAAGAAGAAACTACTAAAAGATAAGCATTCCTATTAACTAAAATAATTATAAGTAATGCTTCATGTCTGGCTAGCTGCATAACAGATACACACCCCCTAAAATGACACTGACACTTTAATAGTATTGTTTTACTAACAGCTTCCATTACACATCATTCAAGGAAATTTTCCTTTCACAGTTTCCTTTTTTTTTTCTAATACATGATAATATTACACAGATAATTGCTTCTCTACATAGTAATAATGCCTTGAAGATTTCTGTCCCAAAGGGTTTCTCTCTTTATCTACTCAATCTGAGCTTTTAACCCCATTGCAACATGTGATACTATTATAAAACCTTTGCTATTCTATTTCCATATTGTGCCTAAAGGAAAAAGGGCCTCATGATGAGCAGAGCATGTATAATGTTCAAGCTTCAGACACTAGGATTTTACTTATAGACCATTTTGCCATCAGCATTCACTACTATGTAGGTCACACACATGCCATGTGTGGTCTGATTCAAGCTTGGATTCTTGAATGAAAACTTATCTGAAAATGTGTGAATACACCCTGAGCCCTGAAAGGGCAGCTTTATTTGTTTTGTTATTTATTCCCCTGGGGGCTCTGTGGTCTGGGAAGGGAAGTGAGAGTGCCCTGGGTTCTACTTAACTTTCTAGAATTGCTGGCTGAAACTCAATACAGGGCCTTCCAGGCACTTGCTTCCCTTCTTAACACATCTGGCCTCTCTTTTCTTTTTCTCTGCTCTCGCCCTACAAGTGAAGCTCTTAGATAAATAAACTGAAGTGTGCATGTGGCCTCCAAAAGATCCTTATGGAAAGCAGAATAAAGCCAAATAGCCCCAGGGCCTGCTGTGCCTTTGTTCACTGCCTGTCAGGGATATAAGCAATCAGGAGGTGTACACAGTAAGATCATCCCTCTTCTAGCTGGGTCCACACTTTCTCTGACAATAACTCATGCCTGATGATAGCCAACTTTGGCATCAACACTGTCTGCTTTTCTGGAAGGAGAAAAAGCTTACTAAGTACCAAGACTTTATATGCATTTAAACCAACATTCTTTTTTTAAGCTTCTCTTTGCTTAGAGTCATGGTAGTTTAAATTTTACCCAGATAAGCAAAGAATCTCTAGAAGGAGGTTACCATCTGAGACAGTGTTTATGTACATAAAACTAACAGGAGAGGCTAATGCTTATGAAGCATTACAACCCAGTCAGACACAGTGAATTGGCCCCGATGATGATTCTTTTTTCTTTTTCTTTTTTTTTTAAATTAAACATTTTTTTTTATTTTTTACATATACATTTATATTATAGCACATATATACAATAAACTACCTAGAGCAAGAAGAACTATGACACAATCAGGAATTCTATAAATGATACATTCTTAGTGTTCTGGCTACTTGTATTTGACAGCTTTGAAGAAAACATCTTTCTTATCTTGGTGCATCTAACATTATGGATATAAATCAATCTCCATCACACCTTGTCGTTATCAAGGTAAAACATCTATCTAGACCAACAAACAGCTTCTTAGGGTGAGAGTGTGATAATGGAACCTTGGGACTAGAACGCTATTGTTGCAGGTAGGAATCAGCAGGTAAGGCTGCTGTCAACATAGGAATGACAGAAAGTGACAGTGTATGTGCCTCAATGTAATAAATAAAAGATATGCAATGAATTAATTAACCCAGTTATGATAAGAACATAAAAGGAAGTCTTAACTCCATTTTTTATAAATCAAGACATTAATCTCAGTATCTTTAATTTATTTATTATCATCCTCATTTATTCATTAAATGTATATACAGAACACCAACAACGTGATAAGCATTAACTGGAGATGTTAATGATTAACCAATGCATGGGTGTAATTGAGAATAAATCTTATTCTTATAAATCTATTCTACAGGAAGAGACAGACCTCAGATGACGTGAGTCCTACCGAGTTTACTCAATCGTGAGGTAAGAGGCAGAAATTCATCATGCAATAAAACAATGCATATTGTAGGGAAAGGCTGTGATTTTTAAATGGGGGCAGCTGGGGAATGTTGTAGCAAGATAGAAAAATTTATTTGTATAAGGACCTTTAGGGTCATTAAGGAGAGAGCTGCAGAGATAACTAATTAGTAGTAGTCAGAGCAGAAGCAACAGGGGGCATACAACTCTAAACTGAGAGAGTTTTTGATATGTGTGAGAGATGCTGTAGAGGCCAGGACAGCTAGCGCAAGTACAAAATGAATAGAGAAGAAATTTAGAGGATGTGAGCTCATGTAGGGCACAGAAAGCCGCTGGAAACACTATCTTAGGCTTTGGCTCGGGGGTGGGGGGTGGCGGGGGGGATGACGGGACATAATTAGAAGGCACTGGGTTGCAGGCTGTGTGATCTTGCTTACATTCTGACCGTATATCTTTGGGTTTGTGGCAAAACACAGAATGAAGGGCAAAGCAGATACAGGGAACTAGTTAGGCTTGATGCAATAGTGAAAGCACGTTCTGACCTACCCAAAGTCTCATGCAAAGTAACGCCAGTCAGCAGTGAGGATTGCCGCTTTGCAATGCCATCTCCTGATGCAGAGAGTCTCAGGGAAAGGTCACACTGACATATTTGCCAATGACCCTCCCATCCATTTATGAACAATATAGGAAATCACTGTGAGATAGGCTATTTCACAAAATAGTCAAAAACATGTATCACTTAGAATATACAAGAAGAAAATTTACTGCAAAAAAAAAAAGTATTTGATGATGGGAATTGAATGGCCTCATTTTCTAAAGCATTGTCTACGGTTATCTATAACCTAAAAATGTCTTGAAATAGGGTTGTTTCTCAGCGTAACAAAACCCCTGGCTGGTATCTGTCTGTACCTGGAGCGCAAAGGCCCTTTGCCCACAGATCTTCAGGGAAAGCAGGAATGTTGAGCACACAAGATTGTCCTGGGAGTTGGAGATGATTAATAGCCTGGTGATCTGCATTATCTGAAGGACCAGGCTTTATCAGGCTTCTACAACAAGAACCGAGGATGCCTAATAGCCAAAATGACCTCTATGCTATCTGTATGACAGAAGACCAAGTCAGATTCTTCCCCTGACCTCCAACTAATAAAGGTAACCTATTTCTAGAACCCTTCTTCTTGGAAGAAATGACATGCACCCTGAGTTGAGTTTCGATTCTACCTCTTTGAGCACCTGTGATCGAATTATGTCTAGAAACTTTTCCCCCCTAAACTGTACTGTGTTTACATATGCTGGCTATAAACCACCTGACATCAGACTCCCAACTTTTGATACAGACCGACTAACTCAGGCTGAACTTAGTTTTCATTTTCCCCTCTTCGCTATTTGTTAAGTGTCTTGGTTTAGGTTACTTCAACTCAGGAAATGTTCTGTCTTTTCCATCACTTGGGTTCCACTTAAAAGCAGGAGTCATGTGTCTGCTCCTCCTTTTTATGCCTTTAAGAAAATGTAGGGCATGAAGGTCAATGCCTAAAAGTTAAGCCTGTGGTAGTTTCTAACTGCAATATTTACTCTGAAAGATATATGTGGATGAACAGTGCATAGTTTGCCCATTCACAGATAGCTGTGAGATGTACAATTTCACCCTGTTTCTTCTATCCTTTAGACTCTGTCTTAAAATCAGAGGAAAAAAATAACTGTTGAGTTAGATGCAAGACTTTCTAGAGAAAAAAAAAAACGAAACTAAAACGGAATTTAAACACAGCCACTAAATTTCCCCCAATAGATCCCATTTTGGCCAGTGAATTGGTCTGTGTCAAATGACAAACAGGTTACTTTAGTACCACATCAAGAGAGGTTTCTTGGCTTCTTTTAGGATTCTGTCCAGTGTCAGTATATTCCAAAACAGGCTGACACACTAGACCTGTGCAATCAGCTTTGAGATTTTTAGAGTTTGTACTTTTACACCCTTGTTGGGAGCATGGCATGAAGGCTCTTGATCTCAGAGATCTCCAGAAAAGTCGGGAAATTAAGCACACAGGATTGCTTTTCTAATGGGAAAGATGAAAAACCTGTTCTACCATTGAGAAAGCTGAGATTGGTAAGTGATTAACAGCTTGGTGATCTGAATTATCTGTTGGGTCGGGCCATATCAAGATCCTACAACCTGCAATCTAAATGATCCTTAAAGCCAGAGGTACCCCCAAGCTCTCACAATCAGGGTCAGAGCTCAAACGACTTCTATGTATCTGTGTGACCAAGAACAGGCCAGACCTTTGGGCCCTTGAGGTAGGAGAGGTAGCCCTATCTGTAGAACCCATCTACTGGGAAGAAAAGGCATGCATCCTGAGTTGAGTCTCAATGTAATTAAGCTTTTTTTGTGTAATGGGGCTTTTATCACATCAGGAAACATTTTTTTCAAGTTATGCTAAGCTTAGATACATTGGAAATAAACCACCTGTTAATAGACCCCTTTGTACTGGGTTTTTATTCTTATCTCCGCCCACAGTTTGCTTTCCTGCATGACACCTGCAGGAACCCTCTCACATCCCCTGCTTGAAACATGCCTACAACTCTGCATGCCTGCAGTTGGTGGTTATCTAGAAGGATGGCTACTTTTAGTATTGAGAGGCATGGATTCTAGTGTTGTTGCTCTCACATTTATCCTAATCTTAGCAATGATAAAGAACATTGCCTCTGAACTGGAAAGAGACCAACATGTATTGGGGAAAATTTATCTAAATGGTATAAAATTTCCAAGACCAGAAAATTAACTCATTTCTAATATGAAAATAGGTCAGGTGTTACTAAGACCATGACATTTCCTCTCTAAAGCAGTATCATCTATTTGAACATTAGTTCCTTGATCTCCATAACAATAATATAATTTCTTTAACAGATTTGTTCTAAGGAACACACACACACATACACACACACACACACACACACACACACACACACACACATATATATTTATATTTATATGAATAAATTAAAACTGATGTGGCAAGCTTTGAAAAATTCAATATGGAAATGTTTTGCACTATTAAATTGTATAAATTATAAATGGTTCTATCACAAAATTGTTGCTATAATCATGGTTACCTCACACCTAGATAGTAAAAAATCAACATAATTGGCAAAACAGCATGGTTTCATGTTTACATGAGGAGAGAAAACGGAGTCGTGTGACTGAAAATGAGGTAGTTGATACTTTAGTCTCCAAATGAATGACACTACACATCACTCAGGAAGTCAGGAAGTGGGATGGCTGGTCACATCATCAAAAGATTTGTATGTGGTGTGTGTGTGCATTTGCGTTCCTGTGCATGTGGTAAGAGGTACATGTGCTTGTGCATGCACGTAAGTGTAGAAGCCAGAGGTCACTTTCTGGTGTCTATGTCTCTTGATCTTATTTTTTTTTTTAAATAAGATACCTGTCTTTAACAAATAGAGTCACTGTTTTGTTAAAAATTGTTTTAAAATGTGTGAATATGCATGGACAGGTATATGCATGTGCGTAAAGGTGCCTATGGAGGGCAGCAGCGATGTCAGAGCTCCTGAAGCTATAGGCAGTTAGGAACTGCCTAACTTGAGTGCTAGGAACTGAATTTGTGTCCTCTGCGAAAACAGCATTTTTAACCTTAGAGCCATCTCTCTGGCCCAATTCACCTCTACCTTTAAGAACAGATGATCACTGAGCCCTGCACTTACTAATTGACTAGGCTGGCTGGCCAGTGCACTTTAGAAATCCGCCTCTTTCCACTTCGCCACTGGGCCAGACGCTCTATTACTTTATTGGAAAACTATGCTGTTCTTCAATAAATTTAAATAAGGGAATCTAAATGTTGCCTCAGTCTTGCTTGTTTTCATTTTAATATAGACAGTAACATCCTAAAGAAAAAACCACTACACTAATATATATCAAGAGGATCTCAACAAAAAATAAATTAAACCCTTTGAATTAAGGTCAGCCAAATTGGCTTAGGGAAATTTGGAGCAATTAACTTTTGAACCTCTAGGACCAAAGTGGGTCTGTGGATGAGGCAAATCCTGGCAGGCAAGCTCAGAGATAATTATCAACATGACTTCTCATGCCTGGACTCCAGGGGACAGACTTCTCTTTGCAGATAATCCTTGGGGGAAAAGGATGAAAATTAGGCTGAGCCTGGGATGGGGATAAATTGCAGTAGCAGCTAGTACTCAGAACTCACGGCAGGTCATACTGCTTTCAGCTCATTGTATGGACTAGCTCGTTGATTCTTCAAAACTCATCTGGGAGTTTGCTTTTAATCGAACAGGAAAAGGAAGTGCAGTGTGCTAAAGCACTAGGATTACTTAAGTTTGACATTGTAGAGATGAAAGGCCACATCTGAGCAGTTTCTCCCTGGACTTCCTCTTTTAGTAATTCAGCAGATTGCTTCCCATGAAGAACAACATAACGCTCGCTCCTTTGTGGCTAGTGCTTCCCCATAACCCTTCCCAGGAGAAGGACCCAGGAGTTCAGGTGTCTTTCCTAGGAGCCTGAGGTCTAGAGATGATAAAACCCCTTTGCTGTGGATACAATAGAGGCTTCAGATTTCAAATAATTTCATTTCACAAGCTTGCGGCTCATCTGTCCGCAAGAACCCCAGAACACTCCTGGGGAAGTAAATGTTATTCCTGCTTTATCATGAGGGAAATGGCACTTGGAGATTAAATAGGTTATTTTAAGCCACACAAAATGGAATGTGCTATTGTAAAAAATCATAGCCTGGATAGATTTGTGGAGCAGGTGAAAACAATAGCACCCTTGATATTTGGCAGCATCTAGTTAGCAGATAGTTTGTTATCTTCCCAAAACCAGACTAACATATTTGATTCAATAATTTTTCAGAATTTTTTCTATATTTCCACTTCTTTAATTTATATTCTATTCCCTCCCTGTCATGTGTGTGTGTGTGTGTTTCATGCAGTGCATGTGTACAGGAACAAGGATTTTTCTCAGTGAGCGAACTGAGACTCACAAGGGGAAATAATATCTCCCAAGTCTGAATAACTCGTGTGTGTGAGTCAGAGACAGATGGAGCTTGAGTCTTTCAACTCTAAATCTAGCCTAAGTTTGCTTCCATGTCCAGACAAAGCAGGCTCTAACGTTACCTGTGGGGTTCTCCTTAGGTGTGATTTTCATTTGGCTCTCCCTATTGTCTTTGGCTCATTTCTGTCTCTCTCTTAAAATTGCCTATCTTTCCCCTCCCAACCCCCCACCCAGTAACGCTATTCTACTTGGAGCCAGCAGAGAGAGAGAGAGAGAGAGAGAGAGAGAGAGAGAGAGAGAGAGAGACACCATTAAATATTCCTAGAACAGAAAGCATTTTGTCAAGAAACACATGTTGTGACTCCTCACCAAGGCAACGGGAAACTGATGACGTGAGCAGAGGAATGCCTCTGGAGTGTTTGGCAACAGTGTGTGAAACACAACTCCATGGTCAGTGATTACAGGCGAAGGTGGCTTATCCTTTGGCCCACTGTCACCACACTTCCCACAAAAAAAAAAAAACCTGGCTTTTGGAGCATTAACAGGAATTGCAGTCACTGATGCAAGCAGATAGGGTAGAGAAAAAGTAGAGTCCCAAATGGGCGTTTCCTCTCGCAATAAATTCTTAGGACTGAGCAGACTCTATAATAACTATCCTCTAAGGCAAGAATAAGGGGAATCTGTTATGCTAGGCTCTGGCAAATGGGAGTTAAAGTAACTAACTTCACTAAAGAGTAAACCAATCTATGGAGTCATCCACTCGTGAATCCTGAACTCTAGTCACCCGGTGATAATTCTGCGCCCGGCACCTCGGCTGAAGATTAGGTGATTTATGATGGAATTTGCATAGGCAAACAAATCCCCAGATGCAAGCTGCCTGACCCAAGTTTCATGGTTCAGTAAGGATTAAGCTTCTCCTAGCTCTTTCTGGGTGGCGAGAGGCTCTGACAGATGCATTTCCCCAGTTAGTTTCCTGACTGTGGTAGGTGTCCTTTCACTCAGTGCCCAGGAGGAGTGATTTAAAAATGGTGGGCTGTGAGTGTCACCTTTTGCAGCATTTAATTGCAAAGGGGTTTTCTTAGGGAGAAACATTCCTTTCTTTGTCATGTGTAGGATGTAGGGAAGGGTTGCAAATGAGAAAGATAAACCCAGGACTCATCTACCTGGCTTGTAGAGATTATGCCAAGAGTAGGAACTTTACTGGGAAGATTTGACTGACTAAGGAAGTAACTAGTGTCACTACTTCATACCAAAGACAATGAAACCACAATGTTCCCAGAATGAAATAACCTCAGCATAGCAACGGGCATCGTATTTGAATTGTGGATTTAATAATAAAAGGAAGGCGATATCAAAATGTGAACTGACCCAGAATGCTCACAATGAGAGGGAGGGAGGCTGTTCCACCTTCAGTCTGATTGGCATGAAGTTTGTGAGGTCACATGATAGCAGCAATCTAAGGTTGAGGATTTTCAAAACCACAGCACATCAATGCTTAGAACAGACAATAGAGAAGTCATTCTGAAAACACTGAAAACACATTCCTGCTCTACATGGAGAGGCATCTAGTACCTGTGATGCCTGAGATTCTGCTGGTGGATGGCACAGTCTCTATGTATATCCCAGGGTTCGATTCAGTGCGTACTGCTCCATGCACAGCATTATTTTTTACATGGTCCTGGTGTAAAATAATACTACCTACAGCAGAGCTCTCACATCATCATCCTGAATTTTTTGTTACAGCATCACAGTTTCCCTCCTGATCACTCCCAGATGATTGTGTTTTCAACAACTACAAAATCAGCTAGTCAATTTCATTAACTGACCTCACATGGTTGCTAGTTGGCAATGGGGAAATTGTAGGCAAACTCAAGGCTCTAGTGGCCTGTCACCACAACACTGATGTTTCCAGAGAGGCCGTCTCATTATACGGGGAAAATGTCCTCAAAGGGTAAGCCTATTTCTTGTCCTGGAAGATCCATCCCATCTGATGTTAAGGGAAAGAATTGTAGCTGAAAGGATTTTAAATTTCACCTGTGGAGAGTCAAGAAGGGCAAGTCTTCCCAAAGGGATTATTTGACAACTACAGTAAGACTCTTTGTTATTAGAATTTAATTGATATTTGTTAGTAGAGAAAAAAGTTGGAAGCAGGATGCAAGGCAAGCAATTAAGTCTGTTCAACAAAGGCTAGTTAATGAGTTGTCAAGTTTGGTGAAGATTGTTCTCTAGACTTGTGTTACACTGTGCATATAATGGAGGGCCTACCACTCAGTTGGAGAACGTCAAGCATTCATTCCCAAGACAGAAACATTAAATCGAACAAGTCTACACAGTGTACACGTGTTAGTGGATGGGTTTCTGATACTGAACTGTGCAGCGGTCACTGCACTTCAGTCTGTCCTCTTCCAATGCTTCTCCTCCCTTTTATTCCCCTCGCTTCCCTCCCTCCCTCCCTCCCTCCCTCCCTCCCTCCTTTTCTTCTTTTCTTCTCCTTCCTTTCATGTATGCTGTAGACTAGATGCTCTCTAGAGCCATCTGTTCATATTCTATGTGGCTACGTGGAGAGTAATAAATAGAAATGAATCAAATGTGTCTAAATCACAGACTCCCTAGCACTTTGCTTGTGGTCTGGGTTAAATTAAGGAACTAACCTCTACATCAACTTCGGCCTTTGAAGAAAAGGAGAACTTCTTCATTCAAAGCAACGTTGCTTTCACTGGCTGTCAGTGAAAACAATGCACACATACATTTCCTAGCAGAGGAACTGACAGAAGGAAAGTGATCAATAAGCATGGGATATTCATATCGCTGTTCTGATGCATCATCTGGTTTTTGGAAGCTACAGCCATGAATCTCAACCACCAGAGGGCACTGTACAGCTAAACGCTGGGTTGTTTTCCTTAAGCTGGCTATTCAAATCTGCTGCTTAAAGTAATCACTGACTAGTCGCCTAGCCTTTTCAGCAACAGGTGTTTGGCCTCCATTTAAATTTATGTCAGACCGAGTTAATGAGACCACTGAAACATCTTCAGTGTAGTTCTTTCACTTTATTGCACTCTAGAGAAATCTTCAGGTGAGTATGTGCCTAACCATCCATGGCAGTGGTTCTCAGTCTTCCTAATGCAGTTCCTCATGTTGTGCTAACTACCAGTCATAAAAATATTTTCATTGCTGCTTCAAAACTGTAATTTTGCTACTGCTATGAATCTTGGTGTAACTATCTGACAGGCAACCACTGATTTAAAAAGAAACCAAAAGTTTGTACGGAGGACAGAAAAATGTACAAATCATTTTTATATAAATGAAAGGAATCTTTTTAAAAAACAAAATATGAAACTATGGGTAAATGTTTACACCTTTTGCCATAAATAGTTCTTTTAGGGATCTATAAAGAGTTTCTGTATTTAAAAGAAAAAGAAACCCTAAAATCTTGATTTAAAATGAACAAGGCATACTAACTAATATTTCACTGGAAACACCTGCAAAGTAATAGTGCAAGTAAAAGACATTCAATTAAAACTACACCAAGACACCATTTCCTTTTCCTAGTAATAAAGCATTCAAAAGTTTAAAGATGTAACTACTGTCAAGGGAATATGGGTACAACATGTCTGACACATGGCCAATGACATTGTAGCATGGCATGCACTCAGCAGATGAGAAATGGATATAGCTAACAACTATACATATGTATTTATGTTTTGATGTTGAATTTCTTCTTCTTAGACGGCACCCCAAATAATCTTTTGTAAACCCATAGAGGACTCTATGTCTGAGGACACACATAGCTGTAGTATGTTTACTCACTCAACTGTACATCAATAGCAGACATGGCTGAATTAAATATATTATAATAAACATACATGGTATTTCATGATATTATGATATATAACTATTTGAAGAAATATGCTGTGTGTATTTATTACCTTTTCATTATATCGTTAAGGAAATTATACATTAAGAATTAACAGAAGGCATAATAATATAGATATATTTTTGAGGAAATACAAATACATGTATTTATATATAAGTATAATATATATGAATGTTTTCAATTTCAAACACAAATAATGGATGAATAAGCTAAAATATAATAAAACTGAGTTACCTAGAGAAGAAAGCCAAGAGAGAGGAGGGTCAGGGAAGAAAGGCAGAATGGTCAGAATTAGGCTTATTTCTATCATTTGACTATTAAGCTATATAAATATGTTGCTAGATAAATCAACGAAGCTTCTATCAAGACAGACAGTGATGTAGTTCAGTCTAACAAGCAATTGTTTAGCATCTGTAGGGCCCCAAGGTTCAAGCCCCAGCACTGAAGAAAGTGAAAGAAGAAGAAAAGGGGAAAATGAAGGAACCTGTGAAGGAAGGAATACAAAGGCAATTCTTTAGAAGTTGAAAGAAAAATGCACATATGTCAAACCAAACTGATCACACAGTCAAATAAAAATAACCATTCCTCTTCCTGATGTGCATCACTCCTGTGCCACTTCAGCTGAAAGATGGAGAACACTTTGAGGTTCCGGGATTGAAGGAGCATGCCCAGAAGCAGGGTCAAACCTTATGATGACTGAAACACATACAAGCAGAAACACGTTGCATTTTATTGAATGTTGTGGGAGGAGGTCAGCGTAAGAACACAAGCAACAATTCCCAGTGCCACTTGATACTACCAGAAACCAGCAGTCCTACCACCACCACAAGCCCTGGAGACTCTATCACATCCAACACACAAGACAAATCTGAGGTTATGAAAATGATAGAGGTCTTAAAGGAGAAAAATAAATCCCTCAAGCTAGGAGAGGAATACACAAGCGAAAAGATGAAAGAATTAAGCAAGTCACCTAAAGAAGTGAGTAGCAATGTAAGAGAGGTCTAACCTTATAACCCACAAGCCAATGTACTGACACATGAAAGGATACCCTACACCTGCTGACCAATGAGATTACATCAGACACTTTCTTCCCTGGTAGGCTGATGGAATTCAGTTTGAGTTCCTGCTTTAAAAAAAAAAAAAAAAGACCCTAATGTGAATTGTTCTGGCATATTTGCCTCGTATGATGATTCTCTCTAAAGCAGATTTCTCTTTCTTTTAAAAATGATTTATTTTTATATTATGTATACAGCGTTCTTCCTGCATGTAACACCTGCAGACCAGAAGAGGGCACCAGATTTCATTGTAGATGGTTGTGAGCCACCATGTGGTCGCTGGGAGTTGAACTCAGGACCTTTAGAAGTACAGGCAGTGTTCTTAACCTCTGAGCCATTTCTCCAGCCCTATAGCAGGTTTCTGAGATGACTTATGAAAAATATTAAAGGACTGCATACTTCATGTGTGGCTATTTGGTATGTTTTTGGAGCAGTCATCATAATGTGTCAACCAATCACCAAATATTACTTTCTACTTTTTTTTTATTCACTTTACATTCTGATCATAGCCACCTTCCTCCTTTTTCATCCCTCCTCCCTCTTCTCCTAACCCCCATCCCCTATTTACTCCCCAGAGAAGGGGAGATCCAACAGCAGCAACAACCCAGGCCAGCCCATCACATCACACCAGGCCTGAACACATTCTATTCCACTGAGGCCAGGCAAGGCAGGCCTGCCAGAGGTTCAAGATCAAAGGCAGGCATCTAAATCCATTCCCGAGACAGCCCCCTGCTCTCATTGCTAGGGGAACCTTATGAAGACTAAGCTACTTATTCACTATACATATAGGCAGCCTAGGTCCAGTTCATGCATGGTCCTTGGTTGGTTCTTCAGTTTTAGTAAGTCCCGCTTGGGCCCAGGTTAGTTGAAATCTGTTGGTATTCTTGTGGAGGTTTTGTTCCCTCCTGGTCCTTCTCCCCTCCCCTGCCATTCTTTCACAAGACTCCCCAGGGCTCTACTTCATGTTTGGCTGTGAGCCTCAACCAGTGCTTGGCCCAACCTGAGATGCTCCCCATGGGAAAGAACCAACCCCTGACACTCTTAATGATACTCTGCTACACTTGCAGAGGGGAGCCTAGCACAGCTCTTTTCTGAGCAGCCCCATGCAGCAGCAAGCAGATCTGCTTTCTACTTTAAGAGGATTATGACAAGCAAAACTGAGGTGAACTATTTTTCTATAAAAAGCATGTGAAATGGCTTCAAATTACTCATGCTACAATTCTGAATAATTATGGCAAGGCAGAATGAAGGCTCACACTTCTGAGTATTAGAAGACACAGGCTTGATTTATATTGTCATACAGTCTTGAAAACTTCAACTGGATAAACATTTACTGAGTACCACCTTTATACTAAGGTCCATACAAGGTACTAGAGATTACTTGAAGAGTATAAGAATCCTGACCACATAGAGCTTATTTCAGATACAAAGAGAAAAATAAAGCATCCATGGGCATACAAACATTTTAAAGGCACTGTTCCCCACATTACATTAATAAGGAAGGGCATCAATTAGATTAATTTTTAAGAGACCTGGCCTAGTGATGCAGCACTCTTGTAATCCTAGTTACTACAAAGGATGAACAAGGGACAGGCTTCCTTGACTACAGAGTAAGTTGAAAGGCAGCCTGGAAAACATAATGAGATGCTATCTTAAAATCAAAAGTAAAAAGGAAGGCTGCTGACGAAAAATCAGCAGTAGAGTGTTTTGGCGATTGTGTGCCATGAGTGACACCAGAGGCTCATAGAAAGAGACAGAGACAGAGACAGAGAGACAGGGAGAAACACAGAAAGGCAGAGAGGAACGGGGAGTGGCAATTTCCAAAGGATTAACTGTGTCGAAACTTGAGAGACTTCTGGATGGATTGTCTGTGATGACAAGCTGCCATCAGCAGTCTTAGAGGAAGAAGGCTTCCTGGAGTCCTTCCCAGTAAAAATTGCCAGAGAAATCCCCAGCTAATCAAGGAAACAAGAAGAGACTAGGGAATTTCCTTGCACCTTTGATGCTAGTCACATATCTGAACAGCTCCGGAACTTAGTAGCCCAGGTCTACTCGTTTTCAAAATGTGGACATGTTTTGCTTGTTATTTCCTAGAAATTCATGTTCATTTTCTTTTCTTGAGGCTTGACATCTTTCTTCCTTTTCAGGCCCCAGCCTGCTGGTTGGCTGGTGATCACAGTGGCAAAGTTTAAAAAAAAAAAAAAAAAAAAAAAAAAGAAAATGCAGGAAGCAAACGTGGTTTACTTGTGTCTTAATTGCAAGAACTTTTCTCTTTATTTTTAATGGAGAAAACAACGTAGGCCTGCGTGTAAAAGAGATATCAAAGTAAGACCTTAGAAATTGTAAAACTGAAATAAAATAGCAGGGTTTTTTTTTCATATAAAAATCTAGAATGTATGAAAAAACCTTCCTTGTAGATGTATTTCATGTTCACACAATACAATCACATTCAAAGTAGTACTATCTGGCTCAGTTAAGCCTTTCAGTGAAGACAATGACATCACCACCATATAGGAGATGGGAATTATAAACATCCGCTCTCAAAACAACCAATAAAGGTTTTGAAAGTCTATCAATATTTTTTTTCCCTCTATACTACAAGCACATGTTCACTTGGCACAGGAACATGAACTCACAGGTGTATGTGCACACATATACACACAGTTTTTAAAGAAAGAAAGGCTTTCAAATGAACTTGTCTTGTGATCACAGTTGTCTCACTATAGGCATAGGCACACGATAATAGATAATTGAGTACTTATGGATTCACCTTTATAGCCTCCCTTTCTTATCTTTTTTCTCTGTATCTCATCCCAACTATGGTTATAATTTATATATTGATTTCAACCTTATAAGAAAGACATCTATTGAGCACTACCCAAATTAATAAATCAATGACCCATCTATTAACAAGATAGGCTAAAACTGGAGCCCTACTAGGCATCATTTGAGAACTCTTCTATTAAAAAACCCACCTGTTCTTTGTACTGTCATGATTTCTTCTTCTTCTGGTTCACATCTGTTGTTTTTATTCAAATATATGCTATGTAAATCTCCTATTGCTGCTGTCACTTTCTTTCTATGAATTTGTGCTTAAAATAGTACACATTTATTATTTCATAGCTGTGTAAGTAAAAACCCCTGGATTGCCCCATTGTATTCTCAAAGGTGAAATCATGGGATCAGTCATGGGTGCCAGTGTGTCCCAGAGGCCTGTGCATGAGGGGCTTGGTTGCTAGCCTTTAGTGCTACTTTTCAAGAGGTAGAATTGTTGGGACATGGAGTCCAGTGGTTCCATAACTAAGTCTTTGGAGGAGTGCCATTGAAAGGAGCATTGGAACTGCAGCCCTTATTCTTTCTTTCTCTCAGTCTCTCTCACCATGACATGAGCAGCTTCTTCCACTAATGGCCACTACCATTATGTGCTGCCTTGTCACAGACCCAAAAGCACCAAATTAAACCTGGTATTGATTTAAACTCCAAAAGTGTCAGCCAAGATAAACCTTCCTTTTTCTTAAGTTGGCTAATCACGGTTGTTAGATCAACAGAAAGTGGACTAAGATGGGGTATTAGGAAAAATCTCCACTAAGCCGCCACATATTATCTACGGTATCTGCTTGCTTCTAGTTACAGAACGGTGGCCTCAACCTCCATGTTGGTTGTTTTGTGTATGGGTGAGTCATTTTACTGCTAAGAGTTTTGTCTTTGTCCTGTCTTCAGTTCTTCTGTGTGTGTCCCTATGTCTCAAAGCCAGCACAAGTGCTCCCAAAGCTCTCCACACTTGAGATCACTCTGGCTTCTCTTTTTATTATTTCCTGTTGTAGGCGGAGGCTTTTCCTCCCATCCCCAAGCTCCTGAAATAAGACTCATGAGACTCATTAAATATTATACAAATGCCCAGGCTATATAGCTAGACTCTTCTCTGACTAGCTCATAACTTGAAATAACCTATTATTTCTGATCTGCCTTCTGCCACACGGCTGGCTACCTGAGCTTAGGTACCATGCACCAGTTCACATCTTGCCAGCTGGAATCTCAGCAGCTGGATCTATCCCAGAATCCCTTCTGCCTGCTGGATGTCCCACCTACTTCCTGCCTCAGCCATAGGTCATAGTTTTTTGGTTGGTTTTTGTTTGTTTGTTTGTTTGTTTGTTTGCTTTAACTGACAGGTGTTACATCCGTACAATACACAAGAGATTCTTCCCACGTTTTCTTTTTTATATCCTCCTCCTGCTATCTCTTGTACAATTTCGGTTTGAATATTATTATATTGGGACAACCAGGATACTCTTCTTAATTTAAATTCATCACCTTAATTATGCCTGTAATAATTTTCGCCATGTGACATAAACATACATGGTTTCAGGAGATTAGATTTTAAGCATTTGATTTGGGGGAGTGGAGTAGCTATTCTTCAGTCTTATGCACATAGCAAGTTGGGGCATCTATTCTCATGTAAATCTAATCCCTTTCCTCTATCATTACAAAGAGAGGGGTAAGGTTAGCGTGCTAAGGACCCAGAGAACACTTAACACTTGGGACATGATTTAAGTTTAGGAAGAGCTGGAGACAGGCGTGATTTAGGATGGAAAGTAGGCTGATGGTCAAGATTGTTTGCTTTCCAGATATGGTATGAGAGGTCCCCTGCCATGCCAGCTCATCTTCATTTGTGCTTAGAGTAGAGTATGAATAACCCCAGAGGATACTAGTGTGAGACAGGAAAGGATATGTCTCCAAGGATTACAACTTCAAAATGAAGCTGCACCTGACTTGCAATTGGTTCATGTCCTGAAAGACAGCTGAACTGAAGAGGGATGGAATCCAGCGAATCCAGATGTAAGACTGCCTGTTTTTCTCCATCCCTTTTACCAAAAACTCTGACTTTATCCTATCTTTCTTAACGAAACCACAATAATTTTATTTGAAATAAAACTAGTTGATCAACGCTATACTCTTTTGGGCTGACTGCTCTAAGACATTTTTCTTACTCCTATTTACCCCCTTTCCTCTAGCGACCTATTTTTCCTAGAGTCAATCTTCTATTTTTATCTGAAGAGTGTAAAATTTAGTCACTGAAGGACTTCTCTCTTTATAAATCTATACTCACTTTTACTCTCACATGAGAGTCTTGGCCAAGGTCTGACACAGCAGATTCTCGAAAAATCATAAATTACTAGATGTCAGTTCTTTCCCAAGGGGAAAGAAAGAAAATCTCTCATTTTTTTTCTTCATCAGCCTGCGAATCCAAATTCACTCCTCAGGTCCCATATGATGAAAGGATAAGCCCAACTCTGCAAGTTGTCCTCTTACCTGTCTTCTTACACAATGACCTGTGAGTGTACATACACATGCACACAGGCATGCACACACACACATGCACACACACATACATGCACATGCCCATATGTAAATAAGTGCAAAAGTAAATTGTAAAGGGAATAAAGGGACTATCCGATTCTTTACACTCACCTTGCTATTGGCCAGACACACCCTTTATCCGCATGTAGGATTCAAAACAGAGCCAACTCTCAGTAAAAGAAATAGAAGCCAAAATCAGTGAACCCTAGTGGATCTGCGCAGCCTCAGAAAATGACACCCTAATTCTGGTGAGCTAATATTCAAATAGAGAGCTCACAATATGTAAACAATTTAGGTCAAAATATCCTCAGATCTGAGAGCGGTATCTATCACACTTGTGTTCATTGGAGAACATTCATACTTTGGTTCACATTTGCAATGCATGGACTAGCAAGATTTCAAGTCTCTGCTTTATTTTGCTAATGAAATATTTCTTAAATGGGACTCTGGGGGAAAATTGGCAATGGGATGAGAAATAAGAGCCCTGGCTCCTGTATTAACTCTCTGGATAGTATAGAGATACAAGTATTTTTTTTAAAAGAACTATCAGCCTTTAAACAATAACTCTACCTACTTGTGAGTCTTTGAGGATGAACTTCCAAACATATGGCTACTTCTATCTAGGATCTGAAATCCTGAAGACGCAGGCTCTGTTCCCACCACTAGATTATCAAGATCTAAACTTCTATAATTATCAATAACATTATAAATTTGCTCCTATGGCACAAAAGTGAGGCCAGTATACACATATTTGCCAGTAACTACTCATTTAATAAATAGATTTAGTTTTTTACATGGAAGAAAAAGTGACTGGAGGTATTGACCTCAGGGATATAAATCGTTCCATGATGCACTTTTATCAGAATGTTATACTTTAACATCATTTATTGCTAATGTAGTCTCCATGCTACATACTGCTTAATTCCAAGGCCAAGACATTGGGGTTTTCCTTGTCATATAACAGTAAAATGGAAACTCAACATCTAGAAGCATTACACTAGCTCAGACCACTGCACAGACTCTTCGAAATCCACCAAAATTCAGCCAATCAGAGCCCTGTGGCATCGGTGCTGTCTGAGGAATGGCTAGTTAAAAATCACCCCAGTCTTCTGTATTACATACAGAGTTCTCTTGTCTTCCTACATGAATGGTT